>NC_058046.1:16636174-16974924 GCF_020085105.1 Siniperca chuatsi | reverse complement strand
TGCAAGTAATCAGTTATGATTGTTAAACTATTAACAGTTAGAATTAAAAACTACAACACTGCTGACCTAACTATGCCAGAATTAAATTACTGTAACTGCATTTAGGCTTCATTAAACAGAGGAAATAATGGAATTTATATGTGTCCCAATACAGCAATGAGAAAATAAAATACATATATGGCACCATATAAATGGGGCAGCCAGTGCAGCTGAAGCCCAACCTGCTGTGCCTGACCTGTGGCACAACCCGGCCGAATCAGGAAAATAGAGGGAGAGCTACTGGCCACTGACAGGTGGAGCCGAATGGTGGAGTTGGCTGGTAGTATTTGTGCAAGCTGCCAACTACTGGCAACTGAAATAGTACGTCTCACTTCATTGCCCCCAAGTATAATTATTTTATCCAACAATCGAGACACAAGCATATAGGGCACATTCCTCTGTGTGTGTCTTCAGACTGACCCAGGAGCCACAACTCTGCTCCCAACTATTGATTTTCCAGGCTGGTAGAGTCTTGGGTACGCCTCTAGAGATACAACACTCATACTCCATTATTTAAACCTACTGCACAGGTCAAGGGAGCAGGTCGCTCATGTTGCCTCATGTTGCTTTTGTCGGCCACGGTGATACCAGGAAAACTCAGCCACGTCTTCATTGAAAGGTCAAGAGCAGCCTGCCAGCCTAGAAGAGGCAGTTACACTCAATCAAATGAACTGTATCAACCACTTCTTCTAGGAGGAAGGCAATATATTATCTTGTTATGTGTTTTTCTAATCCTGAGGTGCATTAAACCTTGCAGCCAATATTTTCCGAGACTGTAGTATAAGAAAATATGACTATCAGTGGTTAGTCTTCTGATTGTATTCACAGCTATCTTACATTCAGTTATCCTCTGACCTGGAGGCAATTGAAGGCTCTAATGGCTAATTAACCCCATGTCACCTGAGTGAAACACTATTAAACATAAATCAATTACTTTTGTGCTTGATTGCCCCCATTAACTGACTGTAAATATTGACACCCAGAAAAGAGCAGTGGTGCAGGACTAGCCAGAGTAGTGACCCAGGTGTGGAAAGTGTGTGCATGTGGGAATGCAGCAGAGCCGATATGTATAATTATGGAATGTATCCCAGTTTAATTATGTTTAAACAATGGACTACGATGTTACTTGTCTGAATTACAAGTGCAGTACACATGCATTTGGGATTTGTGTGTTAAGAAAAGGCAAACAAGGCACTCTATGGATTTTGTAGAGGGATACTGTTGTGTGTGTGCCACTGTGCCCTGCTTTGACAACATCTGTATTCTGACTGAGCCTCCTCTCTCAATCTAGATCTAACTGCCTGCAGCCTCTGCCACACAGGAGCTGGAGGGGGGAGCTGAGAAGAATACTTACAAGCCTCTACCACTGTGCCCGAACCAGACACCCAGACACACACACACACACACACACACACACATTCACAGTATATCCCTGCCAAGTCGAGCATTGTGGTGTGGCAGAAGGAGCCTCGGGAGTCCAACAGCCAAATGTGTCCTCTAGCATTAATGGATGCTTCAGCTGACTGAAGGGGGAAAACACCTTGAAGAATCATACATCTGAACAGCCCCTTGGCTGGGAAAAACTGATTGACATTCTCACAAGCCTTGCTAAACACGCCTGCCCTCTAATACAGAGCACACACACACTCAGAATGACTGACTATCCTTGGTTTGGCTCTGAATTATACAGCAATAACAACACAGGAAAGGCTATAGATGGTTAAAGAAATGGCTTGTATCTGGGTTAAAGAGATTTTTGAACCCATGTGTAGTTTGATAAAACTGCTGCTCTCCACTGAGTTCATTTTGAAAATGAGATTTAAAAATAAAACATAATAAACATAATAGGTTCCTGAGAAGTCACCAGTACTTTTCTCTCCTTCCCTTTGCTATCTCAGATGATGCTTGCCAGGCCTTCAGAAGCCATCCAGTGCTCAGTATTGAGATTGCTTGAGAGAAAATCATGCTGAGCATGCAGTGGTCCGTATCCAAAGATCATCATGGGTGTTGAAATTATAAACTCCTCAAGTAAGGAATTTGAACTTCAGAAATAGAAAAATATTTCCGGGTATTGGCTGCTGCACTGGCTCTGCAACAAGGAGAAGGGCATAAATTGATATCTGGCTATTGAGGGGTATTATTTGCCTTTACAAGGTCCTGTCATATTTCAGCTGTATGTTCACACCGAGCCAAACAAAATAAAAGCCCTTCTTTAAGAAAGTCTCAGACATCATAGCTGATGCCTTTATGTGCACAGACTGCAGAGCATTAACTGCTGGCTAACTATGAAATCAGGTATGACGGCAAATTAAAGACTAAAGGATTTTAAGCCATTAGAAAACTATCCACAAATGCTTTCATTTTGGATTATTATTTCTAAATGTACAAAATAAATCTGCAATAAATTAATGTGTGCCAATATACAGAAAATTAAAGATTGAATATAGCAAAATCTAAATCAATCTATCTTTTATTATTACTATCAATTATTAATCAAATACAGTGCCAAATAATTCTAACATTCTAACGACTTTTACTAGTTCTGTGTGATTGTTTAATCTCATCGGCTCAGCCACAACAAAGGCTGCATCCAAGAATGAAGACATTCTCTGTGAATCTGAATATCTTAGAAGCACTCAGGTTTGTTGTTATTATCTGTGCAAACCTTTCCACTTGGTCACAAAATATTATGCACAACAACAACACTTTCAAAAGTGGAACAACTTTCACACATTCAAACTGTTTGAATTTGTTTCATGAAATCTTTTATACATATTCACTATGTTATTTATTTAAGAAAATGCATTCCACAAGTTAAAAAAATTATTATTACACACAAGTGTTCTTTATATGATCTTAAATGCTCTGAAATGATGTTCAAGATATAGAAGAAGATTGCACTGCAAGATTAGAACAGAAGAGATTATACAGTAGATTGTACAGTAGATATATCATGATCTCAGTGTATAACAGTATACAGTATTAGCTTTTTTGTGCATTATGCAGGTTTGGATTCTACTAGATCTCAGTTTCTTGATTTTCCATAGTCAACACATCACCAATACAGGAATAAGCAGAAGAAGTAGGGCCTATCTTTCAATAACACAGCAAGGGAGAAAAGTAAACAAAACCCCTCTTGCCCACAGTATCTGAAAGACAAGGGGCTTCAGCTTCGGCTGTAACCCTGTGCCTGCAGTTCTCCTAATATAAGCAGAGAGGCTACTGCAGCCCTGCACTGTCTCTGTTGTCGTGGGCGATTGGAATGGACGTGTACTCTGTTGAAGGGCTGTAAACAAGATTTTCAGCATAGCACTGGCCAGACCAGGTTGACAGCATGGTCTTATCTGATCTCAAACCAGAGAGAGGCAGTAGGACAGACCAGGCAAGCTCAGTTTGTGCCACAGATAAGAAGATGTTAAAGGGAAGTGGAAAGGAGAAACAGATAGAAATGGACATTTTCACATTTAATACTTTTTGTTGTTTTTTTCTGCTTTTTTCTGTTAACTCTGTTTCTCCCTAACCAGAATGCCACTTTCCTTTGTGGTGTGATATATTATTCAAAACTTCAGTTCTCACAGTAGCCACAGATTTATCAGTTAATATGTTGGTAGTAGTGGCTTAAACCTGTGCAACTTGACCTGTGTTTGATCATGGTTATTACGGGCTGTGAAGGTTCCTTACCTTGTCTTTCCCCTGTTTCTCATCTTGATATACATTCCACCGCTCTCCATCATTACTGTATGCCAGTTTGTATGAGCCGACAAACTGGACATGGCCAAAGTCTTTAGCTCCCTGGGTGATGATACCTGTGACCTTGGTAGGCACAAGCAAGTCCACCTGAAAGAGGAAAGAAACAGAGAGAAAGATAATATAATGATAAATTTAATTTATCAAGAAAATTAAGATTAGCTTGTGAAAAAGTGTCAGAGATGCTAATTTTTTACATTCTAGTCAGCATCTTTTTTTTTTCTTTTGATGCCATCAGAGGATTTACTGTACAAAGACATTGGGTGCGCAAAAAGTCAGTTTCAATTATTCACAGAATATTGAACAAGTCTAGCTCTCGCCTCAGCAAAACAGAAACCGCACATCGCAGCAGCTCCTCAGACCCAAACTGCTCCACTTGGGTTAATTTTTAATAGGCTGTCATTTGTTGCAAACAATTTACAGCACAAGGGTGCTAGGCAGTAAACACACAAACAGTTACTTTTATTGACATTTTAGGGTTCAATTATGCTTCATTATTTAGTACACAACACTGTTGGGTTGAGATTCAAAACGTAGTTAAGCTGAACCCAAAAATACATGGCAGCAAGAATAGGTACTATAGCTCCATCACATGTACCTTGTTCACTCTGCTTCAGATTATGTCTAAAACAGGTCAAGCTTTTTTCTAAGTGTGATTTTTCCACCGTGTTAATTATGTCAAATGAATAATGTATGTGAATAATCTAAAGTAGAAGTTAAGAAGAAGGCGCTGCCTACTAACATGAGCAATGCAATGTAGTGAGAAAATACAGCTGATGTTGTAATGGAACATCAAGGGTAGTATTACAAAATAAGTCACTCCCACTGATCTTTCATAAGCATAAAGCAGCGGGTGTTGTGCAATGTTCATTCCACATAATGGAAACTGTGCAGAAATACCTTTACATCTCTGTAGCACATTAAGCCAAATGTTTATTGTTGTTATGTATACAACAGAAAACCTTTAATACTTATAAATATCAAACATATGACAAATTAAGGGAGTGAAATGTCCATAACTTCCCATGTGAATCACTGTCTTTAAAAGAGCATGTTGTTTTATACTAATATAAAAATATGTAAATAATTGATAGCATTGCCTTGTGCATTTTCAATCCTTAAAATGCTAATAGCCTAAATGTCACAGTAAAAGTGTCTCACTTATCACATACTTCTACATAGCATCAAATCGCAGTCAGCACAGGATGAAAAACAGGGTGTGACTTGGCATTTTGCTGTCACATGGGAAGATAGTGGTAAAATTTAGAAGCACAAGAAGAGCAAGGGAGAGAACCATAAGCATGCAGATTTATTTCTTGTGCTGAAAATACACTGACACTGAAACAACCATACATCACAATAATTGGCCTGGTCATATGGCAACATATACTGTGTTACAGTGCTCTGACAAAACAAAAAAGGGCCCTGCGTAGATTAAATAAATAAGCAAACAAACTGAAGTAATGCATGAGTTATGGTTGAGTTTCATTCCACCTCCTGGTCTTGACACGTTGCAGAAAACCACTATGCATCTCAGCACATCGCACCTCACTTTTATTGCCTGCAATATGTTACAAACCCTGAAACATTTTTTTTTCCTCGAGCAGTGATGTGAATGTGCCCACTCAAGAGTTTTCATCTCTCATAAGGTTTCAACACTGCTCCAGAGCTTCTCTTTCCTCCTAGCTACATTAAGATTGAGGACGGCTCCCTGGGTATTGAAGGGCCTTCTTAAATGCAGACCCCCTGCTGTGTACATACTGTAAGCAGGCCTAGACCTGGGTCCTGACACACATGTAGACAAAGCCATGCCTCATCGACTACAGAGCAAACTCTTGGCTTTCTAAAAGGCATCCAAGTGGATAAACTCCCAGTTCTCCATTTGTGAGATGTTAAGCTAATGAAAGTAAGACAAAAGAAGTTTGCGTGCAGACATAATTTAATGCTTAACAATGCTGTGGTTACAGGTATGCAATTATGCAGATGCTGCACAGTAAGTATGCATGCTTCGTTTGTTGTGAATACACTATTCATGAAGTTTCTCCTTCAAGTGGAAGCAGTCGTTGCTTCTGTGTAAAGTAGTGCTCATTTTTTGTTTCTGAATCCGGATGTGGCAGCAGTGTGGAATATTTTCCTGTATAGTATGTAAGTATAAGAATACCTTTAAAAAACAGCTCTGTTACAACAATTTACACAATAATGTCACAACCTGCTGAATAAAGGGGGCCAGAAAGAAACAGTAGCAGGGGGTGCTTGATTGATTTAAAGGGCCATGACACTGTGCATTGTGATTATGCTCCAGTCGCAGAATGTTGAGGTAATCTCGTTCTACCCAAGCAGTCAAGTCTGCCACCAGAACAAAGGCAGGCTTGAAGGGGAACTTGTAATTGCTGTCACAGGTAGCGGTCAAAAAATACAACCGCCCCTAGCGACGCCAGCTCTCAACACTTTGATGGCCCAAACTGAATTAGGGAGCGAGATAAGCTTGTTAAAGCAAGGCCTCTCCTCCAGCCCCCACCGTCTGTTCTTTCTACCATCACACTCTCAACCCCGTTGCTTCCTCCATGGGCTGTTAACCCAGACAAACTATGAAGTCTTTGTGGCAATCTCTAAATGTTCGTGGCAAAGATGTTCCAGAAATAAAACACGAGAATCAATTTTTAGGATTTTGCTTGCTGTGTCTGAGATTAAAAAATAAAATTCATGTAGCTCTAATCTAAACTTCCAGTTTCGCCAACAATACAGCTGCACATCGAAAAGGGAGACAAGGTCAATAACTTATTTGTATTTCTCTTTGATGGCAGCATGCAAAGGGGCAACATTTCCACACTCCTGCCAGACAAACACTCATCTCCCCTGCTCATTAAGACGAGAGTCAGTGTGTAAATCTTGTATCCCTATTTGAAGTGGCTTTGCCAGTGCAGGATAAAGAGATTAATGCAGTGAGAGGCGACTTTATAAGGAACCGAATGAAGCCCAGTTTCCTATTTTATGATTACAGCACATGCATACATAGTATGTAGCTGAAATATCAATCCAACTGTATGTGTTGAAGACTTATTTAATCTTCAAAGCCTGCGGATAATCTACAGTATGTGTGTGTGTAATGCATACTTTCTGTATATTCTCCTAGGTCACAGTGCAGAATTCAGAATTGCGTGCACACAACTCACAGAGTCATGAGGAGGACATTGCTATAGCCCATCAACCCCACAACTGGACAGCTATCATTAAAGCTTAAAGATTTAGTGAGAGTGCTGTTTTTGAAAAACTTATAACAGGTCATTTTCTTTATCATACACTGAAACTCCACAACATGCTAAAAAATTTTTATAATGTAAACTTCATATGATATTGCTTAACATGAAACAAAATGCCCTACACTATCACCATCACACACAGTCATGCTATGTATGCCATGTAACAGCACTAGGGCTGGTTAAGGCTCCTAAGAAGAGACCATGCTGACGTCAAAATGTTTAACAGAAACTCATTGCACTGCATTGAAAACTGGAGGTGTGGGGTTTGAAACAAGTGGGCATTTAGGAGGTAAGAAAGCTCGCAGTCACTCTTCTGGTTTTGAAAGCTTCATTCACAATAGCTAACACACTAATACAGGCTATACATGTAACATTTTTTGTGACATACCAATGAGAAAATCTTTGTTATCATTTATATTGTTATGTTTATCACTGGATAGGTTTCAAAAATAGCTGTCTACAGTCACAGTGTATTTTTGTGAGATTCATTCATAGTGCACAGAGTAAATAGACCCGACACCAAAACCCTAGTGAAGATTCACACGCTATCACTGTTGGATTACCTGGAGGGAAAAGCAGGAGCCATCACAACCCCTCAGTGTGTTTCAGGACATAGGAGAAGTGACTGATTCTTAGTCCCATTTGCATGAACCTTTACATGAGATGTGAGATCTGCCTTATATCTGAACATCGAATTACATGCCACATGCCAAAGAAGACTATTCTGTGCTGCTGTAACCCTACTATCTTCAGAAAAGCCCCTTAACCCAAAAAGCAAAGCTAAAATGACCAAAAAATGAGGGATGAGACAGAAGGCAGACAATTTCCAGACAGATGGCTGACTGAGTGCAGCACTTCTCTACTGAGTGCAAAGAAAAGCCTGTTTGTGTCATGACATCTTTCTTAAAAATGCACCATTCCACACAGAGGTGAGCCGACTAAGCCAATTCTATGAGATGAACCAGGAGTCTCACTGAGCTTGAAAGGTTATTATGTGACATGTAGGGTTTTTTCTGTGTGAAAGCACATTGTCCCAGAACCATGGAAGTGAAAATGAACAGATACAAAATAGGTTGCATACTTACAGCCCTACTCAGCAATAACATCAGCCCAAACAAATTAGACTGAAAATCGTATTCATTCATTTTGTTTGTTTTGTTTATTACTGTGGAAAACAAACAGCCTGTAGCCCGTCAGACTTAGCCTGTTGGACAAAGAAGCCCTAATGACTTCTTAAAATGTAAAATGTAGGGTGCTGATTATAAAAAGCTGCAGGTCAAAAAAAAAAAGAAAGAAAAATGTTTCTTAAGAGCTAACAGCTTGCTGATGGCCAAATTTAAATATTTTGAGAGGGTACACACCTTCACACCTTCACACCTGTAGTATGAGGCAGTCCTGAACATGTTTGGTAAATCCTACATTAGAAACTGTTTTAGGACAAAAAGCCACAAATTAACCTGCCCAACCAGACAGATAAAAACTATTTCTTAATAATGATAAAAAAAAAAAAAAAAACACATAGCAAATTAAAAGCACTGCTAAAAAATGTACAGCTAACAAAGCAGACGTGTATGACTTAACACTGTACCAGATTTGCCTCAGGTTATGACTTAATTATATAGAATGAGTAGATGCCCTGTTTGGAAATGTATAACTTAATTTCAGGATAGCATGATAGTTTGACTAAATATCACTGTCACTTCATTTTTGAATGTGCAGCCACACTATTTGGAACCTGGTTAATGTTACACTTCTGTTTATGTTCTCTAAGGAGGTGGTTTCACCCTTCATCACTACATTATGACTCATTCTCTCTCCCTCTTTCTTAGGGATGCACACACATCCACGCACAAACTCTCAATCAATGTAATTTTTTCATTCTCTTGTTGTTTCTTCTTCTACAGTATTGTTTGATTTTTCATTTTTTTTGTGTTTCTGTGAATATATGTCTCACTCACTAGTTTGTCATGTTGTGTAGGACCTTACATTACATTGAAATGAATGTTAAGTCCTCCTTTAAATTTCAGTATGGGTTTTATGGGACACACACATGCTGCACAGCACACACACACACACACACACACACACACACACACACACACACACACAGAGAGTGAATCTCCTGTCTGACACCTTAAGTGGCCGGTAATTCCACATGGGGTGGTGGGATGTCAGAAGGTATGAATTCCTGCTGAGCATTCACACAGAGAAGGGAAGATGTGCAGACAGAAGTGTGAGTCAGTTGCCTTGGAGCACTGAGGATAGTAAAGGCAATGTCATACAGAGAAAGTTCCCTCATGGCTGCATCATATTGTTTCAGGCTGGTTAGTATGGCACTGACCACATTCCAATATTTTCTCCTTTTTGAAATTTGATGTATACCATGTTTTTGAAAGTGCTAAATGTGGAATGTGAATCAAATGCACTCTGCTGGAAGAAACATCTCCATGTGGAATGAACTGTTCTGACATGAGGATAGATGTCTTTGTTACAGAGCAAGATGACTTGTTTTGGCAGTACATTAAGAGAGTCAGCTGGTTGGCTGGTCAAGGCACATCGTACAGCCAAAATGCTGGGGATATAAATATATGAAAAGCACTGTGGAGTGACTCACAGTGAATTGCAAAATGGTGGCAAACACACAAATTTATAAGCCAAACAGTTTTACATGGCATTGACATTGCTATGCATTGAACATCCTCCCCCTCTTCCTCCCTCCGCCTCTTCACTCCAGTCTTCATGCCAGCACATTTGCATGTAACTGAAAGTCTTTGTTATTCTATCTGAATATCTATAATATTCCCATCTTCACAGTATGCTGACACATAATGAATGACACCTGCATGTAGATAACCCTAAGCAATCTGCAAAGACCAGAATAAATCTCTCTTTCAAAAGCAGGATGCTCACAGTGCAGTCAACGTTTTTAGCCATGGAATTAGAATGGCTCTAGGGCAATGTCTGTTCACTACTTTGGCCATGAAATTTAAAACAGATATCAATAGTGCCTACTGATTTTGGTGATCCCCTGATTTCTTATCTAGCAGCAGCAGGTCATAATTTTCATTTATCCAATGAAATTTCTCAATATCTACAAGATGGATTGACACAGAATTTTGTACAGACATTCATGGTCCCAGAGGATGTATTCTAAAGACTTTGGTCATCTCTAGCACCACCAAGAGGTTGACATTTGTGGTTTTGAGTAAAATGTCTTGACAGCTATTGTATGGATTGTCGTGAAATTTGGTACAGACATCTTCCCTTCAGAATGAATTGTAATAACTTTGGTGATCCAAGGTCAAAATTTCAACTGTCCAAAAGTTTCCATACTGATTTATGACCAAATAGGCCTACCTGCAAAACTAATGACATTACCATCAGCCTCAGACGTACTTTCTGTTTAGAGTTAATTAGAAAATGTTAAACGCTAAACTAAAATGGTAAACATCCATCCATCCATCCATCTTCTTCCGCTTATCCGGGGCCGGGTCGCGGGGGCAGCAGTCTAAGCAGGGACTCCCAGACTTCCTTCGCCCCAGACACTTCCTCCAGCTCCTCCGGGGGGATCCCGAGGCGTTCCCAGGCCAGCCGAGAGACATAGTCCCTCCAGCGTGTCCTGGGTCTTCCCCGGGGCCGCCTCCCGGTGGGACATGCCCAGAACACCTCCCGAGGGAGGCGTCCAGGAGGCATCCGGATCAGATGCCCTAGCCACCTCAGCTGGCTCCTCTCGACGTGGAGGAGCAGCGGCTCTACTCCGAGCTCCCCCCGTGTGACTGAGCTCCTCACCCTATCTCTAAGGGAGCGCCCAGCCACTCGGCGGAGGAAGCCCATTTCGGCGCTTGTATCCGCGATCTTGTCCTTTCGGTCACTACCCAAAGCTCATGACCATAGGTGAGGGCAGGAGCGTGGGTTGACCGGTAAATCGAGAGCTTTGTCTTTCGACTCAGCTCCTTCTTTACCACAACGGTCCGATACAGCGCCCGCATCACTGCAGGCGCTGCACCGATCCGCCTGTCAATCTCACGCTCCATCCGTCCCTCACTCGTGAACAAGACCCCGAGATACTTAAACTCCTCCACTTGGGGCAAGGACTCCCCACCCACGCGAAGAGAGCAAACCACCTTTTTCCGGTCAAGAACCATGGCCTCAGATTTGGAAGAGCTGATTCTCATCCCAGCTGCTTCACACTCGGCTGCAAACCGTCCCAGTGCATGCTGCAGGTCCTGGTTTGAAGAAGCCATCAGAACGACATCATCTGCAAACAGCAGAGATGAGATCCTGTGGTTCCCAAACCGGACACCCTCCGCCCCTGACTGCGCCTAGAAATTCTGTCCATATAAATTATGAACAGAACCGGTGACAAAGGGCAGCCCTGGCGGAGTCCAACATGCACCGGGAACAGGTCTGACTTACTGCCGGCAATGCGAACACAGCTCCTGCTCCGGTTATACAGGGACCGGACAGCCCTTAGCAAAGGGCCCCGGACCCCATACTCCCAGAGCACTCCCCACAAAGCGCCCCGGGGCACACGGTCGAATGCCTTCTCCAGATCCACAAAGCACATGTGGACTGGTTGGGCAAACTCCCATGAACCCTCGAGCACCCGATGGAGAGTATAGAGCTGGTCCAGTGTTCCACGACCGGGACGAAAACCACTCTGGTAAACATTATACCTGCTAAACATCAACATGCTAGCATTGTCATTATCAGCATGTTAGTATGCTGAAGTTAGCATTTAGCTCAAAGCACCGCTGTATCTAAGTACAGCCTCACAGAGCGGCTAGCATGGCTGTAGACTCTTAGTCTTGTTATCAGTAAAACATATAGACATATGTGTGTATCCTGTGAGCTTCCTGAAGATTTTGTCATCTTTTTGTCAAATGCTGCTTGTTTGAGAAGAACTGAATAATTTTCTCAAAACTACAAGTATTGGTAAAGCTGTGTTATGTAGTATTATAAATACTAACATTTTAATAAAGTCAGACTTTATATTATGCATTCACAACTTGTAACACTTGAAAGGTCAGCTTTTTGTTTTGTAGACATTTTTATTTATCCATTTATAATTTAAAACAATAACTTAAGTGCTTTAAAATAGAAATTGCATATTTACATGTAGACCATTAAACTATTATTTAATTCCTATTCTTTCCTCCAAAACAAAGGCAGGCTTTCATCAAAGCCAGTGCATTAAAGCACAAACATTACTATCTGAAATTCTAATAGGCCACTCAGAACACAGCACACAGCCATAAAACAGATGGAACCTTAGTTGGGATGTCAAGTTAAGCCTAAATGGTTGCATGGAACTATGAAGGGAATTGGCCATGGCAAAAGGAACAGGAAGGAAATCAACCATGGTAGTCTGGATCATTTGGAGCTATTACAGCAAGGAGAACAACATCTGTAGAACCATCGAGTTGCATACGCACTCATGTGTCAGCATGAGTAAAGTGAGGGACTCAGATCCGTATGCGTAAAAAATGGCCTTGACGCTGTACTAGTAAGGGACTTGGGGGATTTCACACTCTGTTTAATGTTCACCGTGACTAGACATGTGATGGACACTTACTCACTGATAAAATCTAAAGTAGTCTGTCTCCCTGTGTGATCTTGTCTAAAATCAAATATGTAATTCATGCTGGAGGGGGCAAAAAATGCTTTCTGTTGGAACATTAAGCAAGTGTAAAATGTGAAATGATTTAATGATTTGAAGTATGATGTTTCTATTCTAACAATGATGATACAGGTTTTTAAAGGGTCCTACAAAATAGGTGAGTTAAAATAAAATCGTTTACGACTCTGGCTGCTGCACTCACAGCTCATCATTTCTCGCTCATCTCTCCTGCTTCTCACATGGTATATAAAATATTCATATCAAATCCTCACACATGTGCGCGCACACACACACACACACACACACACACACAAAAAAACATAGTGTGCTTCACACATAAAAAAGGAAACCATGAAATTACAAAATAGTATTTATGGACATAAGTGGTCTGGCAATATGATACTTACCCTGAAATAAATCAATGCCCAGCTTTCTACAGAGCCTTAGCTTAACTTTGGACTATTCTGAATTAATTATATTACTGTAGCTTACAGCATGTAGCAGTGCTATTTAAGTGCCGTCCACACTCTCCTGGGTGCATAACAGAAAGATGTCTGATTTAAACCATAAGATACACATGAAGAACACACTGGACCCAATCTCTGCTGCACTGATTTAAGCTCTGGTGCCTTCACTTCTGACAATTCCTGCAGATCCCACGATTACAGCAGGCGCTGCTGCAGACTCATGAATCACTCATCCCAAGATAAAACAGATAAATGCATCCTACGTTAGCAGAGAGGGAGTGAGAGGGACAGAGGTAGAGAGAAGGAGATGAGGATCAGGATGTGGTGTTGAAGGATAAGATGGCTTCCTCGGATAATGAAAACAAAAGAACAACATTACACAGGTTCCAAGCAGACCTGTATATTTAAAGATATAGTTGGAGGGAGGGGACACTAAAAACCATCCAACTGAATCAGGGAAGCAGATGGATTTACCATCCCTTCCGTAACTTCATTTGGAAGCTAATTGAATCACCATACTAGCTGCAGGGAAATTGAATAAAATAGAGCAAAGAAAGAGCTGTATTGGACAAGATTAAAATGAGGCTCTGACGATAATGCCTTAATGAAATTTACATCCGCCGTGTTTCCAAATTAGTCTGGATTCTTTCTAAAATTCTTCTCAAATTCTTGGATAATGTTCTCAAGATACCAACATATTGCATTTATGTCTATTCAAATTAGAATACATTTTGTAATATGTTACAGTTAGTCCCTAACTGGCTAGCCAACAGTAAGATATCCAGTATTAGACAGGTCCCATCTGACATGCAGAAGTCCGATAATGACCAACAACAATCCCCCTTAATATGATCTTCCATTTTCAAAAAACTTGCCGAGTCTTATAATCATGCGCACACTGTACAATGGCTTCATGGTGCAAATTTAATCTCACATTTCTCAAACTGGGCTGGGTAATTTCAGCAAAGTACTAGCCTCTTGTTCTTGAAATGAAGACATGATCATTGCTATTCCAGATGATCAAAATCCCTCTTAAATCCTTTCATGCTACAATGCCTTTACTCTCTCTGAGGCAACTTTTCTGTTTTTAGAAGGGACACGCTTCATCTTTGCTGCATTAACACTCAAGAAGAGATGAGAGTTTCGATGGGACAAATTAAAGCCATTCTCCTCTGTGGATGGATGAAACAAACACCCAGCTAATTCTATTGATTAAAAGAAATAGAGTTTGTTGTCAGCAGCGCTGTATTTGAAGTAGCGATTTGATTAGGAAGTTGTGCTCGGCAAAATTGGTGTAATGATAATATCCGGTTTGATTACAACAAATGCACGCTCACAGGCACTAAGCAGGAATCAGTCTTGCATTATGTCTACTTATTGTTCCTTCTAGCCTCTACTCCACATGGTACAATGCTCTATGTGAAGTGTCAACATGCATTGATGCTTTAGGAGCCATTGTCAAACAGCTGGGGTAATTTACTTCCGTAGTACGTTCATTTATCCAAATGTAATTGGATAAATTAAATAATGTAAGGACATTTTGAATTACACTATTAATAAAACATACTTTAAAATGTTTATAGTGTGATGAACACTTTAAAGACAATTAAGAACAACTGTAGAAAAGAAAATTATGAAAAGCATTTGAAACATAAATGAGACACCTGACACTGAAAGTGATTCACCATTTGAGCTGTAAATAATCATTTTTATGACAAGCCCATATTACGAATTTACCATGTTTTTTATCTCAAACATTACATTATGGTAATATAAGGGTTATAACACAATATTTAAGATGTCAAACTCTTATTTTGAGTCAGAATTATCCCAGTAACTACTATTTCTGAAATTAATTTAATGACTTTAATGTTCGTATAAATCTATATGATAAAATGTACATAGTTTATTATGCAAGGTCCTTGTACTTAAGTAAGTCTTAAGTCTTTCTTCATCACTGATGTGCCTACATTCATTCAATGCCTCATCTCTCACTGCCACTCATTACTGTTATACTGTATGTGTATATCTATACTTGGAGTATGTGCTCTGTTCTGCTCTGCTAGTTATGCTGCAGTATTTTAGTCTGCCTTTGTTTGCAACTGTTTGTGTTTGTTTGCAAACCTATTTCATTGCATTTTTTTGCTTGCTATGTGAAGCACTTAGTAACTTTGTTTTGATAAGTGCTATATAAATAAAGATATTATTATTATACACAGGTTTCATATATAAAGCTAGCAACTGATGCAGAAGATCCTAATCTGCTTCACTCAGTTAAACAAAATCAACTAATTATAGGTTGACGTAATGAGCTGGATGAGACAGAAAAAGGCTCTGTCAATCGCAAGACAAGGAGAAGGCGAGAAGGAGAAGATGACCCTCTGACATTCAGCCTGCTGGCAATCTCCTCTGGTATAACCAGCGCCATCCACTTGGTGCTAGTAGACTTTGGATCCAAGGAATGCTTTATCTGTAGAGCTTTGGACCATGAATTAAGTATATCCACTTGACTTATAGAAATTGAAGGAAGTCAGTGCCTTGGATGAAAAATGTTTGGGACTTTTCTCCCTTGGTTAAAAGCCAGTACCATTGTGCTAAATGTCTGAAGAATGTATGAATGTAGTATCTTCTCCTGTCTCCATGACCTTGAGGACTCCCACAATCACTTGTAGTATTCCTTGAGTATGCAAATATTTCATTTCATTAAAAATTGAGTGGCCACTTCAGCCCAAGACAGACCATACCATTCTGCCATGCAATATTTCCTCCTAAACTGTACTCTTTTACGAGGCCCAAAAATAAGATATGTAGAAATGAAGAAATACATTTAGAAGACACTAGCTACAGAGATCATCCATCCTTCTTCATAGATAAGGACAAGTCCCTCTCTCTCATACACTGATTATAGAGTTTTAAACACTATAACCATCATCCGCCTTGTAGTGTATCTCTTTTTAAAGCTTGGCTTGTGCATGTCTATCATCTCACGTTCTTTCATTAAGGCAATGAGTGGAAGATGACAATTAAACCACACAGTATCTGGTGACTACTAGGATCTCTTACCCTCCTGCTGTGTTCAAAGTACTCAACAACAATTTTCTTGATGACATGTTCTAATGCTTTGTCTATCTGTGTCTGGATGACACTATAATTTTCTGCACATCCCTTCAAGAACGTGCACAACATTTGTCCAAGGTTCCTCAGTGGGGGAGAATCAGTTATTTGTCAAATCCAAAAAGTGTGAATTAAGTGTCTTGACCACCTGTTTGCTGGGCTTCATCGTCTCTGGCATCCATGTACTGTACAGATGAATTTGACCAAAGTCAGGAAACAAATGGCTGCAACCCAGTTCTGTCATACAGCTGCAATATTTTATGAGGACTGCCAACTTCTACCACCAAAAGCTACACTTTTGTGGCAGTGCCATTTATTATTCTTACACCCTATTAACATCATTCACTTAGACTCCAGACACACTGTCTGTGGAGCTCAAGCAAAGTTTCATCATAGCACCTACTGTATATTGATCCACCCTGACCATCGAGGGTACCACCATTTCCTCAATAATCAGGCTCACTCGACAGGCTTGATACAGCTGTGACTGTGATAGGCAACTTCACTTATGTTTTTCCACTTGTCTTTGTCTTCCTTGTCTGGGTTTATAGTCTCCCACCATGGTTTCTCCTTGGTTCTGTGTGTTCCAGCAGAGAGACACTTTTCCCCCAATGTGCATGCAGTGAATTACCTGCAAAGCTGCCACTATTTACCTCATCAAGATCTGCCTATGCACTCTCACAGTAGTCATTTGCTTAGTTGTTATGTGTGCTCTGCTCTGCATATGTTAGTCTACATTTACTCATGTTCCTGGGATCCTGTGATTTTACTGATCTGCCTTCAGTAAAAAAATACAAAAAACTTCCATATTCTAATCTCGCCAGCAACTGGGTGTTATTTTGGGTCCAACCATGTTTCAAACCAAACAGTGACAACAATATTCCGGTAAATCTGTCAATACAATGTAAAAATTGATCTTTGTTCACTTAAGTAGAAAAGGAAAATGGAAAATGGTTATTATTTAATTACTGCATGTGATGGTGGAGACACCATAGAAACCAAGAATTTGTGTTGAAGAAATTTAAGTCATCAGCATCGATCCAGTCTTTGACTCCATAGATGCAGATAACATAAGTAAAACTGCATGTAAATATATAATATGCAGGCCTTTGGTCTACTTATCCATGATGACTTACGTTACCTGGTCAGGCACACAAATGACTTGTTGGCAAAAAAAGAATGTCATGTTACAGCTCGTACTGCATTACCACATTAGCCAACGTGTGCACTGATGCTTGACATTAACTGTAAGCTGAATTTCACATTAGCACCAATGTACCATGTGCATAGGGGCTACTGTTGTTCTCTCAAAGTTTTCAAATGCAAGTTTTAGCTCACTCTGCATCATCAGAGGCAGAGGTGATTATCAGGGTGCCACAGCCACACACCACACATATTTATCACTTTAAGGAGATAATTGGGTGTGAAAACCTTGGAGACAGGGGATAACAAATGAACCACCAGAAATGAATTACTTTCATAGCTTGTTTTGTAACCTTTGCAGACTACAAATAAATTTAACAAGTTGGAAATTAAGTGGCACATTTTGCATCAGTGTCTACAGATGGCCATGTCTACATAAGACATTTGTACATTACATGCTGGGATGTTATTTAAAGAAAACCTACACCTCGTCATTATTTACTGTACAGATGTACATGATATGCATTATAAATAATGTACTCTATGGAATGATCTAGGCCATTTTGTTGGGCTGAGTTATGTTGCATGTTTATGCCTATACATAACAAACACAGTTGGCCGTTTTTGCAGAAGCCTAGAGAGGGTTCTTATTCTTGTTGCTGCATTGGCAACTGGTTGGAACTGGGGAAATAGTATAAGGCGATAGCCAAAAGTGGCGTTACATAGCAGTGCAGTTACTAGAGAACTCTTTCCAAATTGGGAGAAAAAAGGGGGGCAAAAATAATAGATATGACAATATGATATGATAATATCATATGTTTCACTATGTGAAACATATCTGACAGAATTAAAAACCTTTCTGTTTTTTTCACTTGTGAACCAAGCTACCACTTCAAAAGAAGCGAATTTCCTCATAAGAAAGAAAACAACAGCAAAGTTTATACTTGAATCTGCCACTCTCCTGTGGCTAAACTAAAGTTTTTTTTTTTAATCTTGTGTACAAAATTTAAAGATGGCACCCGACCAAAGCAAGCTTTCTTCTGCTTTGCCACAGGGATTTGTAAGCTCAGAAGGGTGTGAGAAAACATTCTTAAAGTCTTCAGGTGAATGCAATTTGAGACCTGTGATCTTTTCAACCTACTTGAATAACAATACATTGTCAACCTGCCAATGTCCAATTCATAGCCAACTATTAATCTAATATATTTACATCTCAGAGGATTACAAGTCTGTCAGTGTTGAATGGATCTGTGAATATAACAGACTGTATAACTATAATATTACATACACACTCAGATTATTTGAGAAATCTTTATTTCAACAACGCATTAAATAAACTGAAGTGAGAAGTGTGTATTTGTAGAAGGGTAAACTTTATATATTACAAAATTTATTAAAAGTATTCTAAAATAGTTTTCTGTCTGCATATTTATTTGGAATTAGTGCATCTAAAGGCATCACAATCCTTCTCTGCAGTCACTTAAGTGTGAACAGTGTTTCAATACCCACAGTGTAACATGATGTTGGATATCTGTTTTTTACTCAAGAACTTCATCTGATTAGCTGATGTTCTCAAACTTGGTCTAAGATCAATGTCAGCATGTCATTACTGTGGACCCACATTAAACTTATTCAAGATGTAAATAAAAATAAGTTTGATATAAAATTTTAAGTTTTATTTCAGATGTTTAAATAAAAATGGCCTCAGAAAATATGTATCAATGTAACAACCTGGCCTGTCAGTGGTGCTAATCTGTACATCAAAGTGAGTACAGGTCTGAATGGACTACTTGTTCTCTGCAGTTTAGGAGACAGCACAAAACTTATTTTAAGTCTTCTTTGCTTCCTGTCAGTGGAGATACCACCTGGAACCTGTCCAGTGCTACCCACAACATGAAATGTGATTCAGAATTCGACCTCATGATTCAGGAAAGTGAATCCTTGCTAAGTACGTTGTTGACTGCAATAGAGATGTAAGATGAAGAGACACAATCACTCCATTCCAACCTTGCTTATTTCTTTGACTGAGGAATATTTACCATAATCCACCAAAAAAGCTCTCCACAGTCCTGGAACAGTAGTTGCCAGAACATTTGCAGTGCATGTGTTGCATTAACAGGGACACTGAAAATAAAAAGTAGCTACTGTCTCTGGCAATTTCTCTTTTCTTTGTGGACATGTTAATGTGCATAATTAACTAATCAGCTTATGCCAGCTGGAACACTTGGCAGCTCAGTCTGACAGTTTCAACTCCTCTCTTGAAAACATCTTGAAAGATTCTGGTTCAGTCTCCCTCTGTGTAATTTTATCTACTGCCAGGCCAGAATAACTTTAGCTTGGACAGTCTCCAAACATATCCAGTTCTTGGTGTTTTTGTTTAGATTTGACATTGTTTTGTGGCACAAAATTTCAATTCTGAAGTATTTAGTCAGCTGAAAACTATGTTCTCAACTTGTCAATCAAATGATTACATTCAAATGATTCATTACATATCTCGTATCTCTATGACTGACCACTAACTGGACAAATGTGTCAATTTAATCCCTAGCCTCTAAAGATGAAAATGAATGTATTGTTAATGTCTTGTTAAACTGAGATGTTCAGTCAGTATAGCATGTCTTGTCACCATGGATACACTATAAAACATATTTAGGTAAACAACTACTACTATGAAAAATAAAAACACCTCCCCCCCAGAATATCTACAGCTTGGAAATATATTTATGTACTGTTCAAAGGCTGGTAGCATAAGAGATGAAATCTGTGTATCAGCTCGTGACTCCACTGTTTGATATTGAAATGAGATCTCGTCCAGTCCTACACATCAAGAAATCCAGTTTGATATTCTGTGTCTGTAAAGACTTTCCCACTGCTTACACTGCACACTAGAGCAGTTGTCCTGATTAATAGGAATACTTAATTTGTCATTAGGGCCGATTAATTCCATTAATCTGTAAGGTTTAAAGTCATTCACTGATGTCACTGAGAATCAATTATTTGCCATGGCAGCCAGTATATAGAAGACACTGATTGTGGGAACTTAACAAATTCATATCAGACGATCACTAAATACAAAAAAATGGTAAGTTCCAACAGCTATATCAGTATAAATGTGAAACAGCACTCTACAGTATATAACTCTTAATGTCTTTCAAAAGCCAGTTATTGTATATGCCTGTGTGCGCAGAAATGGTCCTCAGCGGTGGAAGCCATTGATTTTCTCAATGCGTCTGTATAGCATCTCCCCTTTCCTGCCGGCACAGCATGTAATATGAGACCACAAGTTTTCCTTTACCCACAGCAATCAATTTTGCTTCGCCGAGCTCCCTGGCCTGGATAGGGCCTGCCTAAGTACCTGTCTCCTCCTGCATACCATCACCCTCTGCAAAAAGCTTTCAGTGTAATAAAAAAACATATCTGACTCAAGACCCGACCAATCTAATAACGGCCAGACAAGTGACTACGGAGTGCTAACTGTGTCACTGCTAGGGAGGTGGTATGCGTGGAGCGAGTGCAGCAGAAAGGCCAAAGAAATCAAAGAAATCCCTCTGATCTTCAATTCCCTGAGAAGATGATCCACATCACAATTGTTTCTATGCTATCAGTTTTACAGCTTGAAGTAAGATGTGGTTTCTTACTCTAAAAGCAAAAAGCATTTACTGCCTTTTATCTTAAAATAACCAAAAAAATCCAATATACAAGGCCATACGTGAGGATATACTGGTCATGACTGAGTCTGATTGTTATGTATCTTAAAAATCCCTAGGCCTCCATCAATCTCACATATTGTTAAGCAGAAAGACTGGGGTGTAAACGCTCACTTAGAGACGTGTCTTGTCCCTTTGAGGAGACATTTTCAGCCATCAGTAATGAAAACAAATGGACTGGCTGTTTTCATAGAGATAGAAAGTCTGGGCTGCAGCCAAAGATAACAGGGCTAAACTCTTCCAACAGTGTGGGTGTTGGATTAAAAAAGACTGACATGAAAAAAAAAGAAATGACTACCTATTACTGACTATTTCTAAGAATAATACTGAGAGCTAGCTAATAGAGGTAGGATTTTAAGATACAATTTCCTTCACAACTGACAATGCACACATCAACGAAGTCTTTCCCTATTAAAATATCATTGAATCCATTGGTATGCATTACCACCTACACACCATCAATTACTATGCCAGGGAGGTAAGAGCTAATCCTTCAGCAGAGTGAAAACCAGCTATCTGCAAGAACCTGGCTGTCTGTTGTTAATTTCCCTGCTAATATATTGATCTAATCTCTACAGTAGCTAAAACATAACAGATTTAGCTCAGATAGCGTCTAACCTGTAGCCACTGTGACTGGTCGCTGTGTCCAGCTGTCCAAGCATTGACCTTGCCCTGTTTGTCCAACCGGGCCTTTCCAGGCTCCCAAGTGAACATGTCCATGTTGAGCGTCCTGAAGATGCTGGAGGCTGTGACTTGGTAGTCCTGGATATGGCCTGACTTCATTCCCAGTGGTTCAGAGCAGCCTGGTAACAACAAAAACAGATTTGTTCTAACCTTTCTGACATTATTAACACTCTCCCACACACACACACACACACACACACACACACACACACACACAAAAACCCAGCATGAAACAACTGTGCAAGAGGCATACTGAAGTGGATTTTCAAATCATTTTATGATTAATTTGTGTGTACAGTTGGATGAAAAAAGCTGAGCTCACTCACCAGTTAGCTCACAACCAAGCAGCTCCATGCGGAGGGTACAGTGCCTCCTGCAGACTTGGGGGTAAATGCGCACATACTGGGCTTCAATGGGAGGGGTGAAGGAGTTGGCTGATGGAGCGTTGTTATCGACATTTCCTCTGAAAATCTGTTGCAGGGGATGAAATAACAGCAGAGGGGCGGGGAGGGAGGATGGTGAAGCAGATCAGTTTTGCTGTAATGTAGCAGTCTATCTGGTGCTGTCTCTACACTCAACAAATTGCTGTCATTCAAGGTCAATGAGCTAGAATTACAGGGAAAAATAGACAATTTCTCGCGCCATTTGAGCCAGTAATTCATAAGAACAGTGGTGCCTTTTAAATTAGTGCTCAATTATATCGCTATACCTCCTGGAGTGTTTTATCCCAATGACCTGAGACAGTCTAACAGAAACTCTCTGAATTGAGTGACTGATGTAGTGCATGTGTGAGGTGCAGAGAGAGGGCAATATAGAAAGACAGAGCAAGGGAGAGATAGAGCAGTGTGTTTCATTCGATACAGGTAATAGGAGCTGTCACTGGTCAGTGTGGAGAAACAACCCCCAACTTATATTAGGTCAAGGATCAGGGCATGTAACTACCTCAAACACACTGACAGGTCCTACTGTACAGGCATTTATCCCAGTCTGCTCATACGGTTACAACTTCCACTTCCAAAATACTGTACAAATTTACACTCAATCATGCACATTCTTGTTTTCCGTGTGCCCAACTTTAACTGACAACTACACGCTAAATAAGAAAAATATGAGACAGACAATGAGCGAAACTAAGATCACAGATTAATAAAGACCAGATTCATTGTTCTGTGTAGTAAATTTTTGAAGAAGTTTGGAGGTTGGGGTCATTCGGAGCTCGGCCAAATGGAGGACAGCCGTGGTTTGCTGTCAGGAATGATAGAATGCTGTGTGGCCTATTTGGTGGCTGTTCATCCCCAAATAGTATAAAAATTCAATCTAGAAGTCATAAAAGTGGAGGGGGGTAAAGGGGCAGCAAGATGGGCCCGGTGTGTGCTAGCTAATTAAAAAGCCATCTCATCATGTCCTCCACCCTGCCCTTGACTGAGTGCACAGTCTCTAGTTGCTGTGTGTGCATGTGTGTCAGTGTGGGCGTGTGTGTACCTTTGTCTGTGTATTACAGAGTGAGAGGCTAAAGGGAAAGAGTGGAGACATGACAGTGGGTGTGTATGTCTGTGCTTGTGTGCCCACGTGTGTGTCTCACCATATCCTCATCTTTGCCCTTGACTTTGTATGTTCTCCAGGTCTTCCCGTCATCACTGTAGGCTACTTTGTAAGACTTGACGTACTCTGGGCTGCCGATACGCTTTGCACCCTGGGTAATTAGGCCTGTGACCCTCATTTTTCTCTGCAGGTTTATCTGTGGAGTCAGAAAAAGGCAAAATCAAAAAATTATAGCTTCATTTTCAGACAGTTTGAATGCATGCATCTGTGTCTGTGTGTGTGCATGAGCAGTGTGTGCATGTAAGTCATGGGAATCAATTCATCCCCTTGTATCTTTTCTGTCAGGGCCATCCATCTTATTCAGAAAGTCTGTGATCAAATGGAACATTTAATCAATCCTCACGATCCAGATCCAGTCTGTCAACCCTGTGCAGACTGTCAATATGATGCCAATGTAAAGTGGCTTGGAGAGCCAAGAGGAAAAGAGAAAGCTAAGAAAGAGGAAAGTGATGAATGTTTCTATAGATCCTACTTAGCGTACACAAAGCAGGGTCATTATTATCTAAGCACGATGGACGTGCTACACACCAGTCTAAGGCTTACTTTGACTTGCTTTTCACTGACAGGCCACTTTGATAGATTGCATTTCAGCAAAAAATGTATGTATTCCACAATTTAGCAACATGTTTGGCAGGGTTGGAATTTGGCCATCATTAGATGGGTTTCCATATGTGTTTTTTTAATTAAGTTTCAGTATTTACATGCCAGCATATACACATACACAAAGTGCACATATGGAGCTTTAATATTACATGTTTGCTTTTATTTTCTTTACTTAGTATCTTAAAACTAAGTGGCCAATGCTAAAGATGCACATTACTAATGGCTGCTACATGATAACTCCTAAAGGATCCTTCCATAAAGCATCTCTCCAAAAAGTAATTTGATTAGTCTTCTAATGTATCCTTTTTTTATATATATAACAATTTATAAAATGTCAAAGGTTAAAGAGTGATACATTTTGAAATATTCTTGTTTGATTGACAGGAGTCTCAGTCTCCTCTTGTAGTGGTGGTTGGTGCTTCCTCATCTCCACACATGCTTGAATGTCTTTGCCCAAACTTGAATAGCTTGCTCCAATTACACGATGGCAGCAAGCCCCAGAGACCTATGAGTGATGTTACACATGTCACATCCATGTTTTTTTACAGTCAGTTTTAAAACAGTCGTTATTGGTTGACTACAAAAGTGCTTCACTCGCCCTTGTTTTATAATTTTAGGGAGGTCTCGCTGGAGTTATGTTGTTATTTTTCCCAACGACTGATGACAGCTGACGACAGCTCACTTCACTGCGACAACATGAAGAAGCCTGTGGTGAGTGGCGCTGTGTTGGGTTACTCACACACTGTACCAACAGGCACACACGCACACACACAGCCTAATTTTTACAGTGAATATTAATATTGATAAAAAAAGTAGGGCAGGATAACACAAGGCAATTTCGGTATTATAATACTGTTTCACGCTTGTGATAGTCTGTGACAAATAAGATAAAGTAAATAAACGGTGATGACAAATATTCATGAATCATTTTGGCACTACATTCACACCAAGCTGCTTCATTTTCAGGAAAAAAAAGACACTTTGGCTCGTCTTGCTCACCCTCTGACAAAATACAAAAACACAGCTGTCTAGTCTTCCATAGCTGCAGAACAGAAGGGCAGCAATAATACAGTATTGAGTGAGTATTAAGCAAAGGACCATTAACCTGGAATGGCAGAAATGCAGACTAAAAAAGAATTTCAATTACTCCTATGGCTTGGATTTATTCTTACCGTTTCCTTTTTTAAGATCATGTATTCTAGACAGCAAAATCTATAACTTAAAGGTCCAGTGTGTAGTATTTAGTAGCTGCTGTAGAAACATGGCGGTGCAACATGGTGACCTCTGTGGAAGGGGACCCGCTCCCTATGTAGATAAAAACGGCTTATTCTAAGGTAAAGAAAACACAACGATTCTCATTTCCAGGTGATTATACACTAATGAAAACATACTTATAAATATTATATTCCATTTCTGCCAAAGGCCCATTCTAAATGTTACATACTGGACCTTTAATGTGATATTGCAAACAAATAAGAGTATATTTCAGTTTATGTTTGTGAAGCTGCAGTCAGTTTTTATTTAAGAACATGAACCATTTTAAAGCTGATCCACGAGAAATGGAAGTCTAACTTCACTGACAATATGACCACATTCAGGATGGTATTCCAGGGACTTGAGCTTATTTTCCGGTGCAGACATGTTAGCATTACTATGAAATAAGGCAATTTACAAGTAAGATATTTGAGAGCAAAAGCTCAAACAGGAAGTCTGAGTTATACTCTCCTTTTTTGTTAATGAAAAAACTCTAAGCTGTGTCTCCTGAGGACATTAGAGATTAGAGTATTGGCTCTCACGGATCTAGCACAAGAAAAGAACTGTTCACCAACCTTGTCTGAACTGTCAAAAACGAATGGAGTAATGTATAATAATTCTATTGCAGCGTGGATTTCCTTTCTAATTTCCATTTGTAGAGACAAGACTCAATTACACATATTTTCCTACATACTTAAACCAACGTATCAAGTTAATTATAGGTAAGGACCCCTCTTATAGCCTCAGAGCTGCCTCATGACCCATTCTTTCTCATTCCCAGCATTTCTTCACTCTTCTCAGTTTTCTCCATAGAGATAAATACTTCTCACACTAATTAGAAGCCCTGTCACTAAAAGGCCACTGTCGGGGTAATTGGGATGATCCTTTACAATTTTAATGAGCACTCAGAAACATGCGTCTGTTACCTCAGCGCTAATAGTGATATATTTATTTGTATAAGTGAGGCATTCTTGAAAACATGAGCAGACCTTTGGCAGTTTGCAGGAAAATGCCTAAAGTGCTTAAATTGGCAGAAGGGGGGAACGATTACACTGAGAAACAAAGATTACCCCAAAACAAATTTAGTACATAACATATTTGTACAACCTAAAAAAGTTGTCAGTTTTGTTCTTAATATACCATATTCCTGTAACTATAACTATTTCACAAAATTGCCATAATTCTTGAATGCATTATGCAACTGAACTCACATTTAGATAACACATGCATAATAAACAAACTCTAAGCAACCAATCGACCATGATTCAGACATTTTTTCAAAATCAGCGTAATTGCCTACTATGAATATTTTAATGCCGATCTCTATCATTATTAAAAAAGAAAACAAAAAAAGAAACAAAGTTACATAATTCTGTGTCCTTTGCAGACATATGCACTCTCTAAGTTTGATTTAGAGACTTTGTGCAAAAGAGAGCTAGTAGGAACACTGTAGAAGACAAAGTTTAGAATGAACTCTTACCCTTTCACTATTTCACCCTTTCCTTTTTCCTGAAACACACAGTATCTTGTGTATGAAAATGCGTGAGCTGCTGAAGAAAAGAACTTCTGCATCAAATCATTTCTGTTCTCTAACTTTATTTGCAACAAAAGGGATTACTACTTGTTTGCATGGTGTGATTTAACTAGTTTTCTCTCTGAAAAACATTCACTATTGTGAGAAAATGTTCAGCACGTAACTATCTGCAACATCCTGGAACTGATTATGTCCTGTGGCTGTATTCAGACAGGAAACAGAATTTTGAAGCATCCCAGATATGTTTGGAACAGTTTTTCTACAGTATTTTTTAAGAAATTAAATCAATTACTTTAGGTCATGGTGCTATTGACAAACATATCTTTGATTTCCCATTGGCCCTTTGAGATCACAGGTATAGTTATACTAACATCAGCAAAAAATGACTGGGACGTATTTATTACGTTTGTAACAAAGCAGATCTTGAGTTACAGTGAACAAAGACACAGGCTGCGTTAACATGTGCAGAGAATTTTGGTTTTAATGTTCTTGTTTTTTTCTTGTCATTTATGTTTTCATCTAGATTTAGAGCCTAGTACCATAAGAAATCCAAAATTTGAGTTATGTACCATGACTAGAGCTGAAACAGTTAGTCAATTAATCGATTAGTCGAAATTAATTGGCAACTATTTTAACAATTTATCAATGATTTCAGTCATACAGTATATGATAGTTAGATTACTATTTTTTTGGATTGCTAAACAAGCAATTTAAATAGGCCACCTTGGGCTCTGGGGAATTATAGCGGACATTTTTCATTATTTTAGGACTTTTTAACGGTTATTTGATGAATTGAGAAAATTATCAATAGTGTACTCAATAATGAAAATAATCATTAGCCCTTATCATGACTTAAACTTCCAATTCTTCATCTCAAATGCTGCTGTAAGGGACATGTTCACTAACTTATGTCGTATATCAGAACCGGAAAGCCCTCTACTAAATAATGAAAAACATGAAATAACTTTTTTATACTTTCCATTAAATTCTCTCCAGAGCTCATTAAGCCTTATTTCAAAAGGCAAAAACACATTTATTTACAGCTACAGCCTTTGGGTAAAAATGAAACTGACTAAACAGTGGCTAGCTTCCATTCCTTTATATTGCCAAGACCACTAACTATTACTGAATATAATCATACGAACAAGCAAGACCTCACACGCATACAAAAGGTCATATAAAGTGAAAAAAATGTCCTCTGTTGATTGCACACTGAGATGAAAACTGTTGAGGGAATTGCAGCAGTATTCTAACAATTAGACTGCCCTGTATCCTTTAAACTACCAAATAGCCCTGTGGCACTGTTATGTAAAAAAAAAATGCATGTGAGCACATACACACACTCACAAACTTGCCTTGTCTCTCTCACTATGCTCTCTTTTTCTATAATACACATGTACAGACATTAGGTACACACTCAAATTACATCAGCATTTTGTTTTTTCCTTCTTTGTGGTTGATTTCTATGGTGTGTAAGAAAAGGTTTCAGTCGTAGTCATCTGGACAATGTTTTAAAATTCAAGACGTTTCGGCTCCCATCCGGAAGTCATTCTCAATTGTGAAAATGGTTCGAGAACTCAGAAATTTAAGATACTCTGTGTTGCTTAAGCCCTGCCCTCAGGGAGGAGTTTTCCTGAGTGCTGTTCACTAGTGAAACTATGCAGGGTAAACAGGTGTTAAAACAGGTGTTACAACACTGTGGTAAACGTTGGGCAGATATTACCACAGTGTTTTAACACCTTGGTGAAGCCAATCATATGCTAATCAGGTACTTAACAGTGATGAGGGAGGTGCAGCCAGAAAACAATAGGCCTGATTACTGGGCCATCATGGAAACAAAGAAGGTCAGTTTCAGGTGAAACTAGATTCTCGAACCATTTTCACAATTGAGACTGACTTCCGGATGGGAGCTGAAACGTCTTGAATTTGAAAACATTGTCCAGATGACTATGACTGAAACGTTTTCTACAATGGAACACTCCTGGACGAATGAGGGACTACACCGTCTAAACCTTATGGTCTGTATATTGTACCTAACCACAGTCACACGTCAGAGAAGGATTCAGATACTAGAGACTCATTGTAAGAGTGGCCACTCAACCATTAACCCTCCAAGAGCACAGCGTAAAAATAATCCAGACCGTGTCACAACCACACAATAATAGCCAGTGACATGCAATCATGTCACCAGTGTGTGTGGTCATAGCAGCATTGTAAACATTTAAAGGATTTTAAATGGCATGAACGAAAAGCCCAGATCTAAAGCATCACTGAGATGTTGTGGCAGAAGCAGAGATAGGCAGCCCCACCACGGTCAGTGATTTGAAGCAGTTTTACCTGGGAGAGGTGGTCACAACTGTTAGACCACTGTTAGAGACTGATGATTTACTCATCGTACACATCTGTTTATAGCTCTCAGTGCTAAAGATGCTGCATTAAGTTTAGGCTCAAGAACCCTAACTCATTTTTATCCAAGAATAAGTTTTGGTAGGAAATGTGATAGTGTTCAGTCCAAAAATCTTGTGCAAAAATGTTTCTTTTTGTACCGCAGTGCAAAGGCTTTATTCAATTACTAATGATTGCAGTCATGCTGTGATTCTGAAATAAAGGCATTTGTTAGGGTCACATCTCAACCACATAACAGACTGTAGAGTTGAATGTTTTAATAACTAAGGTTATACTGGAATGAAAAGGGAAAAGCTTCCCAGACAGACACAGAATTAAAGTCTAAGCAGGTTTTATATACACATATCGCCACATGATAGCAACTGATGGAGATCTGCATCTGAATGTTGGGTCATTAACTGTTTTGCTTCCATTAAATTATGTATAGACCCTCTTAGCCTTCAGAAGTGATTTGGATTGTTTCATTTCTCCAACACAGCCGACTGGAACTATATTTTGCTGATATTGGTCAGACCGGCAGCATATTTCCCTCGAGTGTTCAAATGCAATTTTATGTGTGAGCTAGTGGTGGCGAGGCTGTGGAAAACTGATATTCTCAGTACATAGATGTGTGAACAATGGCAAGCTCTCTCTCTCACACACACACACACACACACACATACACACACACACACACACACACACACACACACACTCAATTCACAAACACACGGACCAACAAACACAAGCAAACACATATACAGTGAATGTGTGCTTTGTCTGCACTTCTATGATGTATTATTCAAAGTATGTTGCTTTATGTTTGATTCATTTGTTGAGGTTTAGGGGGAAAGAGCTGACTCTGGCTGACATCCAAAGATACACACTGCACCAGAGAAAACCTTACAAATAGCCAGACAAATCTGATCCCTACCTGATAGGGTTGTCATCTGTCAGTATAACTTGTTTCACATGATGGCAGACATACAAACACAGTCACACCGCATCACTCTGCACTACAAAAGCACACCTCCGACTCCTTAGCATAATCCCAAAACACTGACATGACTGTACACCTCTATACTCACGTCCCAATTATCCAGGCCCTCTGTAGAAACACATAATGCCTACAGCATCCCGCACAACATCCCACATGGCATCATTAAAGTCAAACAAACTGCCTGAATGTTTTATGTCCCGTTCTCCTCACCCTCTCCATGTGCCAGGCTCATTTTCTCTCACTCATGTCGACTTTTTCTTTGACTCTCTCACTCTCCCTCCTTTTTTACAAATCCATTTTTGCCCTGTCTTACTATTCTCTTGTTGTTAGGTACAGCTTCACTTTCTCCATCACATTGTCATGCTGTAGTATGTTTTTCTATTACATTTTCTTCACGGTTCGCTGACTGTGTATCATGTACTGTATCTGATGACAGCCAACTTCAAAGGTTGCTGTCAGTGTTTCTGTCATTAAGTGACTCAAGAGTAAAAGCTGAAAAAACATTATTTATATAATAGTTAATAATTAACTGGCTAAGTAATTAATTACTTTTACTCTTTATCCTATCTATCTGGAATACTGTGCAAACTGTGGGATGAGAGTATCATAGCTATACATCACTTGACAGTTGTTTTATATGCCACAACTGTTTCAGCATGGGGTCATGATGTATGACTATGTGCTCAACATAAATCCAGAGAATCAGTTTTACATAGGTCTTGTGTTCATACATTGGAGCCAGACCATTTCAGTTGAGGGAGCTGCAGCAGTTTCGGTACTATCACTTTAATCATTGCATCAATGAGACCTACAACATATAGGTTCCCACTGTAGGGTTAAAATTCTGTAATGGTACACATTGGGAATGATTTTTCTGCTATCTGGGAAGGGTAGGATTGGCGAGCACAGAATCTTTTGATGTGATGTACAGTAATAATTTAGGACCACCAGGCTATCGTATCGATCTGTATCGTAGTTCTTTGACAATAAGCACCGACTAATGGCACAGCATGAAGGAGACTTGTGTGTATAAATGCTTTGGTGCTGTGAACATCTAATTTCATTTTCATTTCACAATTCATAGGGCTGTTTTAGATGGAGGCCCCTAGGTGGTCATAGAAACACTATTACAAAAGGACAAAAAGAGGCACTGAATTGTTCAGCTGAATTCAATCTTTCTTGTGGAAAAACAGAAAAATTACTATTAATATTACAGTTGAGTGTTGTGTAAAGTTATATATCAAATCTCTCCAATGACAGCACAGTGATTTGCAGATCAGAATTTACACAAGACATAAAGCAACAATGCATTGAATAATTACAATACTGTGCACCATAGTTTTGTTGCAAGGGAACCTCTATTGCCAAACTCAGTTTATGACACAAAATACAACAAGTGCCAATGCAGTTACATTTGTCAGCATGTCACAACTAAACGTCAAAACAAGAGATGGCACAGTTGAGTAACTGTTAGCAAATCATCATCACAAAGTGAGACGCAACAGCCACTAGCTGAAAACAGTTATGCCCTTTCACATTGTTCCTCACACTTCACTACACCTGCATCTGTTCTACCCCCAGCTTACACTTACTGCTCTTTATTACCAGTAAGTGAGCCATAAATTTTACAGTATCAGTAATTAACTCACATTTAACAGTTTATACTAACCATCAACTACAATCAAGTGACACTGTACGGTAGGGATCTCATAAGTATAAATCAAACAAAACAATTTAAATCCACAAAAACATGAGAATAAAGTGTATCTATAACTAAGACTGTGCCTGTGTCTTAATTCATTTGTGTCTGGCCCTGGCCTGGCTTTTCATGTCTCCTGTCCTGTGCTTTACCTGGATCCACGGCCATCTGTCATTTTCGGCAGCAGTCCAGGCATTGACCAGGCCCTTCTTGTTGAGGCGTGCAAAGTACGGGTACCACTTCTGCAAGCCAAAGAGAGCACGGTGGGTGGAAGAGGCTGTTATCTGTTGGTTGGAGATTATACCACCTTCCATGCCCAGTGGTCCAGAGCATTCTGAGTGAAGAGAGGGAGAAAGAGACAGATGAGTCTTTATGTAATTTCAGCACTCAAAAATATGTGAAATTCAGCCTTTGGAATGCATATAGATTTTTAAAAATACCACAAAGGCCACATTTTGTAATGTCAGTGATTTTGTCCTCAGAGACGGAAACCTCAGTCTCCTCTATTTGTACAGTATCAGACACAGCCGTTAAAACTGCAACTTTACTTCATTCTCTGTTGTTCTATTTTTGTGATGAACTCCTATTGAGACCTTGTCTTTGAGGTCATCATAGATTTGCCCACCCTGACTGCTGTCTCTCTGACTATAAATGTTCCTAATGTTCCATTATGGCAAAATCCTTCTGAGTCACAGCAGCCAACAAGAGGTCTCCTCTCTGCCTTCATGCTGTCCACAGGTTGCTCCTTCATCTCTTCCATCAGTAACAGAACACTCAGGCTTCCACCCAAGGAGCTGCGGCCACTTCTAGACCGCATCGTCCTCAAAGTCAACAAGCTTTGTAACAGCTTGAAACATCTACAGGCTGCTATATAAAAGTGGGGAGGCATGACCGCAATATCTTCAGAAAAAAAGCACTGTCCTTTCTTCTTTAAGCAGCTTGTTTTCCCTCTTAAACATAATTGGTATGTCCAGGCACATCAAGAGCATTTTAATAGACATACCTGTGGTGAAAGGGATTCTGGCAATGTTTATGCAATAGAGGATTTATTGTACTGCAAAACAAGTGCTTTGTGTTTCCATTTTTAAAAAAAAAAAGCCTATTGGGAAATCAAATAATAATAGAAAACACATGAGAAATGAAACAGAATGAAGAAACAGATGGAAAGAGGGCATGTATCCATACACTATATGTTAGATAAATATAAGACCTACTACAATATACAATATACATACAACTGAAAGTCTAAAAAAGTTGCCACTGCTCCCCAAATGAGATTTTCTTTATTGTTCATTTACACACAAAACATCAACTTTTCTATGAAAACACATCCGATTTTGTGAGATTCCACCAACTCAGGATGAATTGAACTAGGATGGGCTATGCATGCAAATTGTATAGTTTGCATTTAATTATAAAATAACTCTGCCTGTGGAAAGGCATCATAATTGAGGACTCAGGTGTGCCAAGAAAACAACCTAAACAGTTCAACTGGGGTTGAATTGTTGTTCCAAGCAGCTGTGGCCTGTTGCCATCAAAAGTGAATCAGATGTGATTGCAGGTCTTCAGAATCCTTCAGCCAGAATAAATTGTGTTACAGAGTTGCGTAAATGAGATTATCTCTCCATTGGATATTGTTCAAACCAAGTTGTAAAATGCTTCTTATTCACTTAAAAATAGCTTAGAAATTGGTTTCCCACGCTGTGCAATTTGAAGGACAGCAAAACAGCTGAGAGGTGACACAAAGTCGGTTTGAATTCTGCTAAACAGTCAGGATGCAAAGCCCCCCCTGCATCATTACATTTCTTGTAGCCCACAGTGACTCTTAACCATAAACAGCATCACAGCTGTACTGAAGATGTGCTGCATTAGTTGTGACAGATGCTTAAGTTTTAATTAGTCTTTAAGTTTAGCATGTAGGTGACATAAATGCAAGGAGTTCTAGCCAAGCATTTTTTGTTTTAAAATATCTTTCCTAATTAAACATGATTAGCAATTATATGAATGCTGTATAATTCAGCAGCTACCACCTTCTCAACTAGTACCTTTTTCACTGTAGGGAAAAGTGGCTTGACCACCTGAATCATACCTGAAATTGCAGTTTGGGACATTTAATTCTCTATCAGAGTAGAAAGTCATGAGGTTGAATATAAACCTCAAGTGTGTAGTGAAATTGAATTTATTTCCCACTGACTTTCTTATTGTGTAACAGCAGTAAACAAATAATGTGACAGAGCAGTAGTAAAGTAGTGTATGTCACTTTTATTTTACTCTTCAAATGTATTTTCTGAATGGAATGACGGTTTAGTATGATAGAAGAGAAAAGATTATTACTGTTGCTATATTTCATTTAACTGATACACAATTGCATCCAGTTTATGATGAAAATGATGAGGGAGGGATTCCTCCTACTCTGTTCTTGGTTCACTTTCTAGTGACAACAGGGATGAAAGTTATTAGAAAACAGAAGACACAGAATTTATTATACTTCTTTTTGTGAACAGTGGTGGATCTGATTAAAATTTACGCAACTCATTTGATTTCTCCCGTTAGTATATCTCTGGTCACAGATGATTAAATAGCGTTTAAGAACATGAAAACCACAAGTCTTGGGAAAGCTGAGGGAAATTGGAAATGTCCAAAAAGAATGAGAACATATCAAGTGCAGAGTTCAGCCAGAGGCACAGCTTGATCATGCTGGCTCAACTGTAAGTGTCCGTGTAAACCAGCCTTCAGGGGAAGCCTGGAGCAATGGTCACCAGAAGCCTGTGATGCCGTCTTCACTATTTAAGCAAAACACCTAAGCATTTCAAACCCAGCACTGACACACAGACAGACAAGGCACACACACATACAGTACCAGGAGACAATGAAACTGGCAGCGCTGAGTGCTGTGAGAAGACTTTCACCAAAGAAGAAAGCCATGAGTCAGAGAAGGAATGGAACAATGAAAACAACACGACTTATGCAGCTGCTAAAACAGTGGGGTTCTAGGCAACAGGGAGCTGAGGAGACAGAGAGTAATGTCTGAGGACAGTCCAGGGGGATTGACTGGAGGCAGGAAGTGAGCAAAGAGTATACAGTATATCTGTGTGTGTGTATGTGTGTGTGTGTGTATTGCTAGAAATGTGTTTATATATTCCATTACGGTAAATTACTCTTCACTAGTTCTTCCTTGTGTGTGACTCTTTGCCTCCAAACTGAAGGAGGATGGTGTAGGTGGATGCGGTAGCCTGCAGCTGAAGCTAAAAGAAACCTCTGATTTTCCGATATCTGATGGATAAACTTCATTCGGTCCTTTAAACAATTCTGAGAAAGTATAAACAGCTTCCATTTTGAGACATGGTGAACCAGTTTAAACATTTGCATTCTCAGCCTAATCCTTGTAATTCAGAGACAATGGATATCTGTATATTTTGGTGGCTTTCCCTCCTTAACACAATGAAAAAAGTTCCTTTCTGCCTTAGCCATGTAGGTTAGCACGTCAGCAAGATATCTTAAAATTCAAATCGTATGAACAGATGTCGGCAAAATTGGACATACACACTTTGGGCCAGGGAGCAATTGATTAGAATTGATTTCTCCCATTACATAAGTACTATGAGAATAAACAATCAATGTATATTTTAAATCCTAAGGGTATGTTTGCAGGCTCAGTAATCAATTCCACTCAGAGCTGAAGTGACAGGAACATGTCTTTAGGTGTTGCAGTAAGTTGAACAAGTGCCCCTTTGAAATGGCTGAATGCACTGTTTTTTTGTGCTTTTTTCTAACTCTAAGACTAAGGGTCTCTAGTCATGCTAACAGCACTGTAAGGCTGTACTTAAGCACAGCAGTGCTTCAAGCTAAATGCTAATGATAGCATGCTAACATGCACAAAATGGCAATGCTAACATGCTGATGTTAAACAGGTGTAATGTTTACTACGTTCACCATCGTGGTTAGGATTATTAGCATGTTAACATTTGCTAATTAGCACTAAACACAAAGTACAGCTCACAAAAGGAATTAGGATACAGTAAACTGTGTGGGGACCATCAATATCTATACAAAATTTTGAGCCAATCTATCTTGTAAATGTTGAGATGTTTCACAACATATGTGAAAACTTGGACCTGCTGGTGGCTGAGGAAAGTCAGGGGGTCACCAAAGTCATTAGGATTCATCCTCTGGGGACCGTGAATGTCTGCATAAGATTTCATAGCAATCCATCAAACAGCCGTTAGCATGGCTAAAAACATGTTTCAAACTGACCCACAGACAACAACATATTATCAATATATCATATTTCCCTCATATGAATAATCTGATCAACATAATTTGCTTTGTGCAATTAGGCATGTCCATAAATGGCAGTCTAGGGGGTGCTAATTGAGTTGATGGTGGTATCCTGACCAAATGTAAATAATGTAGAGGGTGCAGAATCAGATCCATACTAAGAGAAATACAACATTCTTTATGAATCCGGACTTTCAATTTGTTAGGGACCTGCACAATTTACACATGCTATTCTGGCACAAGGACCAAATGGCATATCACTCTGATTTAACTCCTGAAAGTGAAATGGAATCTATTTTTCCTCATTACGACCTGACGTTAGGGCTGAGGTGCAATGTTGCGTCAACACTGTACCCTATTTGTCTAGATGTTGTAACTCTTGGGCAGCTCTCTTGTAAACTATTCAATGTGTATGTTGTGGCAAGACACTGTTGCAAAGTTGCGGTCCTTCTCACCTTGCAGCAATGATGGGCCACTCGTAATGAGCTGCCTGCCAGTCGTCTGTCAGAGCAACAGAGCCAGCCAGCCCCCAGGCCTTGGCCTGCTGGCCCCTGAGCATACATCAGCTCTGCGACAGCATACATCACTAACACCACCACTACCGTGATGTGACAGCTGATCCATCTCCCACAAGCCCTACCTACAGCCTAAACAAATTAGAGCCCCACTGAAAATAATGCCAGCACACCAATACTAATGAGCATGCGGCGAAAAGGGGATGAGGAAAAGAATAATAAACACACAAAACAGACGTCAGCCATACACTAGAGGTTCAGGTGACACTGACTGGTGAGACTGACTGAAATGCACCTGTATGTATTATATGGAAGAGGGTGTGTCAGCATATGTATGTTCACACGTTCATGTGCAGTTATGCATTTAATAATGTGCAAGACAGCATCGATATTTAAATTTTAAAAAAAATACTATAATTAAATAAACAGGACCAAAAAAACAATACATGCTTTCATACAAATTATATCCTGGCCGATTTTTTTAACTGATACTGATATTTGAGAGTTTATAAATAATGATATATTAGCTGATGTTAATTTTCTTTTCACAACCCATGACATAAATAAACACTTTTGATAAGGTTCCTTTAAAACAATTTAACAATTACGACCAAGAAATGCACTGGGTAGGATATTTTATAGTTGAAAAAATTTTATTGTGACTACTCTCTGGGGAACAACTAGTGTTAGAACTTTGGGTGGTCTACAACATATTGAATAATTAGTACAACCAACCAAGAAATTTATTTACAACGTGTCACCACTCACGATCCTTCCTGTTGGACTGAGATGATATCGCTCAGTTCAAATTCTCAGCAAATTAGTTGGGAAGTAAAGGATATCATAACCAATAGCACTGATTGTCAAAACTTCAAAAAGGGCACCCACACAGCTTCTCAACATTATCAACATAAATTTTAAAGTAACCTGGCATATTGAAATATGTAAGCCAGTGGTTCTCCAATTGGGTACCTTAAGGAAAGCCAGGGGTGCCAAAAGATTTTTTTTATATACATTTTAATAACGTTTCACCACATAAAAAGTTTATATTATGTTTATAATGTATTATAATGGAAGAAATAAGCAATACACTTCAAAATCACCATATTAAATTGTTTAATATGGAGTTATGCCACAGCTACAGTAAGACCGGTGACAAAAGCTCATGGTTGCTGGTTGTCATAGTAATGCAACGTACTTTCCGGTAGGTGAGTATTATGGATAAATAGCAGTTAGAAATAGTGGCTGTCAGAACAAGTGATGGAAGAATTTGTCACAGTAAATAGAGCTGCAAGAAACGCTGAAACATCTCAGCAATCAACATGGTCTAAGACGGCCTAATGTAACCTGAGCCGGCTGAAAGAACTGAAATCTAAACTAAATGCAACAAACAAGACAATAAAAGCATTTACACTTTTTAGCAGCATTGTTTAGTGCAGTTTATTTGATACATGGCCACTGGGTTTTATTTGATGTTACAGGGGGAAAGTAAGCTAAACTTGGTGCACTTGAATCGGTTTAGCTTCTGCTCAAGGCAGATTCTTCTACAATCATCTTAGCCTTAAGATGCTTTTGGAAAATGGGGCCCTGAACAGTCATCACCTTTCCTCAGTATTGGATCTTTAACCGACCATTTCACCCATATTAGTGTCTGAAAGCGTGAATGTCTCTGGATGATCACAGAGGTAACGATCCCAAATTTCAGCAGAAAGGCTGAGGCAGCTTGTGCCAAGTGTTATCTCACTGTATTTTATGCCTTCTTGTATATTTTACTGGGATTTATGTTGGCAAGTGATGAATATAATTCTTCTTCTCACTTCTCGCTTTCCATTGGATCATGGGAATCAATATTGAAGACACTGTAATTATTTCAGTAAAATCGGATTATCACTGAACAGACAGGCAATGGTCAAAAGCTCACTGCTGCCTTCACAGAATATTCTCACGCTGACTTCTGGTATAACCAGAAAATGTACAGTTGCTTACTATGCAACAGCCAATGTGTGTGCAGGGCTTGCCCACACACACAGTGTGGGTTGAAGGAACAAGTCAGAGGAGATGACGAGTCCTTGCATAGAAGAATGTTCCAGGCATTCTACCTTTTTCTATGTATGCTATATTCATTGGGGACCTCACCAACTCTACTTCTTGTGATAAGGCTGCAACATATTCAACAAATAATGCATTTAAATAGTAAAGTCAAAATTTGGATTTAGATTCTAAAAGGGGCATTCCACCACTTTTACTCATTAAGATCAGTTTATTCATCACAAGTACTACTCAGCTTGTGAGAAAAAGTTGTCCTCTGGGGCTCTGGAGAAGCTTTGTCAAATCTAAATCAAAATAACTCAAATGATGTCATAATGGTGTAATCAGGGTGGGAAATGTAGGTTTCAACATTTTTGGAACTAGAACCATACTAGGGACTTAAAATCTGGATATCCTAGCCTTTGCTGCTACGATCTTGACCATTATTTTTTCAATCTGTCATCCACAAGTCCCCCAACTTTATGGGACTGCATTTCTAAATCAATGGAGTACCCCTTTAAGCCCCATGATCAATGTGTCAACTGACACTGAGACTGATGACAGTAATTTATCACATAAACCTAATAATATCATTCATATCATTTACGTTCAGAAATGTAGCTGTGGGTTTCGAAATTTTGATGGATATTAGATTTCGTTACTTAACATATTTGTTTTTGTAATGTTTTCGTTTATACATTTTGTAATAGATTAAGTTCCTGTTCCTGGTAATCCAGTCTGTCTATTTGTTTTTAATTTTTTTTTTACATAAAGCAACTAGGGATGTGTGCGATTAGGCGACTAGATTAAACGTTGCTACCCTTGCTTAGTTGGGTACCAGAAATAGTAGTCGGTTAAACTAATTATTAATATTTATTAATATACAACGCCGGTTAACTGTTGCACCTAAGATGTTATGCAGCCGCCCACCACTAGCTGGCAGGCGGCAGCCCCCCCTCTCCATACAATGCCTGGATGTAAACTAACGAGGTGGAAAGTGGGACACATATGACATCTTGTAAAACCACTGTTTGGCAGTATTTTGATCTAGAAAATGAAAATAAGGTTGTATGTAGGCTGTGTCAGAATAAACTGGTATATAACAACATTCAGCACAGGCATGTGGACGTTAACCTGCTAGCAGAGCAGGCTGCAGGTGCTAGCACTGCTCACGTTAACCACACATTATGGGTTGCTGTGGCTTAGTGGTAGAGCAGGTCATCCACCAATTGGAAGGTTGCCTTGGGAAAGACACTGAACACCAAATTGCTCCTAGAAGACTAGAAAGGCGCTATACAAGTACAGTCCATTTACTATTACCATTTACCCGGCAAACCAATGGACATCGTTTACCAACATTGTTTTGACTGTTTTCTGAGCGTTTCCTTACTTTTAGACTAGTCGACTGGCTAAATTTAAATTTCCCTTTAATCGACCAAACTCAAAGACTAGAATACAGCCATGGGTAAATGACAGTATTTGAAGCTGTAAAAGGAAATGCAGAAGAGCAGAACGCAGATGGAAGAAATCAGGTCTCCAGGTCCACTTTGTGTCTATGAAAGAGTTATTACTTCTTTATAACAGGATGGTGAAGGATGCAAGAATATGCCATTTCGCTGCACTTATTTCTGCCCATCAGCACAACCCCAGATTCCTATTTAAGACTGTGGATCAGTTAGTTAAACCCCAATGTGTTCAATTCTTGTGCTGCTGGACTTACATGCTGCCTTTGACACAATTGATCATGGCATTCTTTTAGATAGACTGAGGCACTGGGTGGGCATATCTGGCACTGCACTAGACTAGTTCTCATCTTATTTGTCCAATAGGAAATTCTGTGTTGCCATTAATAACTTCATGTCATGCTTTTCCCATATCAACTATGGTGTGCCTCAAGGTTTAATTCTGGGACCAATACTGTTCTTCTTATATATGCTCCCCTTGGGTGATATCATCCACAGACATGGTATTTCTTTTCATTGTTATGCGGATGACATACAGTTGTACCTCCCTGTCAAGCCCACTGACCTTTGTACGCTGAGTTCTCTGCAGGACTGCCTGTCTGACATAAAAAATTGGATGTCGATACATTTTCTTCAGCTCAACTCAAATAAAACTGAAATCCTTGTTATTGGGCCCCAACATATCACTAAACAAATACTGCCATCTACTGGCTACCTGTCACAACATATCAGCCCTGTTGCAAGAAATCTTGGTGTCCTGTTTGATAGCACTTTATGTTTTGAGCAACATATTACTAAGCTTGTCCAATAATGTTTTTATCACCTCAGAAATATTGCAAAAATATGATCTATTTAAAATTTTAGTGATGCAGAAACTGTTGTGCATGCTTTTATCGCCTCACATTATTATTGTTAACAGTCTGTTCACTTGTCTTAATCAAAAAACTTGAAACAACTGTACAGAACTCAGCTGCTAGGCTTTTAACCAGGACCAAGAGGTACAATCACATCACATCTGTTTTAACCTCTTTACATTGGCTCCCTGTTTGTTTTAGGATTGATTTAAAGATCTTATTGATTACTTTTAAGGCTCTTCATGGCCTGGCTCCAGATTATATTTTAGACCTTGCAATCCCTTATGAACTTATGAAAGTGGTTGGAGATCTTCGGGCAGGGGTCTTCTGTCTGGTCCTGAGTCCAGGATGAAAACTAAGGGGGACAAAGATTTTGCCATCGGGTCCCCGAGGCTCTGGAACAACTTGCCCGAAGAAATTAGGCTGTCTGTTTATTTTATTGTTTTTTTTAATGTATTTTATCATTCACTATGGTATTTTATTTCTCTCTCTGTGAAGCAATTTGTACATTGTTTTAATGATAAGTGCTCTATAAATAAAGTTTTATTATTATTATTTTATTATAAATTAGTCGTTATAAAAACCCTAAAAGCAACCTTGTCAGAAAACACACAGCTCAGTCCGAAAGTATTACATATGGTATGTTTGGCTTTAATCCAGCGCACTGGAGTTCAAATGAAACAAAAAAAAAAAACAAACAAACAAGGTTATAGTGCTGACTTTTAGCTTCAGGGGTGTTTGGGGTTGTTTACATCTATATTGGGTGAACAGTGTGGCACTTATTGCCCTTTTTACCCACGGGGGATATGTATAAAAATGGCTATAATTTCTACACAGTTCATCTGCTGTGGATGTAAACATCATCAAATTAAAGCTGTGAGGCAGCACTTTCATCTCATTGTATAATTTCAAATTTAATGTACTGTAGTACAGAGCCAAAACAAACCATCCTAATACTTATAGACAGTGCTGCAACTTTGAAAATAACAGGCTGAATTAATGGCTGTATACTATACTGAACAAATATTGAATTTATATGGGAAAATAGAAATGAGCATCATTATACAAATAATGGAGCTTAGCATATGTTCAATCAGCAAGACTAAATCTTTCTCCTCGAGTTTTTCACTCACTACACAAACCCATCTGTAATCAGTCAGGTTGTGCCTCTTTACTCCTCTGTATTTACACATTTTCCTTTGCCTTCTGTCATTCAGTTTATAAGATCAACTATAGCAACTCCCGAAGTTTCTCTCTTTCCGATGCAGACTTCTTCAAAATTCCTGACTGCAAAAGTCTAGTCTGTTGCTGAACAACTGTGCTGCACCTAAAATAGAAAATCTGATGAATTAATTTGTGAGTAGCATTGCAGGGGTGGCTCAGGGCTCCGAGTCCACTGATACATTAATCCTAATATGTTCCTAGACTGAGCAGACAAAATCCCCACAATTGCATAATAAACACATGAGCCCCTTTTGAGCTCTCTGGTGTCTTGCAAAAAGAAAGCTGCTTCTGATAAGACAGAAGCTCTCTCTCTTTCTACACAGCCACTGGGCAAAATAAATTAAATAAGGGCTCGCAAGTACAAAGTGGCTGGGAGTTCTCAGCATTCAAATGTTTAGATTTTTATTATTATTGTGCTTTAAGGTTTATTGTGTTTGTCTGAACATGCAGAATTTCAGCATTCTTTCTTGTTATTCATGCTTTCTATTAAACTAATATAAGGAAAATTTTGGATTTATTTTATGATGTTGCACGCATAAACTGAAATTCGCCCTGTCTATTTTTGGAAATGGCTAGCGGAGCACAATAATTTATTATTTCTTTAAAACTTATCTAAAGTCTTCCCATTCCACACAATGTTCTTGTTTTCAGTCTGTCAGGCATCATAAGTGTATCCTGAAATTCATCCAAAAAAACCTGAACTTCCAAGAGTTGTGTGAGATACAATATGGACTAAAATGAACACCTATCAAACAACAATTTCTTCTTTGTAAGATACATGAAGAGAAAACTTTCCCTATTTGCTTTTCCAGTGTTTTTTTTTTCCTATGTCAAATGTTGCAAACCCCTACTTTCCCCCTCTGTAGCTACTCTAATTTTACTGAAATATATAGCTGTTTACCAACATAACAATAATGGATACTATGAAACACATTCAAAAGCAAAGAAATGTCCTCAAGACTGAAACTTGTTTAACCTCTGAAAAGTTTTCATCAAAGGTCGATGCACTATCCACTGAAGCATGGTTAGATGTTCCTTATGGGAAGTACCAGCAAACGATTGATAAGTTTGCTTTACTAATATACTGTACTACCTGGCTAGTTTGCAAATAATACTACCTACTGCACAATTTCCTGCAGCATCAGGTGTGCTGTTAAATATAAATGGACAGTTGTAGTGTAGAGTTCAAAGACAAACATATCAAAAAGAAACATGAGGACTTACTGTATTGACAGTTCCTCCCCATGTACTCCCCTGGGCATTCGCAGGAATAGTTGGCAACCAGGTCTGTGCAAATGCCCCCATTCTTGCATGGGTCCCTTTCACATTCGTTAATATCTGGAAGAGCCAAGAAACAAAAAGAAGGTGCATTCATTTATTTGAAGCAGACATGTAGGCAATTAGAAAGACCTCATCCTCATTAGAATGCATTGGTAGGGAGCATATATTGAATTTTCTCTGTGTGTTACTTGATTCTGTCTGCCTATAGAAGCTCTCACCGGTTTCTTGAAACTAATAAATCAATAGCTCCTCGGAGACCATTAAAGCTAGAACACAGGCCCAAGTTTTGAAATGTTAAGAACAATTAACCTAGTGTACTTTCTTTGTATTTTAAATAATTATTATACTTTTCAGTGTACTTTTCAATGTGAGTGCTGTACACCTTGCTCAATTCTACAAAGCTACGTAAAGTAAGCATCAGTGTTTTCGTTTTAAAAACGATAACTACAGTTACTGGACTACAGTTACAACATTTCAACAGTTACAGCAGTTAAAATTCTGCTATGTATATACTGTTGCTGACTGGCCGGTTTCTATAAATGTCTGCCAATAGTCACATGGACCAGATGATGAATTAATGATAAAAATTAGAGACTTAAAACTGCAGTGGAGTTGCAGCCCTCTTTTGGGTGCTAAGCATTTGACAATGCAGTGTAATTCGACTGTTGAGCAAGGGGCCGCTCTGAGGCTTTGGCTAGTATAATGGAAGAAAATCAGCAATGTATCTTACACCAGTAATCTAGCCAAAGCAGTAGAACTAACAAACATTTTAATATGGATTATTCATAACTCCGAGAGGCTTTTGAATTTTAAGTTTTTGTTTAGCTGACATATTATTTAACTAACAGTTCTTTACATATAGCCTTGTGAGAAGAATTGGTTCTGTTCAATAATATTCAAAGTTCAGAAAGACATGAGTAAATCTTAACCAGCCATCATCAGATTTATTCTATTTAACCATTATTTAGTGGCACGTTGTGCAAATCAGATGAACTGCAGCTGGACTTTGTTTGGCACCACTGACAGCAATTTTGCAGTAGACTTGGTGAATACCCTCAGTCTCTTCATTAAAGTATAGCATAGAAACATAGAAGAGCAGAATAGACTATCAATGCACCAAATTGCCACATAATTAACATCTACTGTACAGCCACCATTGCTTTGTAATTGCAATATGAAATTAGTTTATGAGGGGAGAGAGGAAAAGGGGTAAACTTTTGAACAATTTTCTAATGATTTCCAAACTTGCCGATGGCTGCTACAAGACTTTTAATCCTCTAAAACATACCGTGAGTCGTTTGTGACTCATAGGTACATTTTGGCTTCATGAATATGTAACCAGGCATGAGACTTGGAAAGCTTAAGAAAGTGAAACATGATTAAAGTAAGTCTGTCACAGTGCTTCATCTCTCTGAGATTTTATCTATAATATCTATAATAGTCACTTGGGCACATTTATAATATCTTTTTAATAATTTATTTTTTCTGTGAATGTCTTATGCTTCGGAGAAATATAGTCATGGTCTTCACACATAATGGTCACTGAGGTACTGTGACTGGAAGCGCACCAACATCTTTAATCTGCAGCAGAGCAGAATACTAGAAAATAAATAAATAGAGTGAAATAAAAGAGCGGCAGAGAGAGAGAGAGAGAAAGAGAGAGAGAGAGAGAGAGAGAGAGAGAGAGAGAGAGAGAGAAATGTTTTGTGATTCACCCAAAAGTCCATGGGGGACCTGCGAGACAACTATATTTGGGTGAAATGATTGATGAAATTGAGCTGTAAAACCTTTCCCAAAAGACGGTAAAAAAGTTGTGCAGGTTGAACTTGAAACACACATCTATTTTGTGTTCATTTATCTGGTATGCATGATGAGACATTTTGCCTGTGTGTCTGCCTGGATGCGTAGAATTGTATATAATCTTGAATACCATCTAGCAATGTGTTTCTTTTTCATTTATTTTTTCATTGTGAGCACACAGCCAGCACATGCAAGAGAAGGCCTGCTGTGTCTTGTAATGTGGCGGCTACATCCTGCTTCAGATACAGTTGATGACAGAGAAGCCCTGCTATTTGTTAATCCTCTGCTATACAGCCATTTTAGTGGAATACAGTAGGTGATAAATCAAATGTACTGCGCATGAAATAAACAGCAAAACACTGATCCTCCGAACGTGATGTGACTCAACTTGTATATTCTAGCGCATCATTCTTAGAGAAGATTGAAGAAAATAGTTTTACCAGCCAGCATGTCATCTTGTGGCTTACAAAGCACAACAAAAGAGCTGATTTTCACAGTTGGCACTAACAACGCTACTCTTGAAAAACAGACTGCATCAACATACAACTGTGCTGGACACAAAGTAGGTAGATCAAATGCAAACTGCAGGGTCCACTCAACTTAAATATTTACATTTACCCAATTATTTTGCCTGTCAAGCTGTGAAGATGACATTTATTATGAAGGGTGTTGCCTTATTTTTGCATTTTGCCATTGCACAGATGGTTTGTGATTGTCTATTTGTGCATGTCTATGTGAAGCTGTTTTTCAGTGTCTTCTTGTTTCCCAAGACATTTTCGAAGCCATTTAATAAAACTATTAAAGCCCCAATGCACAGTTGGTGCACAGTCCTCATCTCCCCAAAATTACATCATGGTTGGATCTACATTGTCTACAGTCCGCTGGGGACCATGTAGTTCAGTCTACGTGGTTTGCATCGTGGAGACTCAACCTGTATGAGACAACTAGAAATATGCATACAAAATATGGACTGAAGCTTAGAGAGTGACAAAAACGAGCTCATGATCTTACTAAAACAATAACAACTCCATGACATTTGCATAGGCATTATAAAAACTTTAAAATGAGAATAAAGAAAGCATTACATTTTCAAAAAACAGAAAAAAATAGATCTGCTTTATCTGAACTATGATATTTGATGAAATTGGTTGAATAATGTTCAAGATCAAGTATTTGTCATGATCTAAATCCTAAATCCTGCCTATTACTCAAAGACTCAAGGTCTCTCATTAATGGGGTGTTTTCGGGTGTGGTGCAATATTCTAACTGCTTGCTATAATCAGATGCAAACTATGCAGTAATCAGTTGTTATTGTACTTCTCCATAGCTAACTCCAGTAACTATCATGCTTCCAATGTGATTCAGAATCATGCTTTAAGCCAGTTTGCTTATGTTTACCTGTGATCTTTCTTATGCTCCAGCCTTGGCTGTAACTGTGCTTTGATGAGCTATTACAGGACAATCTGATATAATTACAAATCCAAAAACAGCCAGCATGACTAATACAAGAAAATAGCCTCCTACTAACAACACATTGTTAGCACAGAGATGAACAAACAAGCACTTGTCAAAAGGAAACATCTTGATTATGGGAGGTTACTGCAATCAGGCGGGATTATGTTTTATTAATACCACTTCAAGGAACCCGACAATTCTGTTAAGAACTGTCAAACTGAAAAATGCCAACTTGAGCCCGCCTTATAGAGAACAACAATGGCCAGTCCTCACAATTCAACTTTTCAGTTTTTTTAATGGCTCTAATTCTCAAGATTGCTAGCAACTGTGACAACAACAATAACAATACCAATACAGTTATAAATGAATGGAACAGCATGGCCATATGAAACATTATTCATGAATTTCACAGCAGTAGTAATTTGTACAGGGTATATTTGGTCTATGATAATTGCCTTAGTGGAACACTCAAATGGAAATGTGATTTTATAGCCATTTGTGAATGTTGAGATATAATGAATTCAATGCATTAACTGAATGAAGATCCATTTGTGAATAAATGCAGTAGCATTAATGTGAATGTCTTAACATAAATGACACAAATGTTGCAGTAGATTTGAACTGAAGCTCTTGAGATTAATATGTGGAAAGTGAACCCTCTATAGAGACCATTACATCAAATGTCAAGGGAGCAAGAAACCAAGGGGAAAAATGGAATGTACAGCCATCCATCCTTCTATACATCCATCCATCCATTAGCTAAAACCGCTTATCCTTGAGGGTCGCAGGGCGGCTGGAGCCAATCCCAGCTGACATTGTGTGGGGGTGGGATGGGGTGGGGGGTGCACCCTGGACAAGTCGCCAGTCAATCAAAGGGCAGGAATGTACAGTAAACATAAAAACAAAAACATAAACAATCCTCAGCTCATTCTGTAAAACAGCACAATCCACTGTTATTTCACCGCTGCAATCATGCCACTTAGATAAGTGATTTTGTTGTTACCCTTTAAGTTCAAATCCTGCTTTGTTGCTATCAGTACTGTAGGTTCAAATACAAAGGTGAGCCAAATGGGCAAGCCACTCAAATAGCCTGGAGCACAACATACCACAGAGAGAGGAAAACACAGCTAGTCCATCTTACAATTTGCTTCCCTTTTACGAGAGGCCATCAGCCCCTGGAAGATCAGCGCAGGGAAAGTGGGACTTAAAAGCGATGTATTGCCAGTAAATCATGTGGGAGAAAAGGGATTACTCCAGGGAATGCAGTTAATCCACCCTAAAAAACTAAAGAAGAGAGGTGAGGAGAAACATGGAGAGGATGGGAGAGACAGTGAAAGAAAGAGAGGAGAGGGTGAAAGAAATGTACAGAGAGAAAGATGTGCTAGCCCAGTGGTCAGGTAAATAAACTCTGTTTACTTCGTTAACACAGTTACAGGCATGCATCCAAGGAGATTCCCTCACTAATAATAGTCAAAGTTTAAACATGGTAAAACAACATTTTGCAACTGGTGTCTTCAGTTTAATGGGAATGGTGCTATCTTGGTTATAACGATTTAATAAGGCAGTTTGAGTAAAGATTTCTACAGTGGATGGAGACAATAAAACTACCAGGTTTACAATTTAATGCAATACAACACACTGGCTTGCCAATAATACTATTTATAATGTTCAATTTTTGTTGAAACTGTGCCAGGATGATAATGATTCAACTGAGACTATATTTAGTGGCTTTCCATTAGCTTGTAATACTTTGCAAGGTGTTCATGTTATTTTATCCACTCACCGCACATACAGCAGTGGACAAAATGCAACAAAATACAACTTCACTAGCTACAGATGAACAGAGTTGAATCAAATCTGATCCAGTCTCAACAGAAACTGAACATAATCATCACAAAGTTACCATTGTATTTATTGAAGGGCATTATATTGTACAGGGTCATCTTTTATCGTGCCAGTCCCCTGTAGAATGTATTTCTTCATTAATGAATACTGTATTGTACTTCACTGTGGATTGTTATAAATTCATTTGTTGTTCTTGTGAAACATTAAAATTAATATCTATTAATGTCTATGATTCTCAAAATACTGTATATTTCTTCAGTCTCTAATCAGACCCTCAACATGCTCTAATCGGTCCACTGGACCGTCTCGCTCCCTGCCTTTGCTCCTCTATTGCTCTCTAAAAAGTGTCTCAGTGGGACACTAATGAGAGAAATGAATAGTGCGATGTGTCGGGAACTAACACTGGCTGTGAGCACTAAATTGGCTATGGTGTGTCCAGAGCAGGAACAGGCCTGCATTGCGAGGGGTCACCTGTGCCCTCTCCATTGGGCTGCACTGACCTCTACAGTGACTGCACTTGCCACAGCCGCATAAACACACAGCCCGATGAAACTGTTTTCCAGTTCATTCAACAGTAAAGGTATTGTATCAAATTTTGCACAAAGGAGAGTTATTGAAAGATCTAAATGTGCCATGAAGATGAGATAAAAAATGATGAAATTCAATAACGTGTATCAAACCTTTTGTGCCTGTCTGAGTGTAAATGATTGTGCTGCAATTGGTGTTGGGGGACACTTCAAATAAGAGTTTAGAGAACTGACACCAACCAGAGTTAGAATACAGATAATCCAAGGATAGGTACAGACAGTGTAATGTTAAAAGTGGAACAACACCATTTAACATCTAAACTGACCATTGTTGACATTTGTAGGTACGTTTTTACGCTGTTCAAACTGCTAGAGCTGACTAGCTAGCAGTTATATATAGCCTGCAAAATGACATTATTTTTCCTTGTGGATGTTTATTCGCTAGTTTGTTCAACAAGTCAAGGTGCTAGACAATTTGTGTCCATGCTTCCAGATAAGAAGGAGACATCTCAAGACTCTTTTTTTGTCTGTGTACAGGCTGCTGTTTGGCTGTCAGTCAGTGACAAAATAATACCAATGATCAAATAATGATTTTACTACTTTATGCAATATGAGTTTAAAACAAAAAACAACATTTTGACTGGCTATATGTGCATTCTCCATCTATGGTACTAGTTGTTTTCCTCAATAGAGGAGAAAGGAAATTTAATTTACAGGGTTGATTTATATTAAAATGAGCATTTTAATTTCAGTTGGACTTAAATATATATATGCAGTAGCATCGGAAAGCCTAAACTGGCCCCAAAGAAACAACATAAATCACACAAATGATTAAAATAAATGCCTGCTAATAGCTTGTAATACTCTCACACTTGTAAAGCCCCCAAACTTAATTAGAGTGAAAGGTAATGTCCCAGCAGTATAGCCCCTTTATCTCACCCACTTCCTTCATTAAATTACAGTCAGATGTTGGGTAAAACTGGGTAAAGCTTTCTTTTTCCTCTGCCAAGACACTGTAAGCCACACAATTGGAGGTTAGTTAAGACCTTGATGGCTTTCATGTGGAGATGTATCATCGTGTTACATATCTCCACCTAGACTCAGTTTAACCCTCATGCACAGTTTCCCTTGGGTTAAGTTTCACCTTATCTGTTTTTATGTCACAGAGCCAGTGGACCCCCAAATGTTTGGTAAGCAAGCTTCCTCTTGATCCTCCTGAAGAAGCAGTGGTTTGACCTCTACGGTCAGTGATCAACAGGAATGAAGTGGACGACCGGTTGTTTATGCCTGCCACATAATTAACCCCTGACCTTGAACACTTGTTCTTCCTTGGAAGTAATCATCCTATTTTTTTAATAGTGGTTAGGATTGCCCCTGGGACAGGCTGCTGATGATGTCCTGTGATTCATGGTGGTATTGCAGATGTTGGATTTGATACTGAAAAAAGATTGCAATCTGTGAGCACATAGAATGAATTCTTCAAGGGAAAAAATGAAAAACACACAGCCAAAGATTTACATGACTTGGATGCTAGTCTGAGTAGGATGAATGTATATGATTAGCCTATAAGCTCTGTGACAGAGCACTCTATTAAGGACATTATGAGAACAAAAATTTATGAGAACAAAAATTTATGAACAATGGTAATATGGGGTCCACCTCATAATACATACTGTACATACTCAACAGGACATAGTGTAATTCAGTGACTACCTATACATATCTAAGGGAGCAGAACATTACATATGATTGAATGTTTTCATGCTTAAAAGTTAACACATGTTCAGAGAGAGCCGTAGGGATACAAGAGCCACCAGCGCACATCTCAGTGGGGACGGGACACAACAGTAGGTTGTATGTACAGAGTAAGGGCTTTATTACCAGTAAAAGTCAGATACATGCAATGTTTTTCCACCTGCATTTCATCATGTCATATCTAATCTCTCTACTGTCAGTGTGTGTGCTTCTCATTAATTTAATTTAATTTTTTCATGACTGAATGCTCAGACAAGTTTGAGCATATACTGTAGGTGCAATACACACATATTGTACATACAGTATCTATGTTGAAGAGATGATTGCTTGCCTATGTGAATTCCAGCCTGAATAGTTCTATAATGCTACTGTACTTCAAGAAGTGCTGACATGTCCTCAGAGCTGCATCTTCGTATATGGGCGATCAGCCTTGGATGTTGTGTTTGACAGGTCCTGGTGCAGTGAAATGTGTCTAGTCCACACTACACAAGGCCAAGACAAGCCCTGTCTCTCCAAGTTGAGTCAGAGATAGAAGATGGAACAAGGAAGTGCCTGTCTCCACTGTCAATCTATCCTGTCAATCTATCCATGCCTTACCCATGCCACTGAAGTGACTATCACCACATAAGACATCCTATCCGGGGTCTGGTGAAGTCACACAAGCAGTTGAAAGAGAGATTTAAAATCACCCGATGTATCCTTGAAATGTGTTTTCACAGTGATATGTCTCAGCCTCGGTCATATGCATCTAGGCTTAGCATGAGTATTGATTTTATTGATCTCCTATACACAGGGCTTAATTTACCTCCCTTTAATTTACCTCCCAGATTGGGACTGGCACCTATTTGATAATGTTATCTATTCTGTCATTCTTTTATTTTCCATTGAAGTTACTTGTAAATCTAAATATTTTGGCATGTGATTACTATAAGCCCCGCAGCTAAGCAAAGTGGGAGTTTGTGCTGTGAAATGGTGAAATGTGTCTGGCTACATTAGGGGGTGCATGTGTAGATGCGGCACTGTCCATAACACTGAAACAGAGCAGAGGAGAGAGAGAGGGAGAGAGATATACTTATCTGTATATATTTTAATAACACATTTCTTCTGTTTATGTATATGTTTTGATTTCACGATTGCATTGTGTTATGTTTATGTTAACATCTGTTTCCCATGCCAATACAGTCAAATTGAATTGAATTGAGAGAGAGAGAGAGACACAGAGAGAGAGAAAGAGAGAGAGAGAGAGAGAGAGAGAGAGAGAGACAGCTGTTTACGTGCCTCCCCCCTCCTGATTTTGAATGATTATTGTGAATCTCATCTCATATGCAGGTTAGTTTTCACGGTAGTACAGTATGTTGTAAGTTGTGAATTCCGGATTAAGAATAGTGTATTCCAAGGACACTCTTTTTGAAATGGGATTAGCCCACTGAGAAGTTATTCACAGCAGCACTCCTGAAGCCCTTGAAAATGTATCTTAGGATGCATTGCAGAGAGGTTTGAGTATCTGAGAAGCAAAACACTCATCATTTGGAAGACATGCAGACCGGGAGCTCCTCCGAAGCTGGGGTGTGCAGAATGTGAAGAGCCCTCAGCTCGAAGGCAGAATGAAACTCAGAGGAAAGCCTTAAGCGTCATTTTAAGTTTACAGATAGAGCCTCCACAGCAGGTGTGTGAGAGGAATACTGATCTACCTTGGAACAACAGTGTGATCCACAAGCTCTTTAACATCACTGAGGTACACTTACTTGAATGTTTAAGACACGCTTAAATGGTATGAGATGCAGATAGAAAGTGGGGGGAGGTGATGGCATGGACTTGGGGGGGTGGGGTGGATAAGGATAACAAGAGACGTCGAGACTACGATATGAGTACACAATGTGTTGACACCCAACAAATATAATGGTGCGTTCCATTTGAACTGGGAAGTTGGAGTATCTGAGGTCCCAGTCTGACATTTCAACTGGAATGTCCCCTGAAGTTGGATTTCCGACTCAGAAAGTCTGAAGACGAGATGGCTGCTCCACACATCAACAGTAAAGCTGGGCTCACACTACAGGAGTTTTAAAATTCTAACTGACTGTGCTCACACTACAACATTTGAAAATAATGGAGTATCACACACTACAGGATATTATTAAGATTATCGTGCCAGTGGGACCAATACACCACCTCACATGATCTTGTGATCTCACGTGATCTCATAGGGAAGTAGACGTAAACAAAAAATGGAGATGGAGGTTGTGCAACAACTTGCTTTGGTAATGTTAATGATTCACAGTGAGAAGAAACAAAAGTAGAAGCAAGAGTATATTTCACAAATTCTTCCCAGAACTTCTCTCAGCTGCTGAACGGTGCATAAAGGGCGATTTTCACCGGTCAATGCCAAAATTATCCACTTATATGATTACACTCATCCTCTATCATTTATCAATTATTCAGAACATTCATGGCTGCATTTATCCATTCCTTTGTGTGTCTAGTAATTAGTTGTGTTTGTAATAAATGTTTCACATATAAAGATTGTTGCCTTTGTTTCCTGTAACTTACATTCAGTCACTTCACGTATCATTCCTTGTTTTACCTCTTGCTACCTGATTTCAGGTTAATTACCTCACAAAGCTAATTTGTGCATTATCTCTTGACTCAACACTAACTTTTAAAAGTAGTTGCCAGGTTGGCTACCCGGCATCAGCTTTTGGTTGCCGAAACTGAAAATACAGTTGCCATTTTTTTTCACCTTATATTTGAGCAATTAAGATGCTATGCAGTTATACGTCAGCTTAATAATGAAAATGTGACTTACAATTTTTCATTTGTACAACCCTCAATTCCTGGTGGGCTATGCAAAATACCAGCATTTGTTCGTCGTGTTGACGGATTAGTTGAACTTTTCACCCCACAGTCAAACAACTTAATTTGTCTCTGATCATTGTCTCTAAAACAGATGCCTGTGTGCACATATGTAAACGCATCAACTCACGTGCAGCGTTGTCTGGTTCCGGTTCCGACTCTAACCGCAATATTTAAATATCACTAAGGCAGCAAATATATAATAAAAATAATATAATAATAAAATTAGGGATGGGAATTTATAGATTTTATTGATACCAATGCCATTATCGATTCTGCTTATTGGTCCGAGTCTTTATCGATTTCCTGATTAATTTTGTGTGGGGAAAAAAAGTAGGCCTACACTGGTTTTCAGCGTCAGTGCAAGTGTTTTATTACCTGTCTGTACACAGTGTGTGTGTGCGTGTGTGTGTGTGCGTGTGGGGGGGGGGGGTTACATATTATTTATACTTTGCTTACTCACTGTTGGTTCAAGTCACTGCATCTCCCGACAGAACACCACGGTTTCAGCATTATGTAACGTAACGACTTGCCGTCAACTCAAGTAATGTTTACTTCACCTGTCTCCCCTCCACTGCGCAGCATCTGTGTGCTCAGCCCCGCCCTTGGTGAAATCACAGGGAGCAGACAGAGGAGAGGAGAGAAACTAGTGCGACCGGCATGCCGGCATCAATAAAAGGAATTGATTAGCATAAGATTCCGATGGATTGGACAATTTTGAACCAGTTCTGAAGTGGAACTGGTTCTCGATTCCCATCCCTAGTTGCCACTGATGCTAACCAAAGGCCAAGAATTGGTTGCCAATTTCTCAAAATGGTTGCCAGGTTGCCACCGGCAACCATATTGAGAAATTGGCAATAATTGGCATTACTGTTGAGCCCTGTCAAGAGAAACAGCATGACTACATGTTAAATGGTGGAGAGGGTTAATTTAATTGCTGCTGCTTTGTATTCAATACATATTGATACAGAATGCAGGCAGAAACACATAGATTTCAATCTACACAGCCTTATTTACATTTAACTGATAAAAGTATACAAGGTTGTAGAATAATTTTAGTATGACAACCAAACCCAAATGCAGGACAATATTGGACATGGCACCTAGACACATATTAAATCTATCGTTGAAAAGGTTTCAGTCGTAGTCATCTGGACACTGTTTTCTCAATTGAGAATGACTTCCGGATGGGAGCCGAAACGTCTTGATTCTGAAAACAGTGTCCAGATGACTACGACTGAAACCTTTTCAACGATAGAACACTCCTGGACGAATGAGGGACTACACCGTCATATTAAATCTATGTTCACTATTTTAGTTTAGCATGTTAACATTTGCTAATTAGCACTGAACACAAAGTACAGCTGAGTGATGGGAATGCAATTCGTTTTGCAGTTAAGTCATAAGACATTGGACAAAAATAAATTTTGACCTGATGACGGTGCTAGATGAAAGGTCAGGGGAACACCTATGTTATTAAGTAATCCTCTGGGGACCATGAATGTGCGTACCAAATTTCACAGCAATCCATCCAGGGGATCACAAAAGTCATTAGAGTACATTGTCCGGGAACCATGTCTGTACCAAATTTTGTGCTAATCCATGAAAATCTTCATCTACAAAGTGATAAGTTTGATCTGCTGGTTATGCCTGTCGTGATAATTATGTTATCGACTTATCTTATGATATATGGACATGACCTCAACCATTTTTGCTGACCTCAAAATTGCCTGTTGTGTTTACATGCGTGTTTGTTTACATAAGAATGTCACCAACATTTTAGCCAACATGATGACAGAAGAAACAGCTTTTTCCCTACCATTATAAAACTTGAGCCGCAGTGCTTAAGCGTTTTTTTACAGTGCATAAGCCGAATGAACAGAAAAAACTATGCTGAGACATGTTTTGCTGTCTCATCTTACCTCTCGTCGTCTGCTCTATGTGTGGAGTTTTACCGTGGGCGCGGCTCAGGCAGCTCCTCAACACACACACACACACACACACACACACACACACACACACACACACACACAGTGTTGCCAACTTGGTGACTTTTCAGACCCTCTTAGGGACTGTACTTCTAAAAAGGGACTAGCGACAAATTTAGCGACCTATTCAGACCATCATAAAGGGGAAAAAATATTCAAATATATTATATTGTAATTCATTCCCATGCTTGCTGCTCAGAGTAATCGCAGTCTTTGGCTCTTTTGCCAACAGCGCCAGGGTCTCGTCTCTCCCTCTCATCTTGCGCCGTGTGCAGACAGTCAGTCGGTGTGGCGTGTGGGGCAGGCAGGTTTGAGCGTCTCTGTCAGTCTTTCTCTCCGAATCTCTGAATTAGATTGTTCCTATACCTTGTAAATATGTAAATAGTTTGATCTTTTTCCTCCCTTTAAAAAAAAATGTTTTACTTCAAATATACAATGTCCCTGTAGTGAGTTTGTGATTATTTGGCTTTTAATTTTTCTATCTACCTTATCTCTCGCTTGCTGCAACCACCAACATGTATGCTTTATTCAAATGAATGCAAATGAATGCCCTTAAATTGACAATAATATCGTTTATCACAATTATTGCTGTGACAATATATCATCCAACAAAAGTAGTTATCGTGACAGGCCTACTGCTGGTGAAGGTGCAAGAAAAGTCAGAGGATCATCAAAGCCATTAGAATTTATCCTCTAGGGACCTTGGATATCTTTAGCAAATTTCATGGCAATCCATCCAATAGTCACAAATATTAACCTCTTGGTAGTGCTGGAGGAAAATTCAGGGGATCACCAAAGTCAGTAGGATTCATCCTCTGGGGACAATGAAAGTGTGTACAAAATTTGATGACAATCCATCCAAAAATCGTTGAGATATTTCAGTCTGGATCAAGGTGGTGGACCGACCGACTAACATTACCATCCCATGTAACCATGTCACTAGCATGGCTAAAAAAGTTCTTCACAATCAAATAAAAGAAACAAAATTATATTAAAGATAAAGGACACTCTAAGGCATGACATAACTACAAGTAGACATAAAGGTTTTAAGAAGTTTAGTTTAAAACATAACATTTGAAGAAAAAGTTGCATCATGAAATATAAATACATATAAAATCATATCCACTAAAAGAAAAACAGTTTTGATAAGGGTCACATTCTGAATGACTTATGCAGAGTATAATATTGATAGCGCTGCATTAAGAATCTGAATCTGAATTAAGATGCTTCAGTGGTTTCAACAGAGAGTAATTTCACACTGATTTTATTAATTCATTTCCTTGCTGAACCTCTCTCTCTCTCTGAACTCCCCTTTTCTGTGTCTAATGAACAGAAGAGGAGATTCCATGAATGCTTTGTTAAAAAAATATCATCCCCATAACAGCAATTCACACATCTATGTCATTTCTTCCATGCTGAGTCATATTCATGATTAAATCAGAAGTGGAATAATAATATAAGATCTCCCTGCTGGGCACCAGCCAAATTGTTATTGTTTACAAACTGCCCATTCTCATGACCATCAACCTTAATCTCTTTTTTTCAGTCACATTGAATGAACTCGGTCTGTAGTAAAACAACACTGATACTAATTTGGCCACACACTGACCATGCTGAATTAATGCAGCTCTGCGTAGCCAAGCTGAACATTTATCAGTGTTCTGTTTTGGCTTGCCAGCCAAAAGCCCTGGGCAGGACTGAGTCTAACACTTTCCCACCACATGGGATTTGAAAACGCATCTCTATTCATGCTTTGGCCATCTGCCCATCCTTACTGCAGAGGCTAGGAGGTGACAGCGCAGCTCAAGTGTCCGAGGGGGCCTTACACTATTAGGCCCTGGTAACAGCTCGTTCCCTATAACTCCTCGACAGGAAGGATAAACCAGGTGAATGGGGGCTCAGGGACTGGGAACAAGCAAGGGAAAAAAACGCTAAATTGAACAAATACATCCAGGCTGCTTTTTGGCAATTCTCATCTCAATATATTCTTATGTTTTTCTTCATAACATCCAAAGTAAACATTTCCAAGACTTTTGTTTCATGTAATTTTCTCTTTTAATCTCAACAAACATAACTGAAAAAATCCAGGCTCTAACAAAGCCTTTCCTGATGCACTTTGTCACATTCACATTCTTTCACAAGTGCTGGCCTTTCCCTAGAAGACTATGTTTTCTTAACAAGACTGCAATCCTGTTGATTTTATATAGCTTCAAATTCCTGAAGGCATTTTGTGCCATTATATTTGGTTTTAACAGTAAAGTTGCATTGTGGAAAAAACTTGTCTTGCCTGTAATTTTGCTAGCAAAGCATTACCTTGCCAATGGAGAAAGGTCATCTTACTCAAAGTATGTTTCTACAGCAGCTTTTATTTGGCAGGATTTGCAGAATTGGGTGCTTACTGAAGGCATATGGAGAAGGTGATCACTAAAAATCACTTCAAATCATCAGCTGAGGTGTGAGAAAATGCATGAGGCTAACACTGACTGAATCCTGGTAAATAGGGTTTGTGTCATTCTTCAGGTCAGTTTTGATCAGTCAAGAAAAGGCTCCATCTAGAAAGCTAAATAAAATATCTATGTCAGTGGCACAGAAAAAGTGGCCCCAAACATCTTGATTCCAGCTTGTTTCCTCAGCTTGTTATCCAAAATGCCCTCTGACAGAGACGAGATAGGGTCAGGTCCTCCTGGGATGGAGAAAGGGGCAGCAGGATACCCGAGAAAATAGACATTTGAAATACAACACTGGTCTTTGACTGGGTGTCCTTCACTTTGTGGATGCATGTACACTCACACAGACATACTGAAAGCAAACAAAAACCACATGCACTATAGGGGCAATAAATGTTTATAAAATAGACTTATACTGCTATTATAGCATACTTTATCATACTGTAAACTGTATTATTGGTGGGCCTTGTTCTAAGTAGGTATATTGTTTCAACAGCTAGTGTCCAATAACTGTGTTTATGCTGTCTTTATTCTGATTTAAACAGAATAATGTATTATAAACAGAATTTAAACAGAATAATGTATATCATTTATAATGTAAATAAATATGTATATATACATATTTATATATACATACACACACATATATAAGTATATATATATATATATATATATATATATATATATATATATATATATATATATATATATATATAGACACAGTGCTTCTATGCAATGTGCCAGATGCTACCGCAATCTTGCCAGCTTTGCAAGACACTAAGAATGAATGAATGAATCAAAATGAAGAGGCTGCACACGCCAACCCAACAGACGCAGTTGAAAAGGTAATCCCTCGTCTGGGATATCTACTGGTGGAAACACCAATGACACTCCCCAAAGTAGGTGCCTACAGCTACATTAAGACAGTAGAAATTAAGTGTAAATATGGATGGGACAGGCAAAGTGGCAGTGAGGAATATCTCAGTCAAGAGTGGTACCACACCACAACGCCTATGATGCCACCATGTTACAGGTAAAATAAACCCTCACACCTCCTGCAGTGGCACACAAGAACCCCTGTAGGCCTGCTGTATAACATCCAGAATCTACCGTATGTAGGAAATTAAGGCCTTTGACCGTAAAGCCTCTGTGCTTACGGCATGTGACCCAACAGGCTGTGGCATACACATCTTTGCTGGTGTTCTTGAGCCAAAAAGAAACTGAAAACTGTCAACAATACACAGCAGTCGGTATGGGCAAGAGCTTCCACTGCTCTGGATTCGACTGAAGCCTCCTAACCTGCAGAATGCTAGCCCCTTGTCAGAGTAATATGCCAGGTACGCCTTCACTAGCCCAACAACACAAATAATTAAGCATCTTTCAAGTAACCCAGTGCTGGGTACATTCTGCAAATAGCAGACATCTGCTTCCACAACAATCTTAACTGTTCACACAAATTTTAAAAAAGCATAAAAGTCATTCAAAGGCCGGATTTACTGAACAGATTACGATTGAACCACCACACAAAGAGGTGCTCTGCTGTTTCCAGTGACGCAAATGTGCGGCGCTTTGAAGAAAGAAAGACCAAATGTGCACTGAGCTAGAACAACACGACTGCTGACCTACAAGTATATCCATCTTTCCATTTTGATCTCTAGAAACTCCTGCGCAGACACACTCACCGTCTCTCCACGTCTTGTTGATCACTGGCGTCTGACGGTTTGGCTCTGTGATTGTGGTCGCTTCTTTGGATATTTGGTGGACTATGGACCCTTCCCCCAGGATTCTCCACACTCATCTCTTCCTGTAAATGCAGCTTTCTAGCCACAGTCTGAGAGCAGTGGGTGGGCTGTGGGATTGTAAATGTAATGTTGAGAGGGTGTCTGGAAATGGCCGTGTCCTCCACAGAGCTCTACATCACAGTAACCGATCAGTGGGGAATGCCTTGAGGCTGCCAGTGTTCACAACAGTTCTGAGGCCACTTCAGGTAGCGGGGCACATTTTTAGATCTGTGATACAATGATGACCTTGGGAAACTCTAGCAGGAGTGAATCTATACTCACAATGTAAACAATATGAGATTTTTGAAGAATTTCACAAAATATGAAAATATTAAGTAAAATACATTGAAGACTTTTGAGTGAATAACAGCAATAAAGACGATGACATAGTGCTGTACTGATACGCTGCTATGACAGACTATTAGTTTGAAATAATGAAACAGTCACCAATTATTTCTGACAGGAAGAAGAAGAGAAGAGGAGCAGATGTCCTACATTTATATATATGTATATGTTATTCGGAGAAAACAAACTGGTGTTAAAAGTTATTCATGCTAAATTATGCATATAAAAATAAAACTGGTGTGCAGATTAGCATAATTTCAGTAAAACTTCCCAACTCTTGTAACCCAGAGGCTGTTAAGAGGAGACAGATTTATACCTACAAGAACAGACCTCAGGCACTATGACTAAATGCCTCAGTTTATTTTGAAAATAGGTTAACTTTCTGTGGACAAAGTACTCCTTCCGCCTGTTTACCATGGAAAAGTTTTTCTTTAACAAACTTTTTCACTAACTTATAGTTGTACTTAAATCAATCTTAATCCAGTTAGCTAAGCCTGCCCCGAAAACTTTATTTTTTTAAACTCCAACTGAAAATCTGCCCTAGAAAAAAATCAGCTATACTGCTCATGTGATCTAAGACAGTTAGTGGATTTCTGTAAATGAACAACTTTCCCCCAGAGCTATAAACAAAATAGCAACAGCACTTTGTGGAGCTTCACCACTGATATGAATAGGAAGCTGATATTGTGGACACAGTGGCAATTTGCAGGATCATTTGTTGGAAATATAATATAATAATATAATATAATAATAAAATATAATAATATATAATAAAATAATATATAATACAATTTTGTGGTTCAGAACTGTTATCATTTCTACAACATAACTATGAACAGAAGGAGTAAACAAACACTCATTTAGTCCACATGCTCAGAGGAGCAGCTCCAGGAGTGATGGTCGTAACATTGTTGATGAGGTGGAAATTCCCGGCATATTTATAGGTCTGGCAAATAACTGATCTTGATACATGACCATAGATATTAATTTAACCATTTCTGTTTGCCATCAATATATCCATGTTTAAAGCATATAAGCAAACTGTTCTTTCAAAAAACACTATATATTGTCTGTTAAAAAAGGACATTTCTATTTCTAATTGAAAGGATTTTGGATTTTTAAGCCCCGGTGAGATGTCATTAACATTTAAGAACAGCTGCAAAAGGAGAAGGAAATTTCCATGCTTCATCGTGATCTTTGCTGGAGTGACATTAACAGTGCAGCCTCCCAGTTAGGAAATAACAACTGCCTCAATCATGGTGAGAGGGAGCAGAAAACCATAAGCCCACCAATCTCTCCGCACTGTCCTCTCTCGGTGGCCTCAATCGGAGGAGTGGAAGATATGCTGGCTTAAAAGAGCTCCCTCCCTCTCCCTGCCATCACACCTAACTGTAGATCCGCCGCTAAAAAGTCACCTCCTGTGAGGTAGTGGCAGGTTTGAGAAGGGCAAGTAATTTTTTGCTTGAAGAGGGGCAGGTAACCACTTGGAGGTGTGCTAGTAAAGTGAAGTGGTGGGTGTTCACGGGGGCGGACGGGGTGCTGGGAGAAACTGTTGGACCTCTGCCTCTGCCTTGTGCCTGACAAATAGAGTCTATTGTTGTAGTCAGATGTTTAAGAAGTACATAACCACTGTCCTTTTGATATTCATTCATGATGCCTCGGGCTGTGGTGCTATTGTCTATGCTATCATCTTGCTCTTAAGCAGTAAACTGAGCACAACAAACAGGTGAAGGTACAAAATAAGTCAGATCTCTATTTCTGTTGCTCACTCTTCATAAAAATGCATGTGAAGGTGAGGAGTCAGAGGGCCTGGAGAAACATTAAAGTGGACAAAAATAAGAAAAGAAAATATAAGCGCCACTGGATACTTCCTTATCAGCTGCAAAACACACAATCACACACGACAGGTCACTAATGCAGTCCTAAATGTTGTACCAAAGAGTAAGCACAGAGCAAGTCGTTATGGAGTCTCTTTCTTTCTCTTGTGCTAATGAAAGGCAGTCTGTGATCTGTTCCAGGTGAATTGACTAACAGTAATGGCTATATACATGCCACAGTTATAACACTGGCTGTGTCCTGTGGCAAGAAGTTGTGGAGGCAGCAGGTCTAATACAGCATTAAGGCAACTGTCAATAAATGATCAAATACAGGGCCCCGCTTTCAAAAAATCTCAAACATCCTACATTTAGTCTCAATCAATCCTGCCTTGCTGGTGTGTTACAGAGAGAAAGGCAAAGACACATATTGATCAAAGAGCAAGATGGAATCTGCTCAAAAGACTTGCGGGCATGGAAGGATGGAAAGAAACCGAGTTAGAAAGTAAACACCAGTCATCTAAGAGACATTTTAGCCAAATTAACTTGTTAATTCATTTTTATTCTTTTACAGTGCCTGCATACATTTCTGGATAAATAACCACCAGGCTGAACACACTGGCTCGTACAGTCTGGAAACAGTTTCTCTATTATCTTTAATTTTCTCTGTGATTTACAGTAAGATCCACATACAGTATCACTGAGTAAGAGCTTAAAGAAAGACAAAACCCACATCTTTGATAGAGAGTACAGAAGGAGCCGCAGAAATTTCAGAAGCTTCACTACTCAAAGAGAAAAGAGCGACATATCTTCATTTGATCTGCCAATTTTCCAAGATATGATTTAGTATAGTGCATCAAATTACATTATGTTGTTCAATCATTACGAGGCGGGCTTGTTACATAAAACTGTTTAGGGTGAGGCATTACAGCAAATTTCTGTGCAGAAAAATAAAACACTTCCAGTAAAAATCCCAACTGTTTACACGTCATTTGTCCTTGATAGACTGAGAACATGTGCCCTACAAATGATCTGCAACCTCATGACGACTGAGGCAATCAGTCCCAATCTTCACACTATGACAGTTCATTACAACGTTTGGCTTCTTGCCCAATAACGTGGCACTTGTTCTCTTGTCACCACAGGGACGTGACGCCACAATATTTGAAAGATGAATGACTTGGCTCTGATAATAAAAGCAGTGACACTAATCCCAAGTTGACCCTGGTTTCTTCAGGTGGTGTTGAAAATTTGCCTTGGTAAAACTGATTTAAAACTGGTAAAAAAAAAAAAAAAAGGATTCAACTGTTTTGTCTGAGTACCATTTTGAAAGTAAAACCTTAAATCAATGTTGTGCGATAAAAACTCAATTCAGCACAAACACATTATTAATGCAAAGTGCAAAAGACACCTTTGGAATTTAACATTTAAGCTATATTTTAAAGCCAGAAACAAGATAATATGAGATGTAGTTGCATATACTGTAAAGTGACTAAGTGAAATCAACCTTGTGAAACTTTCACTTTAATGCCTGCTTTGACTTCACCATCACCTTCAGCTGTGATTGGTTGACGTCTGCTCTGAATATGAAAAGCTCAACACCTTAAGTTGACACACTGACGGATGTGTTCTATAAAAAAACCAGAAGTCAACATTAAGTTCGTACAGTACAGTATCTGCCCATCAAAGAAGTCTAAAATAGCTTGTAGTTATCGTAGCTGTCCGTGTGCGACATCATTCCTGGCTGTGCTTCATAAAACTGGTCTAACACGCAGGATATGTAGTGCATGTATTTAGGATAACGTTCAAAGGTGTGAAATTGGATTTGGCTCTGACGGAGCAAGGAGATAGTAAGAGGAACGATGAAAAGCCAGGGGTGGCCTACACATATGTTACATCTGTATAGTACACAGTATATACAAAGCCAAACATCGATCTGGGCCAATACTGATTTAAAACACTAGATTCGATATCACATAATATTACGGGTAATCCTACAATCCTGAATCCAACTTAAAAAAAAAAAAAAAAAAAACTTCTGTAAATACTGTATGCTGGGGGAAAGGTTGGTTCCTTTAAGGATTTGGTGTAATATTTAACAATGACTAGAAAGGTTTCCAGGCAGCAGACATCCATTCTGTTGCAGCTGTGAGCTTATTAACGAAAAGTCAATATAATCAATATATTAATGAATTGATAGTGTAGACAGATGCAGCACCAAAAAGTTATGTACATGTTTGAACCCTCATCAGCAGTAAAAAGGGGTACTCCATTATCTACCCATTAAATTGGGTGATAAAATAACGCAACATTAAAGGACCAATGTGTAACATTTAGGAGGATCTACTGGCAGTATAGTTTCATTAGTGTATAATCACCTGAGTTTCATCACGAGTTTCACGGCCACCGTAGTTTCTCCTACACGCTTGGAAGGGGAGGGGGAGGTGAGCGGTATTCAAACTGCAATTTCACCACTAGATGCCACTAAATCCTACACACTGCTCCTTTAAGACAGACTGTTCAGCAGGACTAAAATGCCCTTTGTTTCTTGTTGTTTCTTGTAGTTTGTCTGTTTTTTCTCATTGTTATCCTTTTCTTTAAACTTGTCATCCATTAAAAGCCAACACCATACCCTAACAAAGCCAGCTAAGCTGTGATTCTAAACAAACAATTATTTATATGCCTTTATCATTTAATTGCAGGAATTATCCAGACACTAGATTTGATTATTAATGTCTTCAGATACAAAGTTGCTCCTCTTTTTCCCTCTCCCTCTCTCTCGCTCTGTCTCTCTCTCTCTCTCTCTCTCTTTCATTCAACTGTAATGACCGTGAGGAAAATTGGCAGACATTAATGTGTATTCAGTCCATATCGAATCAGTTTTTCACCACCCTAAGGGCTTAATAGAAAACAATAACTGAATTATGACATGAATGCTAGCCAAGTGCTCACAATTCTGGCTGGAGACAAACACAATGACATACTATGGATATAGTGACTCGCTCTATTTCCTTTTATGTTTTGAGCATTTTCATAAAATAGGGAAAAAACACAATGATGTGGAAACATAAATAATGACTGACACCGACTGTCCCAAAATAAAAGCCCCTTTCTTTTTTCAGTTTACCACTAAATTGCTTGTCTTGTTTAACCTTGGTGTAAGTGTGGCAGAATTATAAGGCAGATATAAATGGTTTCTGTGAGTACTGATTAACATCTTTCTATGTCTATCCCTCTTTCTCTTTCAAACCAATAATTATCCATCTCACCACACAGTTTGCACCATGATACATTAAATCCATTACTTACAAGCACACCTGTGATGAAGGACAACTCTGTTGTGCAGGCTAATGAAATGCTCAGCCAAGCACACACACAGGCAGGCCAGCCACAGGACTTGGCCTATATATCATTCTGGAGGATTAAGCAAGATTTAGTTAGCACTTACAGACAAAGCTACATGCTATTTCCAAATCCTGGGATCTTTTCAAAATGTAGAAGGTTTTTAAGGCAAGCTATTATTGTATAGGTTTGATGCCATACTCGTGTATTTCTAATGCTGGCTAGCTGATGTTGATTCCATTATATGACATATTTTCTTTTTCAAATAAATTGACATATAGGTTTCATGACAACAAATAACAGACACATTGGGTAAGTGGCACTGCAAGTAATATTGACACAAGCAAGCCATGACACCAGCTAATACTTGCTGTGCAATTGACTTTGAAACTGCTGAAAACAGTAACTACTGTTGAGAATACTTGAAACGTGAAACAGGCTGCTTCAGGAAAAAAAGTAACTTAACTTTTTGAAATGTCAAAACAGCTCTCTGTGGCTGCTCTTTGTTGTTGCCTTGAACAGTTAGCAAATCAAACAGCTCAGTTGTTTGTTGTGGAATTTCAGGAGAAAAGGCTGGAGCTTTGCAACAATAATCAATAGAATTTTTTGTTGTTTTAAGAAAGGCGATGTTGCTGATTTCCCATTATTTTGCTTTCTTTCTATGTAAAATAACTTCAATAACATCAGAACCCACTAGTAAGACATCTAATTACATCTTGGTGCAAAACCAGTAGTGTAGTTATAATGACACTTTTGGCATGTACATGTCCATGTTTTTACAACTACTGGTGTTGGTTACACCTACATGCACCTCACGGTTGCGTTAGTGAATACCCTTGTGCCCAGTTTCAGGGTGTTAGAGGCTTAAGAGTACCGAAAGTCTGTTTAAAGATAGAGCGTAAATTGTACTGGGGATGAGAACAATGCTCCTGGTCTAACGGAAAGTATTATATCATAGGCAGCAAAAACCCTCTGACACTAACCTTTATTAAGAGCATGTTCAACAAAAGAAAGCAAGTTCAGCATTTCTTTTCTCTACCAAACCCACTATGATTTTGCTGAATTCGTCCTTTCAACAGCGATTTTTTTTCCTGTCAGCTGTTCAACATTTCTTCTGCTCTGCTTTCTTTACTGCTCAAGGTCATTATTTGTGTTTCAGATCAAACAGACGAATCATACTTCATGGAAAGGTTTCCACAACCTTACAAAATCGTTGATTGATTTAATATTCTATTTTATCACAATCTAAGTGTTTAAAGGTTCAAAGAAGAGAATGGTCCAACTTACTGTGTTGGCAGTGAACTCCACTGAAGCCTGGTGGACACTTGCAGACGTAACCAATGAAGGTATCGCCCCTGTAGGTCTCGCTGATCTCACATGTTCCTCTGTTGTGGCAAGGGTTTGGGTGGCAAGGGCCTGCATGGTAAGAGAAGACAATACTGTTAAGAAGTCTGTTTTGTCCTACTATTAAAACAGTGTGTTAAGATGACAAGACTGATAATGAGCTACATCTTTTACTTTCTCATTTACTGTGAATACAAGTACACAATGTTCTAGGTAACTGATTCACTCTGGTGTAGCACACTGTTTTTCAGTGTGTGCATGAATAAAATAAATATTGCCATGCCAACAGTGAAAAAAACCCATTCTTACGCAACCTTACCTAGCCAATGATTTAAGAAAAACAAATCAAAAGTGTATATTGCTTGTGCATTTGGACATATTTGCAGTATGAAAGTTTAAATTAATATATTACATTGAGTTGGACCTTGTGAGTCAGTGTATGAGTAAAACTGTTTGACAGGCAAAATTGAAGATGACAGGCGAGCAGTGAGAGGCTGGCTTTCAGTGACTGCTGCTGCTGGTCTCTGTGGTCTGGAGCGCAGCCAAAGGCACCGTCTAAAAGTCACTGAATATATCCCCTCCAGGAAGGTAACACTCCATCCTTGCAGCACTCTGTGGAGAGCACAGACTAGCTGCAAGGTAGAGCACTATCACCTATATGCACAGAAGAGCATATATGCCAATACACACACACATACACACACACACACAGACACACACACCCACACCCACACATACCCACCATGAGAATGCAGGGGAGAGTGAATTGCTCAACCACATTTTAGTTGGCTGAATACTGAGTGGAATCACTTTAAATTTAAAACAGAAAAATTATGATACCACAAATGCTAAAACACAAAATATGATTTGTGTTATTTGTATTGTAACAAACATTTGTTACAATACAAATAAAGCGTTTTCTTTAAAATAAATACAACTAAATGACAAGTGGACACTATTATGGACAAATCAAACGTTTAACAGGCCAAATAGCTTAGTTTTGGTTTTAGCATCCCTCAGTTTTTAGGGTAAATTATCAATAGTGTACTGTATTTACACTTCACAGTGCAAAACACTGTTTGCTTGATTGACTGCATATATGTTTCCTGCTCCACTGGGTATGATGCAGAGGCTCGCTGGATAATTAATAACTGTCCTTCTGCCATTGGTGCTGCTATTTATTCTTTAAATAGCAGAAGGTGCAGCATAGTAACCAATACTATAACAGGCCCTGGACACTGCAGAGAGCTATCACACATATTTGTACGTAGCTGACACTACATCAGTCTAAATAAATAAATATTTAAAGATAATGTTTGTTTCAAATAAAAATAAAGAACTAAAAAATTCTATATAAGCTTGGTTACTGTGACATTCATTCTAACTCTCAGGGTGCTGTGAACTCTACATAAAGCAGAGAAAAGTGTAAGAATACATGTTCAGCGCAGCTCCTTTCATGATAAATTACATGTCATTAAATTTAGCTATTTAATGAGAAACTTCATAAAGTAGCAAAAGTATACAAAGTCTGAATAAGATAATGAGTTTGCTAAAAGAACGTGTCCTTTAAAAAGATACGGACTTAAGGATTGCTTTCAGTCATGTATGAATGTATCAGTTCTTGCATATTTTGCATTAATTAATATGTTTGCTAATGTTTTTGTTGCTTTCTTTGAGTTTGTAAACCTTAAGTGTACTCAATGCCTCCAATCACTTTGAATACTGGCCTACTTTATAAAAGTTTCCACATGTTGCCGTTCCACACAGATTAACAGTTCAAAATCAAGGGGTGCTTATGCTGTACCCTGTGTGGGTCAGTGCAGCTCAGTGCAGAAAAGGCTCTCAATGCCCAAACACTAATTTGATGGGGAATTCATATTCATTGTCACTAAGCACATGTATACTTGCTGTGTGTGCAGCGCCCCATTCATCATTACCATGATTTTCTCTTTAATATTTGGGTGTAGTGAACACTGGGGAACTTTGCAGCTGCTACTGAATTCACGCTTTGGGGATTTAGCAAACAAAAGAAAGAATTCGTATAAATAAACAAACAAAAAAAAAAAGCCTCAAAGTTAGCTTTAGCTTGCTGATAGTGATTAATAACTCAAAAGGAGTGAGGGTTTTATTTTGTTTCTTTTTTTAATTTATTAATCTATTTATAGTTTTTAATTGTATCTCTTTGGGACCAATGGTGATAACTACAATCAAAGTTATTACAACCAAATGTATATGAAACAGCAACATATTACTTCACTGGCAGTGCCCACAACATGGTGCCATATTTCTACCATCTTTCTCAGACTAACCTGTTATGTGGGGCCAAATGTAAGTGACGAGGCCTTGACGCAGGGTTATTGGTTTCATAACTCAAGGGCCTGCCAATAGCTGTCTCATCTTTTAAACATTGAGTTGTACAACTGCAGCGAGGCTGTCAAAACTTTGTGGACTGAAATTGGATGGGAAAACTTTAGACTTTGGATGTTAATGCAGGCTTGACTAAAGCTCAGAACATGTTGAACATTAAAAGACTGATGTGAAAAGAAAGTCTGGTGGTTTATGTGATAACTTATGGTCAGTCCAAAGCTTGAAAACATCTGTTGACACAAGAACCAGAAGAAACAAAACAAATTTGCTTCCATGAGCCCCTTTTTTAAGCTTCCTGTCTCTTGATGCAATTTCTATTCTAGTCTTTTTACAGTCATACCTTACCGTTGACAGGTGAACTGTGCTTTGGCAGGTCTCTTATTTCATTTTAAGTGATAAGCAACAAGAATAAGTCTCAAAGGTGTGACCATCATGCCCTCTTAAGTCAATTTGACAAATGACCAGCCACGAGCACAAAATTCGACAATGTCAAGTAAACAGGTGCGGCCCTGGCTAGATCATTTGCCCAACCATTTTAGACTAGCCCCAACCAAGACAATGTATAGGCTGAAAATTAACTCAGTAAAGAAAATAAATAAACAAACACTACTAGCAAGCTTATTATTGTTCTCTCATTGGAAATTAGTAAGCCTCTGTATATGAATTACAAACAAGTTAATCCTATCAAAGTCATGCAATTTCAAAGCTAGGACCTGTATCAGTAATAATGAGAGCGGTGGCTAATCAGTTGAACAGAAGAACGTATAATAGCTTTCACAGAGGCCCTGCCCTCCGAGGGAGAGGGGGGTGACAGGTTTCAGGGCTGTTTTGACGTGACGATCCATAGTCGCACCAAGGAGTGCTGACAGCCTCCATAATGGAGAGCGCATAAAGCAGAAACAAATCAGGGAGGCTAGAAGCGAGAGTCAAAGTGTGTGTGAGAGAGATACACAAAGTGTGTTCTGTATGACAGCTACCTTTGAGTCAGAAAGGTGTTTTTTTTTTAGATATAAAAGGCAAAGCAATATTTCTAAAAGATTGATTTGCTGATAGTGTGATTTATGGAGCTGGATGACAATGTTGTGAGTCAGGATCAGAGGTTGAAGATGCATTAGCACACTAGCACACACAAACAAAAATTTTTGATATCCACTCAGCATATTGTATCAAAAATAATTCCACTGAGAAAATACAAACTAACCTTGCCAATAGAAAAACACCATGTCTAACTGCTATTGCTACGATCATGTAAAAAATAAACAAAAAATATATATAAATCTGTGGCTGCTGGACTAAGAAGTTTGTCTCTAACTTCCTGTAAAACTGACATTTACAAATACAGATCCATTTATAGATTCAAGGCTTTCAACTAACAGCAGCACAATACTGTCCATTCATTTTATTTCCATTTTGGGAAATAAAGTGTTCTTTTAAAGCTTTAAAGAAATAAATGTAGTAATTCACTGCAACAACTGAACATTTTCACTAAAGCATGAATGCATAAAGGAATGACAGGCATGATGGAAGCAGCAGGGATGAGAGGACATCACAACACATCTAAGAAAAAACAAGCAACTTTTCCAGAAAAAGGCAAGGAAGCGGACATTGTGTGTCATCTGAGGAGATCTCTTCCGACTGCTCTCTTCACTCTGCATGGAAGTTGTGTGATGTGTGTCTGTGTGATGCATGTCTGGAGGAAACATTGGTAGCTTTCTTGTGTGAATGTCAGCTGCTGCTCTGCTGTACAAGCCAACGCTCGCTCGGTGATTGATGTGAGCCTGTGTTGTGTCCGGCACGAGCGCTGTGATTTCTTTTCTGGCTGCAATCAATCAGCCGTGAAAACCTGACCAATGGTTAAACACAGGAAAGCATCTTTTGTTTCCTTGTGGATCAATCACAAAGGCCTGACATTTTCAGGGTTAAAGCTACATATGTGCTCTCACATCTTTGCTGACAGCTGTCACAAACATTAGCTCATTCCAAATGTACGAGCAAATGCTTAATTTCATTATATGGCAACTTTTAACTTAGCCCCTTATTATAGTTTACAACACTAAATTTTACAATGCACCATTGAAGCTTAGAGGCTTGAGGTATTAAGACTCACTTGATTTTATAAGAGGGATATAATTAAGAACTGAGTCTGTTGTTTACTCTGTTTTTCTATCAGAGAGAAAACATTCCTCTATAAAAAACGTGATCCAGTATTAAAGCTATTTCACTGACAATTAAATGCTACCAAAGTGTTCATCCCACTGGTTGGGGTCATGAGGAGGTCTGTCAAAGCATTACTGCCTGTTCCTTGATAAAGATTTCGGTTGATCCCAGTGAAGTGGATTAGGTTGTGGGGCCATCTGACCATTTACAGCAGCAGTGGAGGAAGTGCCTTTAATCTACTGCTCTTACTAACCACAAACAAGCATCTGCGCCTGACTTCCAATGATAGCTTCACTGAGCAACACTCCCCCAGTTACACCCACTACCTTTATTGAAAAACCTTTATGTTAATGAGATTTAGAAGATGACTAAATGACACAATTGAAATAACCGTCAATGAAAAACGGCCCTGAAAATGAAACTGTCGACTCCACCTTACACAGCACCGAGTTAACAGTGACAAGCCGGCCCATCAGCCACCTTGTTAACCTTTTATAAAATCTTTTAAATAAACCCACAAATTTTACCTGCCTGAAAAGAGTCACATTTACATTGAAGCTCCTCAGCTCTGAATGTGCACTCGGCCACATCACAGAGAAATCTGACATGGCCTAATTGTGTCAAATCTATTTTAACCCAGCCTCTTTTTCTATGATGGCTTCACTGGTTCACAGGCTCATGGTCACTGTATCCATCCTTCACCTCGACTGATGAAAGTTGGCACTGTACCACCAAATATTACATCAGTGCTCTCAGTGTGAGCCGCTGTACGTTCATGCTTTTAGTGAGTCTTTGGCCTTCTATTCTCCTGTGCCCCTGCGCCATTCCAGCCCATCAGCATTTGACAATGTCAGACAAATGCACTTAGAATTGAAAGTAGTAAGAATCACGTAAAAACAAAATGGTTTGGAATATGTCAAATAAATATCCAAATGGAGAGGTCACACTGAAGATCAGCATCAGTCTTGGAAGATCCAGAGAAAGACAGAAATGGAGGATGTCTTGTCAAAGACTAAATGCCATGAAAATGTCAGAGCAGTGTCCCTGCCTCCCAAAGGTCTTCTCTAAAAAAGGCATTTTCCTGATTCTGTTTGTGAGCAATGCCAATTTGTGCATGGTAAAAGACATTAGCTGTAACCTAATAAGATTCAAGACAATCAGACAGAGGCTGGCTCCAACCTGTTCAATAGAAGACTACTATTCTGTGTTCTGCAAAGAGCAGTTATTTATCCACTTAACCTTAAGGCTCAATTATGCTTCCAGAGGTCTCAGTGGCATCCGCAGTATTTTGAACGCACATGCGGCAACCACAGGGCTTGTGCATTTATAGTATTTTTGGGGCACCTACAGCATTATGGTGAATTTAATTTCAGGTTATCCACGACCTTTTTCAGTGAAATGACACTGCATATAAGTGATTTGTGCTGCTCCTGCAATGGGCTTTGCAAAATGTCATTTTGTGGTTGGTGCGTGGAAGCCAGAGACTACCCATCATGGACCCTCCACAAATAACTGCACCCTGCATACCACAGAGGCCACTGTAAGCATATGAATGAACGCTGCTCTATCAATACCAGGAGCACTGTGGCTCTGAAGGACTGATGTTAGGCCAAGCGTTTAATACAAACATTGTTCAACCTGTTCCTTCAAGCAGACAATTGAGCAGTTGAGATGTTTATTTTCCCTAAACTAAATACTAGAAGTTGAGTCTAACAGCAAGTTAAGCACATCTCATATTTTATGTATAATATGTGATATATGAAGCATAAAATATAGTGTCTTTTTTTTGCAGCAAAAAGGTGACGGTACAGTAAGTCACCCTTGTCCTTTGTATTTTCATTGTAATTAAGAATTTCCATTTCTTAACATATGAACAGACTTTCCTGGATGTAAAGAAAGAATCCCACATTATGTAGATAAAATGTAGCCAATATCTTTTATTTTAGTATTCCATTGGAGGACAAAATGAAATAGAATATTCTGTCATGTTTAGCACACTAAGCAGATTTTCTCACTTTCAACTTTCAATTTTAATAGTAGCTTCAAATGCCATGTAGATTGTGGGCCAATGTTCATAGATTATACTACAATACAATGAAATCAGCATGGACATAGACCCAGAGATACACACAGGACCTAAAGAAATACAGGCCAAACGTACCGGTAAGTGTCCCCTTTATGTGCGCAGACAATGGGTGTGAATATGTAGATTAAAGATATGAAGGCTGTGAAAGAGCAGCTGATATACTAAATTCTTCAAACCTGTCATGAGTAATTTGGCCTTCCACATCACCCTGTCCTATTTTCTCTCTCAGTCCAGTTCCAGGTCAGTGGTCACAAGTCACACCTAATTCAGGTCATTTTCAGATCCAATAATTATTTCTTGTGCTGTTTGCAGCATTCTTTCTGTTATCTGAAATGTGTACAAACGCTTTGGAAAGACTTTGGCAAAAGGATTTATTGCAGTTATTCTTGCAAGCAGTGAACAGGAATAGATTTAGACTGAATTATAATACATCATACATTTTTTCACCCATGCTTTGGCAATGTTAACATATGTTTCCCATGCCAAGGCCCAATTGAATTGAATTGAATAAATAACTGTAAATCATTTACTTGATGTTCACAGTTGGCATTCATACAATTTTAAAAGCAGGGGTGACATACTGTATGTCCCAGTCATTCAACTCCATTTTAAGATCTATAGTCTGTCTATTGTGTGACATTTATGCCACCAGACAATTAAATATGAACTTTGGTGAAAATGTTGAAATTTGAATGTTGATATTTAAATTTGCATTTTCAATTATTCATTATTTATTTTGTGTGAAATTTTTCAATATTCTCTTTTAGTTTAACAGAACAGGTTCATGTTAGTGTTCTGTTGTAGCAAATGCATATTCAGATTATGTATATATGTATGTGCATGCACGTGTGTATACGTGTGTTTCTGTTTTCTGACCAACACTAAGCTTTGCATTGCAACAACAAACTGCTTTGATTTCTGGGGTATTATGTCTTATTTAAATAAGTCATTCTTGTTTTAACCCATTGATCTCAAATAAACCAGCAGAGATTAATATTAATGAAAGAAACATAGACAGACAATTAGATGCTGAGGATGTCCTCAGAACTAGTAAGTTTGTATTCAGTTGCAGTACTTCCCCAGGATGTGAAGTGACATTTTAATTATATCACTGATGAAGATAAATCAGGTTCTTGTTTACTGTTGTCCTCTGTGGTCTTGCTTTTGTAATAAAACTCGTGTTACATTAGTTCTTTCAATAATGAGAAGCAGTACTTCTGAATACCAAATATGGTCTCTAAGGAAGATGATCTTAAAATGAAGTTTATGTATGATAATTCAGAAGATCTTTACTTTACTACCTATCACATGCAAACACTAAGAGCAGCACAAAACACACTCAATGCACTCCTTTGGCACTGCATACACTGTGCATTCAGACTGATGCTAATGACATGCATTTAAGGATGCAATGCATTGTATTTTAGATAAAAGATGGAACGGTTTTGAGATATTGAAATTGCTGTAGATTAATGCTTGCACGCACTAGGAATTATTTTCAAAAAACAAGAAAAGAAAAAGAAATGATGCTCAATACTCAGGTATTCAGAAATTTTCATTCGCAATGAAAAGCAATCAAGCTAAAGCAATCACCGGACTGAATTGGACTTTGAGGTTCTGAAAACAATCTCAAAACTCTGTACCAGACAAAGAGGAGATATTTCTCATGAGCCACACTATTAGAAGAGGTTTAAATAGAACTGCCTTATGAACTGAACTACCAAATGATATAATCATGAGTGCTGCTCAGCAGGCATGATCAGTGAGTAGATACCGGAATTAGAGTCAGTGATAATGAAGGAAGGAAGGGGCTTGGCCAAGATTTAGAAACTGAAAGGGCTTTCTCCCTCCACTCTCTCTATCTCACATACATACACAAACACACACACACACACACACACACACAAATGAAGGGAAATCATGTTACCATGCATAAAAATTTCCCACCTGCTGAAGTTGGTTCCTCACCATCTGCTGCTGTTGAGACACAGAGGAGGAAAAGAAGGAGGAGGGGAAGAGAGGAAAATTTATATTAGCTTTATCACAACTATGTCACAGTATTCAGTGCTGCAACTGTATGTAACACTGCTCATTCTACTATACTATTATTCACACTGTGCACTACCATATGTGCAGTAAAATTTGACATGTAATCCAAGGGAGGATACAGTATGTAAAACCAGACACACCTGCTACCTGTAGGGTACAACTTCCAGCCAGCAGAAATACTCCACACTGCTGCCATGAAGCGTAACCTACTGTGTCACAGCCCATCCCCCATTTATACACTGCTACTATGCTATGTCCTGGTCGGTGGCCTTTGACTAATATGTGTTCATCTTTCTGGACCTGTGTAGGATTAGCCCTTGTGGCATACATACGTGCTGCATCCCAGCTCGTAAGCGCATGTCCAGCTCCATGGCTGAGATATGGCCTGTCTACCATCATTACCACAACCCTCCATCTCCATCATCACTCGTAAACATTGCTCTGAAAATGTGCCCAAAAGCTGGATACAGCCACAGAGGCAAAAGACCAAGGGTATCAGATGCATGGGATGACATAAAATTGCCATTTTTGTTAGGGATGATCAGAAAATGTGTTTCAGGATGAACCAATTCCCCTGGAAGGGTTCACTGGCTGGATGGATGGACAAACATGAATGTATTGGGATTTGGTGTTATGAAGACCGTATTAAATATGCATGTCTGTTATTTCTCAATAGCTAATGATACAGTCTTCCAATGAGCATGCTAGCTTAATTAAAGTATGATTCAATGTCATGTACATGTTTTCATACACAGCGTTGAATACTAATTAGGTATTAGCATATGGAGAGGTTTAAGACCACATAGATCATGAGGCAGACAGGGAGACAGTTATAGATGCCAGCATTTCATGCAGCTGCAACTGCATCCAAATCCATCTTAGAAAACTAATCAAGTCTCATTTCCAATCGTAACACAGAAGAAACATGCACAGATTTCTCTCCTTTTCACAAACCAAACATCAGTGCTCTGTCAGTCTGCACTCCCTGTGGTGTTTTTGGATGTGAAAATAAAATCACTTCACAAAGATCTCTCTGAGGGTTTTAAAGACTTTTTTTATTGCCAATCTAATTTAATGTGGTACTTTATTTCTGGGTGGTCTGTATTCAGTGTTTCTACTAAATGTTTATCAAGACAAGCTGAGCTGACTGTTTTGACCAACTTAGGACACCCTTGGAACAAATGATTTCAACTCAGACAGCAGCCGTGAATCTTTTCTCAGCAGCTGCAAACTGAAGGGGAAAATGACTCACTCAGACAGCATTGTGATAAACAGACAGAATTAAAGAGTGAACCACAGCCTTTAACACTGGTTAAAATTTAGGAGAAAGCTTAAATTGAAGTCACAAGGAGTCAAAGCCAAGCACTTTCCCAACCTCTCATCGGTCTGGCAGTAGAAGTTCCCCTTTGTGTTTTCCCATGCATATTGGCCAATGTAATCCCAAAACGAAGCACATTCCACGCTTCATTTAATGCGGTTTTCTTTCTGCGATTTCCTCTCCTCTCTCACCATAGGGGTCAAGATGCACACATGCAAGCCCGCAGACACTCTATATAGTGTACACACACAATTACACACCAACAAAGAAAAAAACAAAACAAAACCAACAAACGCCTCTGAGTGGAGAAACTATTCACACCCACACATAAACACACATGCTGAGAAGATAGAGATACATAAAAAGAAGGGTTTTTTGTTTATCCAAGTGTTGAGGTGGCGAATCACAAGAGTGCATAAAATACAGAGGGATGAATTCACAAAAGGATTGCGCAGCTTTTGTGGCCGCTAAACCTGCACAAATAAGAAAAAAAGAAACCATGTAATTCTCAAAGCACCCGCAAAGGGTAAAATGGACCCCTTACTGCGCTGCAAAGCCAATAGCATATCGGTGCTCTGGTGGTATTTGCATGTATTTAAATTAGGTAATATGCACACATTTGGCGCCAAATTTGCCCCTTTCTATGCAAGTGAGCCTCATTGCAAAAAAGGTCCAATTCACAAATACTAGCGCTAATAGCCACACGCAGTTAGAGTGAAATTATTAGCATCTTCAGAGAGTTGGTGGTAACTGAAACGCATTTATAAGGGGTGTCACGCAAAGCAAATAGCGCATCACAGTACATCATATGTTCACAGATGGCACAGACAGTACACCATGAGGGAATGAAACTGTAAAACAACATAAAACCTGCTGCTGTGAGAAACGGATATGATGGTTACGCACTGTAACAGTCCAGCATGGAGCAGAGTAGGAGAGAAAACAGCTCTTCATGCACCAAGAGGCATGAGGGAGAGCGCACAGTTAAAGCCCCCAAATAACAAACTCTGATAAAACACTCCATATAGACTGAGTAAAAAAAACCGACAGACATCCCGCAGATTGAAACTAATGAAAGAGCAGGGGGAAAGTATTGTTCTTGCAACTGCATTTATAGCATTTTTTTACTTAAAAGTTGCTTAACCATGTCACGTGATATGATACTTCAGTACACTTTAAGAACAATACTACTGGGACCACTACAGAAAATTGGAGATGAACATTTAACAGATGCAAAACAATGGCAAATTGCACTTAGCTGTAAAACTGTGGTCGTGTTTGTGCTAAAATATCATTAGCGCAATATCTTTTGTGAATCGGACCTTAAGATGGGGCAGACAGTGGTTGAAAGTGATGCGCAATTCATGGTGCTATCAGCAGCCGCAATTAATTCTTTGGGAACTTGCCCCTGAGTGTTAGTTGTACAATACACTGTGCTGGCAAAATGTATCTTCAATTGTTGGTGTTCCCTACAGATGAGTCAAAACACACCATGCAAGTTGCATCACATGGGTTTTTCCCATGGAAATAAACATTGCTATTTATATTTACTATTATTGTCTGACAAGAGACAATGTATCCCACATTTAATAAATAGATTGGAAGATGAGAAGAGTGTTTGCCACTACTTAAATAGTGAAACAGCACATTTGTAACTACTCAGTTGGTCACCCATACTGAGTAAATGTGAGTAAATGCCTCAACGGTACAGAGTTACAGACAAAACTGCCTTAATCTCACATATGCATGTGATGTGTAGTAGGACCTATGGACCTAAGGACCTATGGAACTTATAGGACAATAGGTCCTATAAGGACTTATGTTTACACTTTCCTGACAAGCGAACGTTTGTAGTCTTGAGAGTATTTATTGTCCTCTCTAAGTGACACATGTAAGCACGGTTCATGCCTCATTTCATACCAACAGTCAATATTGGTTTCTCTTGACTATGACGGTGTTGTTTCCTTAACCAAGTAGTTTCAGTTGCCTAATCTTATCCAGACCTGGTGGAAATAACTCTAATATTGTGTTACAAAGCCACAAAACAAAGAAAAATGTCAAATAACATACTACTAGGATAGCAGGAAAGTGAAACTATGCTGGTACTTCTACACTCAGTAATAACGACAAAACAAACCCCAAAACTGGAAACATGACTGACAACATGTGCCTTTCTTTGAGCATTTAAATGTTTCTGTTCATAAAATCCTCTGTCAATATCCTTCACCATAAAGTTGTCAAACCAGTGTATTTTCCTCAGCAGTAGGGCTATAAACAGATCTATAATGAATCTTGAAGCAATCATGATTTACCACTCGAGTGTGCTTGCATCATACTGTATCTGTGATTTAAACACTAACATTAAGCAGTCGGTTCAGTTTAATGTCTATCATCAAAAAGTGGTGAAATCCAAACCCCATCCACAAATTTCAGCTGTAAACATAGATAACATAAACTTACTTTAATATTCTCCATTATTTAGCAACAAAACTATTCTGTTAACAACCTACAAATTAGTTTATATAATCAATTGAATGTGTTGCATGGGAATTCTACAGGCATATGACTGTTTGCTGGTGTTTTTCTTACAGTAGTTAGCCCAGGTACCACAAGACGATGTAAATCTTGTGGTTATAGTCCTAAATGTATTAAGATAGATAGATACAGTAGATAAAGAGACAGAAACACAAGGACATCACCTAACATATTGTTCCATTTTGTAAAACAACTACTTGACACAAGGATACATCTTGGAACTTGGAACTTGCACTAATAAATATGTAAAACATGGAAGGTTCTGGAGATGACTTATTTAAATTGTCCCTCCTCCTTCCCAGGGGAAGGTCTTCTCTGTTGCACGATGAGCCTCAATCCTGGGACATATTGGTTTAATCTGACTGACAGCCAGGAGGCAGTAATAACCATCCGTAATCTAAATGGGAACCAGCCAGCCTGTCCAGCATAGGGCCAATAGGTGGAGAAGGAGGGGCCGGTGCACACGACGAACTAATACAAAACACACACACACACACACATATATATACATATACATATATATATATATATATATATATATACATTACATACATATATACATACATACATACATACATATATACATACATACATATATACACATATACATATATGTATATATATACACATATATACACATATACATATATATATACACATATACATATATACATACATATACATATACACATATACATATATATACATATATACATATACATATATACATATATACACACACATATATATATACACATACATTCACACACACACACACACACACATATATATATATATATATATATATATATATATATATATATATATATATATATATATATATATATATATAAGATGACAGGTTTGGGGAGGGGTTGTGGGAAATGTGTTCATGTAATCTTTCCTTTCATTTCATTAGCTGCAGTTTTGATGTAGTCACTTTCTTTGGAAAAATGACTGAATCCAACAGATCCACAACAGAATGCCAATATACATAACAACTAAACGTTATTTTGTTTATACAGGGCAGGTGACTGGGCATACCCTTTAACAGCAATGACCTGCTTTACATGCACACCCTCACATCCAGTCACGCAGTATAAATAATATAAAATCAATAACACAATATTGATCAATAGTACATTTAAAAACAAATATAGAATCGAATCTACAATTGCATCTAATAGTCTACGTTTCTTCTCCAATAGTGATCTTGGGCTTCATTTATAAAAATAATTTCACAAAACAAGTCTGGCCTCAAAATCCAGCCACCGTGTTATATACAGTTACTTTTACCAGCAGCCTAAAATAAGAGCAATGTGTTCAAGATGTTGAACTGAAGGGGGTTAGCAGTGAAATCTGGCTAAACAGAAACACCTCTGCTTAGTTAAGGCTGATCAGCAGGGCACGGATCATAGCCAGTGATCAAGGACGGATTTGCTCAGCCAAGTTTCTAATATCACTTTTAATTTAGTACAAAATTGAACTAGAATATCAGTAAAACGAGTCCTACACTTGGTAAAAACATAATAAAATGTCACATATTACGCATTTGTATGACATTTTAGTTCCAAATGAATGGCAAGATTTTTGTTAATGCATCACCAATGATTTGGAGATTCATAGAGTAGATGGTCAATGTGATATATTTGTATGAGGTGCCAGGAGGAAAGTGGTTCACCTGAAGTGAATGATTGTGAGAAATGCATTTGGATCGCAGTAAATCATGTGATCACAGTATCACAAGCTGACAGACACCAAGAAGTGGATTCAGAGAAGTTGAGAGGGAAAGAAAAGAGAAAAAACACTGTAAGTGGTTTTGCCGACAGTGAATACAGACAACAAAATGCCTACTTTGATGAGGTAAATACATTTGGATCGTTTCGAGTGGGACGAGGTTGCATGAAATATTTTCTGTGATTTTTCTGTGTTGTTTGCTTAGCATTAGCATTAACCCCATAACCCTGTAAGGCTTTCATTATAAAGATGAAAGTATTGTTTTGATGTATCCACATTTGTCTGGGTGAGAGGTCTTTACAATGATTGCAAATATTGTAATTATGATAGCAATCTATTACACAGTCGTGGGAGCCAGAGTCTGTATGTTGTGTTTGATGCCATTGACCTGGTGGATGTTTTGTACACTGGAAAGGTCGTGGCGGAACTTCTTTTTAATGTTTAGTTATTAGTAAGCACTGGCTATTTGCCAACCAGTGTTACATATTGTTGGTTATACATATTATGGTTGCACCTCAGTAAAAGTAAAACAGTTTCTTGCTTGGTTGTATATAATGAGCTAATAGACAAGATTGGTCCAAGATATCAGGTTATACTGTAACTGCTAGTGTTACTGCACTGCACTTTAGGCATTTGGCAATGACAATGGTTATTTCATGTAACATAATTTCTGATCTTTGGAGTGATTTTAGTTCATGGGATAATGAAGGTAACTATCACAGACAATTCAGCTGGACCGATGATTGCACATACTTGTTCTAATGAAGAGGATAATGATGCCACCAAATTGTCTGCACACAACACATCCTAAAATAATATAATTCAAAGTATTGGTAGTATTGTATATTGTGAACAGCAATTGTAGGAGTTAGCAACAGTAAACTTCTTTGTATTGATTAGGTTGCCAAACTTTAGTGATTAGCTGGGATTTAACAAATGAACAATCCCAACAATGATGTCTAGACAGCAGTAAAATTTGAGCTCCATCTGACATGATGGCTCTGTAAAGCTTATCACTCTTCCCTTCATGGCCAATCGGCCCAAGACAAAGTCAAAAACATTCCAGGTAATGGATCATATTCCCATTCAGCAGTGTAGCATCGAGAGTGACAGTCAGCTGTCACTGCTAATGCTGGCAGCCCAGACACCACTCACTGGGGCTGACAAATCCTGTTTGTCTCTGTCAAGCGTCTCATGTTACGAATCTCAAGCAGTAAAACTTTTGTTGGAGATTTCATGTTTCTTTCCAGCATTTAGCAGTGAGTAGGAGATATGAGCTGTTTTAATTATGATACAGTAGTTTGAAAAAGAATCCATAAAATGATCACAGAAACCAGTTTAATTTGCCACAGGACTGCATTTAATTACTGCCTGACTCAAGTCGCAGTTTAAAATGTTCCATGTGTTTTCATCCATAAATGAGAAGTATACTGTAAATTATCACAATGAACTTGCCAGGCAGCTGCAGAATAAGAATGATGTAAATTGTTATAGACTACTTGAAATGTTAATTCTAGGTAAGAGTCAGCAAATCAGCATTTACACTCACTAAGTTTGAATGCCATATTACTTGGTCAGAATATTTGGAAAAGTAGACTCACTCACTTAAAGTGTGAGAACACATTTGAGACTTTTTGTTTGTTTGTTTAAGGACAGTTACAGTCAGTCCAGCTGGCAATAAACACAGAATTTGTCATTTCGTTTTTGCTTTTCCTGACAGAAAAAAACAACAACAATGTTTATAGTAGTTTGTTGCAAATGAGGATTTAGTTAGCTGCACTGTGGCACATATGGCAATTTGTGTACATGTGCTACATTAGCACTACAGATATCACCTTTCCTTGTACCCCCTACCCACACACACACGCTCACTCTCCAGCCCCCAGCAGATGCTCATCGCACATCGATCTCCCACATAACATCACCCTTAAAAGTGTTTGTTCCATCATAGCAGTGCTTATTAACATTAAATCATCTCGCTATGGAGTGGGTGGCTAACTGTGAAATGACTCACAGACACAATACCAACGATAATTAGGGAGGCATTGTTGATGTTCTTCCAACTAATGACAAGGAAGTGCAGTAGCATACCCCTTTATATCAAGTGGAGTGGTAAACACTATCTCTCTGTAAGTAAATAACCCATCCATCCTCATTTTACTTTTTTTGTCAGCGGAGCAGGAGTGCAGGGTAAAGTCCTCTATTAACGAGTGGCTCTTTGACATGTGGTTTAGGAAGGGAGAAAATACACACCACACTCCAGGATGAGATCAGGGATTTTTTTTCCCCTTACAACTCATCTGGCTTCTACGGATGCTTTACATGCAATTTCAACCTCTTTTAAGCAAGTAATAACACATAAAAGTAGGGATAGTGTGGAAAAACAGGGCTGCACAATATGACAAAATTTATCTTGCCATTTTTGACAGATACTCCGACAGCCGTAAGGTTTACAATGTATAACATTTTTGCTTTAGAGCTGTATTTCCCAGTGCAGTGGTAAAAGCACTGCCTAAACAGTTTATTATGGGAATACACACACTGCTCAGTAAAGCAGTGATGGATGATATGCGTTTCAAAATTCTAATATTAGTTTATTACATTTTAAAATTGGCTGTAGCAGAGTCAACCTAATGAAGTGCACTCTATACTGGAAGAAATGTCAAATAATCTCAAACCATTTTAGTTTCTGTAATGATAATTACAAAATTAATTTGCCAATTGCCAACATTTGAAATATAATGAAACTATAACAGTTATCTGTGTAATTATTATTATTATTATTTATTAGCTGTATTTCTTGACATGTGCTAGTTTCACTAGCCGGTAAATCTAAAAATAACATTGAATAGGGAGACTCAATCAGTATATTCACTGTGAGTCTTTGTTAGCAATTAAAACAAATGGTAACATATTCACAATGTATGTATTGTGTTGCTGAGTCACAATATCAATATGGATTTAACATATTGGCCTTGCCTAAAACAAATCAGTGATCTTGGAGTCATTTTCCTTTGACAAGTGTGCCTGAGTTAAATGAAAAAAACCATAAAACTGTTTAAAATCCATAATTTCTCAGACTGTACACTGTATGTGATTGCTTGTGGAGGGGATGTTCAGTCAAATAGAGCATCAAATTGCTATTCAAAGCATAACATAAAGGAAAACCCATTGGCTCAGATTGTCTACAGGGAAGTGTTTTTGTAATGTGGTCAATACAGAGTGCAGACATATCCAAGGCCTGATTCATACTGTGTTTTTGACATGCAATCAATATGTTTTTTAAAGTCTGCTCTTAAGTGTCAGTGTGCAAAACCAAGTGTCAGCAAATAATATATGTTTTCAAAAGTGCTATTGTCAGTATTGATTGTTTATACCCTATAGGAGGCTTACTCAAGAATACAGAAGTAGAAAAGATCTAAAAATAAATAAATAAAATGCAATCCCTGATGCTGGTAATTGAAGTTGTGTACAAATTCTGAGATTAGACAGATTTATCAGGAAACAGATAGAAAACATAAGCATGATGCATGCCATCCAGCATGATAACAAAACTATTGATTTCCAGAATAATTATTGCTATCCTTCCAGAAATAATACCAAACTGAATAACAGTTGTTGCACTGTTTAAGTTAAAGACTATACCAAAAGAGTGTGAGGGTACAAAATAGTTGCTACAACTATCTGCATTAAATGTATTGTGACAAAACAGCATGAAGACCATTATTGCTGCTATTGAAAAATAAAAAATTATCATAACAAGCTGTTATAACATACACAACTTTTGCAATACAATATGAACATGTGGTCAGATCAAAACCCCCATCTTCTCTAGTTTAACCTTTTGTGGCTTTTACAGCAAATAAAACATAAAGCAAGACAGCTGATATATACAGAGAAGGCCTCCCCTACTAGGAATAATGTATATTTATTTGATCTATGTATGCACATGACTAATGCAAGTAGGGATTATAATCGCAATAGTGCCAAGAAGAAGAAAAATGGAGGAGGGTGGTAGAGAAGAAGAAAGGGAAGGAAGCAGAAACAGCAGACTACAGCAGTACAAGCCAAGGAGCAAAAGCCTCTATATGAGAAAGCTCACCACCATCTTCAATGATGTGTTGAGGATTTTCATTTTTTTATTTATTTTTTTGTGGAAAGAATGTAAAACAGGAACAATATCACCTGTAAACACATATGATGTTATATACCATTTAGTCAAACATGCTCCAGTTTTATCATTTGTGTCACAGAACGCTGCTGTCATGGGCTTTGGATGCACTTAACGCAATTAGTGCGTTAGCATGCTAGCAACATTAGTATAGCTCTCACTGTGGTAGCAGTCCACATTACTGTGTATTGGTAGTGTTTGGTGTTGTTAGCTAAGACCTGAAGCTAGAACGACCTCATTATGAAATGGCACATGAGCTTTTGGTTGATTAAAGCGTCTGAGGAGACGGACATTTGTAGGACCAGGAAAGTCTCCTTGGACTCTGTGAGGAGCGGATGTCTCCTGCCTGCAACAGCTTCATTCTCATTCCTTGTCTGTTCTCCATCTTTCTGCCCATGCTTCAGGTAACATCCCATGGAGTATAAACTAACATTGCATGTGTGTTTTATTTTGGTAGCTCGTACTAGCCATGCAAGTCTTTTAGGCCATTAGCTCCCTTTTGGTTAAGGCACGTTATTTTTTATTTCAGTTGCAGTGAGTGTGCGTGTGTGAGTGTGGACTGATTAAGTTAAGTATTGGAATTTTGTCGATAAGTAGAGAATGGTTATTTTCCAAAAAGGGTTATTCTTGGAAAATTGAGTGAAAATCTTTGGAAAAGGGCCACTATTGTGCATATTGTTTTCTTATTTATTTTAGATATTTTATTTTATTTTAAGTGGTTAAAATATTTGTGTTAACTTTTAAATTGAACTTAAAGGTTCTTATAGAATGCAACATTATCATAAACCCTCAGTCTTAAGTATCCTTTCAAACTTTTCAAACTCCTGAGACTCAAAACACTGAGGCTAAAAATCAACAACAATTAGCCTGGCTTAGATAATCAAACATGGCTGTTGGCCCGACATGGCTTGCGCAAGGCTCTTTTTACTGTGTACTCCAGTATTTGGGGTATAGTGTGGAGTGTTTTTCTTTTAATGGTGTGGGAAATTCTTTTTGAAGTTCCTGGTTTAATGGACTGTGTTTATAAATGAGACATTGAGTTGCACTCTAAAATCATCATCACTGTATTTTCAGAAGTTTGTCATTTTGGAAACTGTCAGTGCTGTGTAGTGTCTATAAAGCTTAGTTAAGAATGCATTTTCCAGAATGAGAGTTGTGTAGGAGATGTGAAGGTTTTTAAGTAAGCTGTATTTTCTAATTAAATGGCTAAACTGGAATTTTATAGAGGTTCATTTTTTTTGGAAACTGATATCAAACACATTACAGCGTTAATTTGTATTTTTTGTGGAGGGAACAGTTTAAAATAGTTACATGTTTAACTTTGAACAATGTTTAAATGAAGTTAGAGACTAACTAAAAATATTTAATGTATTTGGTTAAATGCTTAAATGCATAAATGCTTTAATGTTGACATTGTGATATTATTACATTGTTTTTTTCTATTTAATATTATTTGTTAAGAATATGAAATGTGATAAAGCTAACTAACTGTTTATAGTAGATGTGATGCAATACACACAAAAAGTTAGTAAAAATGTTAAACATTGACCTTTACTGTTGATGCAACTTAATTTTCACTTTTTGCTAACTTACAATAAATGGTTGGAAAATGTTGCCTCATTTTTCTAAGTTATATCAAAGTAACAGTTTTTACAGTGTGCAGTACTTCATAGCTATAAGCATGTAGGCCTACAGCAATAGTCAGTTATTGACCACATCAAACATCCACACGGGTATCAAAACCAAACATCACAGTATGATACAATACGGCCAACTAAAGCAGTGCACAGTAGGCCTATACTCTACAGATCGATGGACTATATTCTAGTTTATCAGCATAAATAAGACACGAATAGGTCTAATAGCAAAACAGCCTATAAACACAAGAGCATTAAATCAAAAACAGAGCACGCCAGGCTGGCTAAGGGATAGAGTCCTCATCAACAACGATCAAAGTTACCCATCACATACAGATGAGCACAATCATTTCTTGGTACAATTAAGGCATCAAATGCAAGGGTCAGGTATCAACAAACCAGCCTATAACAACACACACATGCATGAGCATTGTAAATACCAACAAAAATAGGCCAGGCTGCCTACAAGGGATCCAGTCCTCATCAACACCCATCACATACAATACAGTGCTAACAGTGAATAAAGCAGTTAATTGGGAATAGCCCTTACCTTAAAACAGAAGCAACCACAAAGACCTGGGTTTTTTTATGATCTTTGAGTTAAAGTGAGTGAAGTTTACAATACTGTGCCACCATGCTTCCATGGTGATGGCAAGAATATCTATATCAGTATCTTTATTAAAGTGAATTAGTGATGAATCACCCTCATGCATGAATCATACATCAATAGCCTATAATTTTACGCATGATCCAGGATTATGAAGATACAAAAAAATAGAAATGCATGGAAAAAATAGCATATTGTCAATATTTTAGAGACCCCCCCAAAATTTCACAAATTGTGTTTTCAGGGGAGCGCATGTCTTATTAATAGGAGCCAAGCTCCCCCTGGCTCCCCTGTAGTTCGCACCCTGGTTTAAAGGTCATCTTGAATACTCCTCATATGCAGCCCTGCTTTATATTCAACTGAAGGTCCTGTGAACGTTTATATGGAAGAATTGTCCATGCAGTGATTTGTGTCATACACATATTCTGCAGAAAGAATACACAACGAGAACCACATCACTGTAAGTCAGCATAACTGACATGAATACTATCAGAACAGCTGCAATGTGATGATCATAGTTTGTGACCAGTTAAAATGTTAACAAAACGCCTACTATACACAAGAGCTGTTTTTTTTTTATTTAAAGAAAATAGCTGAAATAAAAGAAGGCATCAATCTACACCAACAAGTGATCTCGTCTTCCAGTGTGTATCTTGTTGTTCACCAAATGACAAAGAATCCAAACTTGAAAGGGTAAATTGGCTCTTTGTTTCCTTGCCAAGTGTGTAATTTGTTCACATCAAAGAAGAGAAGAGAAAACCCTGACTCATTCCACTGTATTCCACATTGTTAGCGTAGAAAGGGTGAAACTTTCATTCCTCCTAATTGGATGTAATAGCTAGAGGGAATAAGATAGCTTTGGCCTCAGGGAGGGGGAAGCGAGAAGAGAGAGAAGATGTTTACAGAGGGCTGAAAATGCTTAACATCTATGGAAGAGTAGAAAGACAGACAATGTGGTCATAGTTATGGAGGGCCACAAGTGTCACAGAAATAGTAATAAAACATTTAATTAATTAATAACTAATTGCACAATAAAAATAGGCATTAATACATTTGTTTACAAGTTAATTTATTAATCTATAATTTTATAAAGAGTACGGTCTAGACCTGCTCTATAGGAAAAGTGCAATGAGATAACTTCTGTTATGAATTGGCGCTATATAAATAAATTGAAATGAATAAATACATAGACTAAATTACAAAGTAATTCATTATTTGATATTTGATTAGGCAATAAAAAGAGGAAATTTATTAAACAATTTACAAATGAAATATTAATTCATCAATAAATAGTTCAAATTAAAAAGGGATTTACAAACACCAACACAAAACAGTCAATGAGTACATCATTTAAAAATACATTAATTAATTCATAAATAAATAATGGAATTTAAAAAAATTATTTGAAAATGCAGTTTGAAGATAAATAAATAACTGGATTCCCAAATTTAATTTTAATCAGGCATTTAAAAGGACAATTGGTATAAACTATCTGTAGGCGGACTATCCAAATAGAGTATTTGTAACATTTCAACGGTTTCGCTTTGTCCGTAGATGTTTAATAGATTATCAATACAGTCAAATCAAATTCAAATTGGGCCTTGCGCTGGTAAAACGAGGTAAACAATGCAAATTAGCCATGGAAATAACAAGCTCTCTGATTGGTTAGAGAGCCGCACCTGCCTAATACCAGTTGGTGTCCTTGACTTTTTTTTCCCGGTAGTTTTTACATTACACTTCACCATTTTACATAATGGTGAATTATTGTGTTTGTGCAGATTGCACAAACTCAGCCTGTCAGGACATCAAGTCCACTGTTTCCTAACAGAAAAAGCTTGCTACCTACCTAGCTTTTGTGCCTGGTGCGTGTTGCAGGTGAAGAGACAGGACTTCACTGATGCATCTGTAACAAAAAACGCAGCCGTGTTCGGCACTCATTTTGGATAGGAGGATTATGTTCCCGGTGATATGATGGAGTTCAGGATGAGATAACGAAGCCATGGTCCTGGCTGGTGAGACTGACAGTTGCTGCGGTAACTTCAGTACACACAGCTGCTACATCAGGTCCATCGTCAGCAGGCGGCTGGTAACGTTACTGCCACTGGCGGAAAATTTATGAGCTGTGCACCATAAATCTTGATTTCTAACACTTACTAACTTCCAGATTATTCAGCATAATGATTTGGATAATGAGAAGCAACATGTGGGAAGTATTTATTGTTGTAAGGCAGCATAGCTATCTTGTAAAATCCACCAGCTGATACGACAAAATGGATAATGTTAGCTAGCATTAGCATCCTATTTTGTAAAACCTACCACATGAGAAGGCATAATAGGTAACCTCTGTTTGCTAACATTAGAACCCTAAAGTCTAGTTACACCTTGGTGACTTTCTTTGCACAGCTAATACATTTATAATTTATTTTCATTTGGTGTAATGTTGGTGTGTTATCAAGTTTTGGGAGATACTACAAGTAGTAAAGGGACAGACCAGATGTACCTACACCCAGTGTTGCAGTGCTTATAAACCCAGAGTAAGAGGCCTTCTCTCCACTGGCTCCTCAACCACCATCTGTGCTTCACTGTGTTTCACAGTGTGACCTCAAACCTTCAGGGTCGTGTAACTTTACTCCTATATCTAGCATTAGCTGTGCATGTTCTATAGCAGGTTTTTTTTTTTATTACATTTTGTTTCTGTTTTTGGATACTGCTTTAAAGTGGAGGGAGGACCTGAAGCTGTGGACGCCAGTCAGTATTAACCACCTGTACTGGAGTGGAAGCTGCAGTCCACATCCAGATGTGATTTTGAACCGTGTATACAACATCCCTGAACACTGCGGCATGCTGGAACGAGGTACAACATAACTTGTACAGTGGCTGAAAATAATTAGTGGTCCATTCTTCAGTGGTGCTGGTTGGTGCTTGGTTTATTTTGGTTTCAGTGCACTCCAGCCATAAAATATTGGGGTGGTAAATGTCCCAGATTGTGCCAAGAATTGCTTGCGTTGTTATTTTATAAAGGAGATGCAACACACCAACCTTTGTACTTAAGTAAATCACAGGTAATTATTTGGAGTAAAAATTATGTTTTGAAAAATGTGTTAAATTCTCCAGCTTCATCATATATGAATCTTTTTTTATCTGCTGTTTCAGCCCAGCAGCCATTTTCAAAATAAAGGGTAAAAACAAATGAACAAGGCATATACAAATCACACACACAAAAAAAACATTACAACCCTTATGAAGATAGAATTTATTGCAGGACTGTTGTATTGGACTGCATTAGTTTTAGCTTGGGGTACCTAATAAACTGGAACTGAGTATTTATTATTTTTGAATATTCCGTGCTGGTTCCCAGTTTTCAAGTTGAGATTAATCTAAATCAATTTGTTTTTAAAAGTTTTCTCAACATTGCAAGAGAGCATTTTGAACATTTTCACTGTTTACTTATGATTATTGTACTCAGGTGAAAAACGGTCTGTGTATATCTTGATGTAGAGCCAGATGTTAATTAGTACATTTTCTATTAATAAAATATTGAGTGCTTTCTAGTTTTAAATGGGTCAGTTGATTATTTTTTTGACCATACACATTTGCTACATCCACATACATATTCTAATATGTTCCAATCTTGTGTTTTGGTGGGGTTAACTTTTGTATTGAACGTGCCTTACTGTCTTAACTGCAATTCATAAATGTAAGAATATATTAATAGCTTATTATTATTTATACAGAACATGTTTGTAAGGCATTGTCTCCAATTTACTCTATCTACATAGTAAGGTACTTAGCTGTTCTATTCACAAGTTCAAATTGGTAAAGTCAACTTTATATATAGAAGATCAAGTATATGATTTAAAAGCAATGATTTCTGTTTAGATAACCTGCTGACTCAGCATCAGTACGTACTTTATTACCTTGGTCCACAAGGCTTTTATTCTAATTGTAGAGAAAATCGGACAATTCAACAGAGTAATAGATTATCTCTCTCTCCCCTTTGATAAAGTTAGAGCACAGTAAAACATAGTGTGGATTTATAATATGCAGTGTGAGATACGACTGATACAAGCTGATACTCACGCATTAGTCTGTTATGTTGTGTTAATATGCATGGCTAACGTTAGCATCACTCAATGTAGCCCAGCTCATTTAGGAGCAACATATAATGCTTAGATGTATTTGGCTAGAGTTATTAGTTATGGGGTTATGTTAGCTTGTGAAAATATTTCTTGGGAGTCCTAGCAATACTAGCTAGCTACCGTTAGAAGTTAGCTAGTATGCTCTTCCCCCATGGACAGATGGCTTTCTTTCAACCTATAACGTTAATGTTAAATCAACAGTATTGCTATTGTTAGCCACGAATAGACCCCTCTTTGCTGTCTAAACAATGTTAGAAAATATAGCTAGGGTATGAGGTGGGTGAGGCTCTCTAAACAATCAGAGAGCTTGTTACATCCCATGGCTAATTTGCATTATTTTACCTAATTTTACCAGTGCAAGGCCCAAAGTGTCATGGAAAGGCTAAATGGAGAGGCTAAAGGGAGAAGCTAAATAACTAAGCAAATCGAATAACTAATAGGAAAAGGAATCCAGTTCTTTATTTCTCTTTTTAAACTGCATTTAAGAGATATTTAAATTCCATTTTTTATTTATGAATGCATTAATGTATTTTTAAATGATGTACTTATTGACTTTATGTTGTTTTTGTAAATCCCTTTTTAATTTTAACTATTTTTTTAATATTTTGTGTAAATTCTTTTATAATTCCTCTTTTATTGCCTATTTAAATATCAAATAATGACTTGATATCTATTTATTTATAGATTAATAAAATAATTTGTAAACGAATGTATCAATGTCTATTTTTATTGTACAATTAGTTATTAATTAATGAAATGCTTTATTACTATTTTTGTGACACTTGTGGTCCTCCACAGTTGTAAGCTGTAATACACAACCTACTGTTCAGAAAGAGCTCTATAAAGATGTGCACAAAGGAGGAAAAAAATCAAGACACAGGAATGTAGACTGGAATTAAAAGGTGCCAGACAGGCGATAGGCAGAAGAGAGAAAGATGTGAAAAGCAGCACATCAAAAAGATGAAATGGGTATCGATAACAGAGAGCATGCTGGCCGCTAAGTCTGTGAAAGCTTTTGGGAGGACCTATGCCAGAGAGAAGAAATCTCGGTCTTCATTGTAGGGACATTTTGAAGATGGGAGAAACCTTAGGTGCTCCTGTGAGGTCAGCCAAGGCGTGATGAACAGGTTAACCGCCTCCAATCAACAGATTTCTACAACTAGTGGAACTGAGGCAGAATGAGCCAGTATTCGTATTTAGAGAGGTCTAACCAGTGATTTCCTTATTTCAAACAGATCGAAAACTAAAGGCTTGGTCAGACCAGCATTTATAACAGGGAAATTTCAGATTTAAGTCATTTCACTGCAATGGAATCGCCGTGACCAGTACTTTTGCTCATGGCTCCAGAATTAATCAGTGCTTTTGTAGAGTTCAACTTTGGTGAACTTTGACATGCGAATTTGAACCGTTGACCAATTGCTGTCAACTGTTTGAACAGTGATGACCTTTGAAGGCCGGAGACCAGAGAGTCCTAAATGGAAGAATATCACCTGTGTAGTATCATCCAATTATATTTAATGCAGCAATGTTGGGAGTATAAACAGTTCCACGAAAGAGATGGCATGGTTTGCAGTCAATCGTGATACAGGAGTGGATGGGACCAATATGGCCAGTCCCTTAGCCAGTTAGCTTAGCTTAGCACAAATACTGGAAGCAGGGGGGATTGTGTGGCACATAAAACCGCAATGTGTCATTTTTAGACTTCCATTTTATGAATTAAACAAACAAGACATACATGTTAATTAGTGAGCTTTATAAGGTGCTGGTAGGGCAGATTTTTGTTACCTTTGGACAGAGTCAGGCTAGCTGTTTCCCTGTTTCCAGTCTTTACGCTAAGCTATGCTATGCGGTTGCCGGCAGCAGCTTCATATTTGCCTTACAAACATGAGAGTGGTATTGATCTTCTCATCTAACTCTCAGCAAGAAAGCAATTAGGCCTATTTCCCCAAATGTCAAACTATTTCTTCAACTTACATCCAGTTTGTGACTGAGACTGCAAGTAGTCACAATGTCATTAAGCTTCCAGCACAATCTATTTTGCCTGGATGTACAAGTACATTTCGCCACTTTCTGGTCTGGCACAGACTGACATGACCAGTAGGGAATACATATCAGGGCTTTACAGTACGAGTACATCACTCGCATTTGCCTCTAAAAATAGATATGTGCGAACCGAAAAAATAATTACAAAAACATTACAACTTACAGTAACCCCTCCGCGCTAATTGTTCAAAACATAGTAGGACTGGCCATCAGGAGCACTGGGAGAAATCGCGGTGTTCCAGTTGCTCTGTGGGCCACTTGAGCAGCCCATTATACAAAAACAAGAGTGAGAGAGCTGCGTCGTCGGCCGACTGTGATTATGCACCAACTCACCAGTTTGGCAGCTGAAGCCATAAAACAGAAGACAATAGGGATAAATAAGCAGGGTTTGTGTTTTGCTAGCTATTTGGCTACACAATCTTTTGTTGAAACGTGTTCAACTTTTCATAACGTCAAGGCGCTTGTCAGTGTCACTTTTCATGAACTGACCAATCACAGCCTGGATGGGGCGGGTCAAAAACGTTGACGTGTTGAACTCATTATTATGTATGAATGGTTATGATTATTGACATGTTAACAAAGCATTAACAAATTAGAGACTAACCACCAGTGTAGACCATTTTTCTTGCACAAGGATTTAATTAAGGAACAAAACCTACAAAAATTATAAATGTTGGTTGTGTATTTATTAAACTGCTGTATTGTCCAACTGGCATTAATTAATTAATGCGAGTGGCCTATAGTATACTATTATATGAAATTATAATCAATATACTAACATTATTTGATTAATATATGAATATTATACTGACATTATACTATTATATTAACATTATACTTTTTATTTAATGTTATAATAATATACTAATACACAACTGTATACTACTTACTCATCCAGGTTGTGAATAGTGCGTTTGCAGTGGACAGATGTAGATTTAGCCAGAGCCAGGATGCCAGTACCATTGTGCCAATATGTGCTCTTTCTAGCCAGCCTCCTCCTAAGAGCAACATGTTCCACTTGCTCTATTTCACATCTATTTTACTGAAGTTATTTTTTTTAAATATTGTTCAGTAATCGTGTTTACATAAAGTGTGGCATGGGATGAGTGGGCTGTGCAGGTGTATTGTGTATCTGTCTCTGGTTCAGAAACTACATGTCTCAAATCCCACAAGCCGCAATGTTCCAATCACAGTAGAGTTGTCTGTGATGAGTGTTTTCACTCATCACTGTGATGAGTGATCAGTGTTTTAAAAAACTGTCAGTGTTTTAAAATCTGTTTTCAATGTGTCAAATTTAAAATAATATCTGTTTCAATGTTTAAAAATCTTTGTCCATATTCTAAGGCATATGCCTAGTGTCTAGATACTAGGGTCTTCCACTTCCATAGTCCTCCACTGGTTTTAACACCATAATTGCAAACACACACACACACGCATGCAGCATACATATGTATGTAATAAACTGTTTGTTAATAAACTCTGTGTAACTTGAACATTTTTCACTGTGCTCCTAAATTTCTTTGTGTGCTCCTAATTTTTTTCATTTGGAGAACATGTACTCCCTGAGAAAATAGTTAGCGTAGAGCCCTGCATATACAATGTTGGTCTTTTTTCTTTTTTTTTAAGTAATCTTATTTATCTGTTGTTGGGCATGAAACAAACTTTTGTTTCAACTCCATTACCACATCATACAATATGATGTAAGCTCTGGGCAAGCCTAACCAAAACCTACAGCAGTCATGGCCCAGAATCAGCACCCATAATAAGTAGGAAGTGGTTGAGCTTTGGTCACTGTGGGGTTAGAAGCTTTGCCCAATGAAATCATCACCTCAAAGGCTTGCAAACACAAAGTCCTCTCTTTGGAGTCCTTGTCATAAAAACAACTTCTGTTACCACAAAAGCCTCCAACTATAGCACTCAAAGGAGTGGGGATCTTTTTTTTCCCAGCCAGAGGTATCCTACCTGCTTAGGTTCAAACCACTTTTTCTGAGAAATGCTTTTAATCGTTTAAGACCACCTCCACTGCTCCTCTGACTTCATACTGGGAGTAAAGCAAATTTACTTTTCAGAGAGTTTGTGCTGAGATATATTCCCACAGGAGTCCTAAATTCAACTTACTTAGCCTGAGGGACAAAAGACAGGCCTACCTGGAAAGGCCAAAGCCTTCACTAAGAGACTTGACTGAGAAACAAAGAACAGGCAGTAGAAAGGCGCCAAGCCGACACAGCCATTAATTCACACCTAGATGTAATATTGAGATGAAATATCACTTGAAGCCAACGCAAGATCTCAGTTGAATCCAAACACTGGATTATCAATGGATGGGACGCAACACGGCGCATGAAATCCCGGCGCACGGTTATGACGACACCAACTCGAAACCAAGCCTGGCACCCCACATTGCCCACTGTCTTTTCCACAGTAAAGTGTTTTACGACAGGAGGCCCATCACGTCTTTCTCCACGGTAACTCCCGTTACCACAAGAAGACGCTTTTCACGTGAATTTTAATTTCCCTTTGAAAAGTCTTAATTTGCTGGATGAGAAACAGACTGTTTTGTGTTTGCTGAACACTTTTGGATCCTGATCGTTTACTCCCCATAACGATCCCGTACCTGCAGGAGGAGGAGACACAGAGTGACCATTCCCTTCATGGAGAGCAAGATCGCCGCTGAGCCCCTCTACCTACAGACGTCGACTGCTGTTTTCCTTAGCTTCCCCCGAAAGGGACAGTTTCGCCATTGGACCTGGCTTTGTCAGCGTCCGAGCCTGAGAGAAACTCCGCTGGACAAATCCAAACTAACTGACGCATCAATCACTAGCCAAGAGCGATTTCAAGTAAGAGGCTTGTGTCTGGGGAGATTTTATGACTGTGAAAAAAGTTTCATTGTTGTGAATTATGCTTTGCTTATCTGATGGACCGCTGCGTCCGAATTGCTGTGTTTTTCTTTGTGTTAGCACGTTCCATTTTGTATCGGTACCATGCTGTTGGGCCGTTTTAACTGTGTTAGCTTTAGCCACTGTGGGAGCTAATAACTTTGCTTTATCAGACTAAGGTCCAGTAACACGTCTGTCGGACGAAAGTCTGCTGCAGGATTACTGTGTGATAAAGGGACAGCTATTAAGTTTTGCCATGGCATTTTAGATTCCTTATGCCTTACTCTGTGTGCTTTCCTCTCTCTCCACTAACCCACACACCTCTGCACGTACATTTACACGCCAGCTAAGCTGCACCCTATCTTGAGGACAAATAGAGCCTGTCCTCCCTTTTTGTCCCTTGGTTTGAGATTTGCGGGTCTACCCACCATTTTGGCTCCGTGCGTGGTCACGTCGGCCGCCTTACAATCCCATTCTATTGTCCCTCATACACACACACACCTCTACACACACACACACCTTATGTGCTTGCTGATTGTTGTATGCATATTTGTTTAAATTAGACTGTGTAGTAGTGGTTGTTGGCTGAAGTTACTGATTGTTAATCAGTGCTAAGGTTAAATAAACTTTTGTATCTTTTCAAGAGCAGTTGCCTGTCGTTATTGTGTGTACGTGTTGTGATAATAGCTGGTTGCGACGATCGGTGCTCGGACCTCACCATTCATTGTCCATTATTAATTATTATTAATAATTATTATTAATATTCAGAAATATATTTGATATTTCTGCTAATAACCAAACCTGCCCCACCTGAATCTCAACACCACATAAAACCATCAAGGATACAGTGCATGGTGTGGTTAAGACCTAAACTGTGCTCAGAGAAGTGGCTTGAGGGGAGGGGTTAAAAAAAATATTTAAAAATTACAACAAATGCCCACCTAGCTTCTTTCTTTTCTTTAGTGTAAAGGTCTCCATCCTTGTTAGCAATAAGCTGGTCCCCCATTCTGCCATCTAGTGCTCTCATTACTGTGTATCCTGCCTCAGCCAACCCTAAGCCCTGCAGAGGAGCACAGAGGGCTTTTGTCTGAGGATAAGATCGATACCTCTCCTCATCATGGGCCAGGGGCAGCGATAATGCACTCAGCCCAGGGTCTGGAGGGTTCACAGGATTTTGCAGCAACCTGGGACCAAGGACTCTTGCTTTCCTGAGGTGAAACCGTTACCCATGTACAATATGAACCATGAAGTCTCTACGGAATAAAAAGGTGCAATGGTTCCAAAACTATGATCATATTTTAGATACGTGGATTTTAAGATATATAATTATATATGAAGGATTATGTTAACTCACAAAAGGTGATTAAAAGGAATATTACGCCATGCTTCCATTATAAATCACTATAAAACACAATCAGATGCAGTAGCACCACCTAATATACAGTAAATGTTACAGGTTTAATTATTCACTGCCTGCATCATGCCCCTTTCATGAATACCTCATTCATCAAGTAGTTAAAAATTGGATTTGGTGACCTTTAGCACCCAACTCTGCAGATCCAACACAATACACTGTACCTGAGCATTTTCATATACAGCATCCTCCCATGACACTGCAAGCTCAATAAAATATACTATGATCTAAGACTCTGACCACAACACTAAGTTCAGCCATACGTTAGCCAACCCATGACCGCCCTTAGCTGGTCTTACAATGTAAAGCGATTTATTTTTTGTGATGGCCTTGGCAGGTAACCGATAAAAACTGCTCAGAGGGAAGTTAACTGCTAGGACAGTATTTCCTTAAGGTTTACTATCCCTTTAGACCCATAGTAGAGGGTAATTAATGATGATTACGACACTGCTAGTATTGTTACAGGGTTATTTATGTATTATAGGGCTTGGCAGGAAGAAAGATTTGACAAATATGACTCCTCCCCTGAAAAAATAAATTACAGCCACCCTAAACTATGAAATCAACAGTAGCTATATATAAAAGAAAGAAAAGTTTAAAACATTTGCATGCCTTTAAGCTCTCATTTGTACAATTCTCTTTTACTACTTTAGTTATCTTTAAAGCCTACAGTAAAAATATGATCACTGGGCTCCAGACGTTTGTCAGTCCTATGGTAACCAACAATAAATCGGCAAAACAAATTGTTGGTGTGTCTGAATCTCTGTCTGTTGTAAATCAAAGACTGGCAGAGAAACATAACAGCAAGGCCCACCATGATGGATTGTGTTAATTAACATAATAGATAATAATTCACATCCATCCAATTTCAGGTTCTTGCTAATTAAAAGTCAGCTAAGCTCATATGGTTTAGTAAACATTTTTACAATTTTATTTTCTAACATGGAGAGAGTAATGTCACTTTGGAAATGCAATGACATTCAATTTAAAATGGTTGCAGTTATCAGATCATGGCTGTGATGTAAGCAGAACAGTTTTGTGTATTATTATTAGTGTTTACATAAACATACTGCAGTATTACACGAGACTGTGATGCCATTAAATACATGAATATGCTAGTGCAAAACTGTGTTCAACAAATCACAGATTTTGAATTTCGAACCGTAAATAATGGACCCATGCTGAAATTCCTACAAATGTATCTTCAACCTTCAGCTCATAATAGTGTTTGTGCTTTCTTCCACTGACACTGTTGGGTCTTGCACCATGCATTGTGAAATTGTATATGGCCTGTTAAAAATCAAGTTTCTTTAGGTCTGAGGGGAGTGGTAATTATCAGATCCATTCGGTATCTGTTGTTTGGGAGTTACAGTATGACTGACCCCTCCTTCCTCCTAACATCCACTGGACAGCTGATGTCACAGCTTGTGGCTCAATTCAGGTTTGCAACATGCCTCTCTCCCTTCTCTCTGCCCCCCACCACCTCGTTTCTCCGCACGCTCATTACAGATGCCCTAGTTTGCTCATGAGCCAGGAGAGCCTTGCTAGCCTCATTACAAACTTGGAAACCTCCCCATCTTTTGTACCTTTTTCCCAGACAAGATCGCCCACATTCATGCTTGTATCCCAGAAGTGGCATAAAAAGATTCATCAAACATGTATAAAGAAGTGGAGCTCACATCTCCTCTGAATCTTCACAGTAACCGCTGAAGAGGAAGGTGTCTGTGATGGGAAGCACCAGTGCAGATTAACAGGCGAGGGGGGAAATTCATTTTACTCAAAAACTGTGTCACTAATTCACAGGATTAATGCATATTCAACAGCACATGAAGGCATTTCTGTGACCCTGTTTGTTAAATGTTTACCTCATTAGCTCTCTTGTTTTCATGTTTTCCATGTGGCATTTTGGATGAAAGGGAAATTATGCCACACAAATACACTCTGTGACTGAGCAACCCTCTGACTGAAAATTCATAAAGGATGCACTAGTACGGCAAATTAAAATGCTTAATCTTTTTGCTGTGTTTTTGTGTGTGTGTGTGTGTGTGTGTAAGAGACAGGGAGACACAGATAGCTTCAAAGAACCAACTATAAATTTGATAAATCCAACAAAAGCATTTAGTTGAATATTATGTTTTACATTATTATAATGTTTGCATTAAAGGATACATTTTGGGAAAAACGCTGACACATAACAAAAGTAAGATAAGATCAATACCACTCTCACATCTGTTGGATCAATTTGTAGCTAGAGCCAGTAGCTGGTTAGCTTAGCTTAGCATAAAGACTGGAAACATGAAGACACAGCTAACCTGGCTCTGTCCAAAGAAACCAAAATAAGCCTGCCAACACTTCTAAAGCTCAATAATTATCAAGTTATAGCTCATGTGTTTAAAGGTCCAGTGTGTAGGATTTAGTGGCATCTAGCGGTGAAATAGCATTTTGCAACCGTTTGAATACTGCTCGCATCACCCTCCCCTTCCAAGCATGAGAAACTTCGGTCGCCACGAAAACGACCCTATCTAGAGCCAGTGTTTGGTTTGTCCGTTCTGGGCTACTGTAGAAATATGGCGGTGCAACATTGCGACTTCCATGGAAGGGAACCCACTCCCTCTGTAGATATAAAGGGCTTATTGTAAGGTAAATGTAAACACAACAATTCATATTTTCAGGTGATTATACACTAATGAAAACCTACTTATAAATTATTGTATTCCATTTCTGCCAATAGCTCCTCCTAAATGCTGGATCTTTAATCCATACAAAAATAGAAAGTGATGGCAGACAACAATTTTATGGGGGGTTATGTGCCATATACCATTACTTGTCTAAGGGACATGACTTTCTGGAATCTCTGCTGGTTGCCTGACACACTCGTATATGGCTAACAAACACTGCATCACTTCTCTCTGTCTCACTGCATAGCAGGTCTTTCATACATTATTTTTTTGGTTACAGCCATACTGGCAATTCAAACTGTGAAAAATTTTATGTGATGCTCTATTATACTATTTTACTATGTGCATTTTAGTACATGAAGAAGTAGTTACAAAATATCTTCTGATCCTTGTTCCACTCATACTTCACACGCGCTTGCCTAAGCTGTGCATTGTGTGTACTGAAAAGGGCAGGCCTTGACAAATTGAATTTCTTCATCCTGCTTACCCCTTGGTCAGTGAATTTCATGTAGCAGGCGTTACTTACTGAAAGAGCCTCAATGTTGAGCAAGAGAAGGCTCAGGGTACAGTAGCTTTAAGAGCGATGATGTACAGTCACAGGTGATAACTGAACATCAAACAAATGTAGCTGCTTATCGGTGATTACTGTGTGTCTCTGAATAAACACTCATTTCAGTTGTAGAAGCAAAATTGAGCAGGATAATGCAAATATACTGTCACAGACTTAGTCTTTACACATATATTGGAAATGATGTATAACTCAACAAAAGCATCAGAAACAAACAGACAAGCATGCATCTGTGAAATAAGTACATGCTCTACAATCTAACACACAAGTCCAATACACAGTGCAGGCAAAACCTATCCAATAGTTTTATTCATATCATCAAACCAAATCTTCACCCAGCTGCAGAAGAACTGTGGTTTGATGTGTTATAATAATAATAATTTCTGGAGTTTGTGTGTGTGAGAGAAAGACAAAGAAAGAGAGAGAGTGTGAAAAAGAGAGGGCAAGATATCCCACAAAGATTCCTCATCAATGCATTGAACCTTTTTAAAAATACGCTCTGTGATTTCAACTTTTGAACTTCTTCAGCTGCTGATTTAACTTGTCAGACTAGATACAGTACAAGATTTTTAAGCATAGTGTTCACAATGTACTTCAGTTTGATTTTGGCTGCATCTGCAGTGGAGCACACCTACCTAGAACAGCTGAGGCAGGTTAGAAAGATCACACTAGTAAATATTTCATATATCTGAAACAGTGGTGAATAATACAGCGACCATGCTGTCGGATTGCCTGGTTTAGAAGCAAAACAGAAGAAGTAAGACAACGTTCAGCATGGTGAATGATGTCAGTGGAATTAGCTTGGATGTAGAACATGGAAACAAAACAGAATGGGAGCAATGTTTCTTTAAATAAACTTTTTAAGAAATGGTCATGAGGTCTAGACAGCTGTGCAGTTCATGGATAAAGCTTAGGTAGTCCTTTTCAAGTTGTTGTCATTAACTGACAATCCAAAGATTGTTCATTGCTAAACCGCATCACTGCCCATTGGCATTAGGTGGAATTCAACTTCTTCCTGTCACTAAGTCAAAGAGACCAACAATTGTGCTGCTCTTTGTCACTCCCTGTCTGTGCTCATCTGAAACTACTGACTAAGGGCCGCCTTGTTGCTTGTTGTCACTGGCTCAGAGGAACTTAAATGCACATATTTCAATTTATTAGGGCTTCAGTTGGCCTATGATTGCCCCTATGGCCTAAAAAGAATAATTTATAGAAAATGTAATCTAATCATCAATTTCATACCTGCACCTAACAATTACCAAAATGGTGCAACTTGTTGCAACCTTTGCCCATTTTATAAGTGACAATGAAAATTACACAGTGGAGAAGATGATCTTTTTTCAGTTTTCTAATGGGCTTTACTTTGATGTTTGAAGGTGATTGCTGTTCATTGAACTTCACATTAAAGGGGATTTTCATCCTGGTCTTTTAGCTCTCTCTTTCTCTCTCCTCCTGTCTGGTACTACACATCCCAAGGGTAAACTAAAACATCTGGGCTGGAGATATTACACTTAAAAAAAATGCACTCCACTTCTTAATGGATAGCATATACTTTATGCCATTACCTCAAATAACCCTTCTGAAAAGTACCTGGCACTAGTCCAGGGCAGTTTGTTCATATTTGAGATGAAGAACAGGCTTTCAGTTGAAATTCAGATTATACAGATTGCTGGCATATATTTCAACAGATACACTCCTTCTTGTTCTCAGTCACTCACCAAACACCTCCTTGTTGGCATTCACCACAATTTAGTGTAAAAGCAGACCCGCAGATAAATAAAGGGATGATGTTTTTCTTTTTTGGCAAATGAGTGAAGAATGGATGCGCATCCACACTGTGCAAAAGAGCCAGAATTGCTGCCTAGACTTTGTGTGATGACATTTCTGGGTTACCTCTCCGAGCTTCGAGCACACAAACCCACACAACTGCACACACACACACAGAAAAGAACACAGCATTGTCAGTACAGGTATTGACATAATCAAATATAAGTTAAAATGCTGTAAACTACAGAACTGATGAATCTGGGAATGAGATGAAATGCACAAACAAATCCAGAAACAAGGCCTACTATGCTCATTATTGGAGTGAGAGAGGAAAAAGAGATAGTCAGAATGACAGATGGATGGAAAGAGAATAGTAAAAGATGGATGGCAACTGGCACAATAAAGTTTGAGATTTGAGCATTATTGTCAACCAATGGCTACTTTTTAATCAATTTACTTGAACATGTAGGCTATCTCTTTTTTAACTTCTGTGGCATCATTTACTGTACATTTATGCAAAAGAAGAAAAAGGGTTAGTTACCATTTTAACCCTGGTGTGTAGACTGTAGGGGCTCATGGGGACATGGGGGCTCATGATTTAAGTATGCCTATAGAATAGGAATAAGTAGCCCACATCTTCTCAGGGCTTGTTGGAAGTAAGAACTTAAGCCACCTGCACCCCATCAGATCTCAAATAAGTAGATTGGGCTTATTGAAAATGCATTGGCGTTCCAGAGCCCAACGGAGAGATTTTATAAGATTTTACATTACATCACAAAAATGTGTCAGGAGCTGGCTTTTTGTGTAAAGATAAAACATTCAAAGGTTTATGCGTCATTCATCCATCCATGTACATGCTTTAAAGTCTGAAAACTGACATTTCAATTTTAATCTCACTGTTTTAAAGCTTTGGTCTCACAATAAAGCTTCAACAGGCTGAAACTACTCACACCTCCTCAGATATACAGGCTGCTGCAGTTCTGCACTTAATCCAAAATAATTTATTCTTCTTATTGATCTGCTGTGGAAAGGTGGACTCTTTCACTCATGGCCAACACTGACAATGGATGGCTGATGCTGTTCCCTGACAAAAAGGGTGGGTCCAGAGTGCTCAGTATCCACTTCAACTACAATACAAAAATTGTGCTTGGCTCGCATAAGGAATAGAGTGAAAATCCACTCTGATGCTTATCAGTGAGCTTTGCATTCCTGCCTCCCAACTCCCTTCCTAGACACACACACATACACACACACATACTCGCCATCTAGTGACATCATAACACGCTGAATCACTTTTAGTGTGTAGTTGCTAAAAAAGAAAAGACTTAAAAAAGCAAAATAGAATAATTTATACAGCAATTAAATGGCCCTATTTTTGGTGGAGACTTTATGTTAAGGTGCTTTTTATTTGCAGTGAACTGCTATTTAGTTAATATAGGTTGATATATATATATCCAGCCATATATATAGAACCTATATATATATATATATAGGTTCTATATATATGGCTGGATGCAAAGTAATTATACTGTATAAGTTAACAAAATAGAGAATGATGAAATGTGCTTTCCCATTTCACGTACAAGCAAAGGAAGAAGAGTGAGTGGGATGAGGAACGCAGCTTTAGGATCGAGGTCAATCTAAAATTTGTTGGACTGTGTTTCTCAGATTAAGAGCTCTAATCTTATTCGAGTTGTGATTTTAAAAATGTACACCATGTTTGATGATGCCAGGATGCTGTGCGGATGGTAGAGAAGTCTCAACTAATGTTTTCTAATGCAATTAGCATAATGCATCCCGACCACCTCAAATGTTATTTTTGAGAAAACTAGAAGCTATATAACATTGTACCTACTTACTGCAATAAGAATTATGAAGGTATTGCAGTGTTAACACTTTAATTGAACGTAAACCCATGTTTGTGTTTGAATGTGAACTCATTGAGTATAATGAGTATTTACCCTGGCCTCTTATTGCCCACATATTAAGCCATAGCACACACTGTGATGAATGTATATAATTATATTATATAACAATATGAAAAAAAAGTTACAATAATTTGAAAATAATTTTAGCCATATTCCCCAGGTGCAGCCAGAAGCGAATGCATGTGAGTAAATAAAGAAAATAAAGATGTGCTGTTTATTTTCACAGCTTATAGTCCTACCAGTTGAGTAGCTTTGTCTTTCAGGTATCAAGATGAATTACAAAGAATGCTGTTCAATACCAAGTGTTTAAAACTTTATTTGAACACCACATGAAAGTCGTTTTGTCCAGACACCTTCCATCGTCTCTACAAATTATGCACCTACAGTCATTCAACTCTTTTGCAGTCGTGCTAAACCTAAACTGGTGGATATCTTGTTGTGATGGTATTTGCACTGGTGTATTTGAGCTTGTGTGGGTACCACTTTACTGTTCTGCCACATATTACCATCCACTGACAGCAAGATTAGCCTCTGTGCAGTAATGTTGAACAGTGTGTTGTACTCTACTTTATGATATTAACACCTTAAAATGTATCTGCTGTGTATTGCATGTTGAAAATAATTTGTCTAAACAACAATTTAAGGCCAACTGTTTCTTATTATCTACTTGAGGCTAAATGTGTTCTATCTGGATGCCTTTGGATGGCTTTTCTCTTTATATTGTATTTCTGTTCATAAGACCTGAGTCAAGAAAGTAGTGAGCCTCAGCAAACTCATGAACAATCCCAAACAATATGTTACAGTTGTTCCAGTACAGATATTTAAAACAAGACATTATATAACTTTATTATTCTTTTTTTTTGCCCCTGCCCAGCCCCCCGTGGGCCTGCTCGTGCCTCCAAAAGTTGTGTCATTAATTGTGACCCAGTGGGATTACTTAAAACCAGCATGTGGTCTCATGAATGCTCAAACTATGAAAGGAAGGGCTGCTGCATGTTCTTAGCTGAAAAAGTGAAGTACACTCAACATGAAATGACACTACAAACGAAACATTCATATAATCTCTTTACTGTTTCAGAGGACTCTTTCCGCCTCTTTTTTTCTTCCTGGCACAGTTGCGGTCTGAATTTTGATACTGGCATTAATAGAATGCTAAGCAGATAGCTGCTTAAGCCAGCTGTCATAATGTTGCATGCTGCCTTTAGCAAACGTTAGACCTTTAACGTGTCTGGGAAAATTCTGAATCAGTGTTTCCAGAGTTTTGTGAATAGAAACATCAGACATTGATTTAAGGATTAGGTAAAATCAGGCAAAGTCTTGTGTGAAAAGAGGCTATTTTTACTGTTGATCAGTCTTTTGTGTTTGTCTTCTGTCTGTGTGATGTGTTTAAACACTGTTCCTTTTCACTCACCGATGTACAAATGCAGAGTTGATAAGCCTGAAGTCACCTTGAAAATCTAGAACTGGGCCTAAAGCATAGTAGGTCGCCAACACCACTGTTTTAGTTGAGTGAGACACTGATGACTAGTCAGGTGGTTACTCAGTTACTAGGGAGAAAATCAAATACAAAGACATAACAAGACGACAGCGGCACAGTCGATTTGTTTCTGTCTGAAAGCTTATGAGTGTGTGTGTTGGCTCAAACAACTTATTTTACCACTGTGCTGCCCATCCACATGTCTAGGGGTTTATTAAAGCTCTTTGGTAAGCACTTCCTCAGCATGTGTCCTTGCAACCTCTATAACCGACCCTCTAGTGCCTTCCCAATAAGTCAAGCATGAAATGTAGTCAGGACAACAGAGGCCAGACTACAGCGAAGACAAATAGCACTGTATCCATTAACTTGTCAGCATTGGAGACAAATTAACTCCCCTTTATTAATGGGATTAAGGAACATCTGCACTGACAATAAATAGCCCAATCAAGTTCCGCAAACATAACAAAAATAAAGACAGTGGCCAATGTCACTACAGCAGCAGGAGACGGCTTTGTGGATAGATTGATTCCTATGTTTTGATATTCCATGTTGCATTTCTGTATGTGTGGGTTATCATCAGTGAGTTGCTTTGATTCCTTTGGTTATCATGGCTGCCGATCTGGCAGAGGTCTGACCTCTCGACTGATTGAAGACTGTGCCATTTAAAACCAGAGTGAGTGCTGAGTGCTGTAGCGGTAGGTTGCAAGTCATCGTTAATAAAAGTCACCTGTACATCAACCATAACCTTCAGTGGCCAGTAAATGTAATTAGCTTTAGATCGCTGTCATCTGCATGCATTTATGGAGAACATCTTCCATTAATATCCACAACTGTTTGCAATTACAAGGATCTAGTTTTTTTTCTATTCTGCACAGGGGCAACCAATTGACTTAAAATTGACTTAAAGTAAACCAAGGACAATTAATTTAGTCATGTATATTGTTTCCAAGGGTAAGAAATCAAATTATAAAGCGCTTTTTAGGCTTTTATAGAAAAGGCCAATACTAGGGCTGCAACTAACAATCATTTTCATTATCAATTAATCTGCCGATTATTTTCTCGATTAATCATTAATCATTTTGTCTATAAAATGTCAGAAAACAGTGAAAGGTGCCCACTTAAATTTCCCAAAGCCTAATAGAATATATGTGTTTGTTTTATTTGAGCCACAGTCAAAAGCCAAAAATGTTCAGTTTACAATCAGAAAGAAAAGCAGCAAATCAGCACATTTGAGAAGCTTTAACCAGAGAATGTTTGGAATTTTGTTTAAAAAATTACAAAAAAAAAAGATTAATCGATTATCCAAATAGTTGTTGATTCATTTTCTGTCATTTGACTAATCAGTTAATCAGCTAATCACTGCAGCTGTAGCCAATCCTATACTGCTACAGTAATTTATTTACAAATCTCAGGTTACATGTCTGTAGTGATCAAATAACTCTTGACAATTATAGCCCACTGTGCATATACTGTAGTCAGAGGAAAATGTAAGTGAATTAGTCTGTACTGTGTTTTCAGTGTTCCATGGCCCCACAATATCCCAAGCAGTATTAAGTTACATCCAGCCAACATTTTCATCCCTCACATTTCCATCCAGGTCTATTGTTTATCCAAATGTGCCAGATGCCATTCCTGCTAGCAAAGAAGCAGCCTTCTGTCAGTCTTTCCCTCAAGTTTTAAACCGACAAATCTTCAGTCTGTAAGCATGATGAGCAACTGATCAAGCCAAATCGAAACTCACAATCATTCTAGAAATTACAACGTATCTACATCAGTGCATTGTGTTTGACAAACTTCTTCAACTGTGTTAAGCGGGTGAAATATTTGAGCAAAATGAACAGTGACCAACAATATTAACACTAATAATGATTCACCATTAACAGACAATCACATCGCCCCTCCAGATGGCAGTCCATTTGCCTAAAAGGCTCTAATTGCGCAGCCATTATAACAAGACTGGGACTAAAATTAAGATGCATAAATTTCATTAAAACTGACTATCTAAACAAACACAAAAGCATCTTACATTTCCATACAGAGGGCCCACTGGTGCAGTCATGTGCTTTGTCCAGGCGGACAGGCAGAATCCCAAACAATGTGTGAGAGTCAGCACCAGTAACCAACCAGAGGACGTGATGTATTGCACACTGTATGGGACAATGCAGTCTGTTTTACCTGAAGGTGAATGTTTCTACCTCATCATTTTTTTCAGTGGACAGAGGCACCCTGTGACATCCTCAATAGTAGTGTCTTTGAAGACACCTGCTAGCTTTGAGCAACGAGAAAAGGTAACTATAATGTAGCTTTTGTACAATACAAAGAGATTTCTAATCATCACAATGCACCCTTTCTTTATGACAGGGAGTTTGAAGGCAGTTGGACCTTTGGAGCCCTTTCAGTCTGACCCTGGGATGTTTGAAAAACAACAACAACAAAAAAAAAAAACATCCCTGAACAGTTATGTTGCTAAAATAGCTACCAGGGTGACCATTATGACTATAAGGATGCTCACACACACATATCAAATATTAACACCCTCCTTCCACCTCCACCTCCACAAATCAGCTCCTCACTGTGGATGAGGTTACAGCTGCACTCAGTTTGGAAACAGACGGACAAAACTCCCTTTACAATACCACAAATTTAACTGGGATATGATTAATTGAGGGACAAGTTCAGGGTGTATTTTTAACTTGCTGAGCCTTGAAACAAGTAGACCCACAGCTCCCTGCTTTTCCTCTGCATTCATTATGCCAGCCTACTGGGGGGTATTACGTCTTGTAACGGCTGACTCTGAGTTGACACTATGAGGCTTTAGTAGCCTTAGAAACTCTGCTTAAGGCACTCTCCAGCTGTAGAGACAGCGGTTTGTCTGACATGTGTGACTCCTGAGGCAAGCATGCTGCTAAATGAATAGAGACAGGGAGGATGGCATGACCCACTTCCATAAGGGCTATACTGCTTTCTTTACACAAATCCCACAGGTACTGTTCTGCACTCTTCATGGAAAATATGCAGCAGGGCAAAAGCTTAAATATTCCTATCACCAGAAAACTGTTAAGACAAAAGGGGGGGTGAAATGATGTGAATGCTCATTCAGGGGGTCAGGTGAATCTATAAGCTTTCAATAATCTTCTCTTGGCAGTCTGACAGTTTTTGGTAAGACTCTTCATTAGACTTGCAATGCACTGACCTTCTCCCAGTGTCATCCTAGTCAATAATGGTACTGCCATGCAACTAATACAGGAGGCTCTCTAGCATATCTCCTCTAAGTGGTAGCATCTAGATCTGTCTAAAGCATGGGAGAAATCTTTCCATTTATCTTTTTTTCTTAATTCAGTTTGTTAAAGAAGGAAAAGTGACGTCTTTCTGTCTGGGCTATATTTGGACAAACAGTCTTTTTTATCCTGTGGAAGCATCACAGAGGAGCGAAGCCAACAGCTTAACATTATCCCTGTGAGGGCGCACAAAATACTGGAGCAGTGCACATTTCTACCTTAAATGCGCGCGTCTGATGCACGGACTGATTTGGCCCCTGATTTGGAAATTGCGCACAGATAAAAAAAAATGTTTTAATAATAATAATTTAATAATCTGTTTCATCGTCTCAAACAAGTGTCCTTTAAACACAAATAAACCAATTAACTAACGAGTCGTGCACAGATTACAAGCGGTAGTTTTCTATTTCTACAGGCTGCTCGTATTCCGCAAACAATACAGGCTCTCCATATTCGCACATTGCATTTTGCTCAGCTATTCATGTGGGCTTCCCCTTTTAAATAATCAATTAACTTGGTCACTTGCAATATGTAAATTTGCTCCGATCGCTATTGACCAGTTTACGGTACACCCACGCTGAAGGGCCAGTCGTGTAAAATGTTTAGACAATGACAGCCAGTCACTTTTCCACTCACCTTTCGCATGCTGCGGGGCAGCGGCGCTCAAACACAGGGCGATGGAAAGGAGTAGCGGTCCCATCCTCTCTCACAATAAACAGGTCTGACTTCCAAGGTTACGGAGATGGGGTAAAAATCACGGAGCAATAGCCAAAAGTTGTCCCTCCTTCGCTCTCGCTGGGCTGTGTAGGAGTGCCCTGGGAGCTGCTGTTATACGTCCTCTCAGGTAAAGTCCTCCTCTGTGATAAAGTCGGCAGAGAGACTCACTCGCCACCTGGATTTGTTCGTGAACTGTGCCTGCCGGGTCGCCCTGCGCTGCTGCCGTCCCCGCTCCTACCGCAGTGGTGCGATGTGGTGGAGAGAGAGACGTGTGCGCTCAACACTCCCGGACAACTAGAGTCAAGCCCCCCTGAGTTAGGAAAATCACCACTTCCGGTCCAGACTTCCAAAATAAAACCCGGTAATTAATCATTTTTTAATTCAAAATACGCCGCATTTGATTCCCAGTGATGCAACAGTTATATAATGTTTACGGCTACTGTTTTATGTAATTTTTCTATAGTCTTTTTCACTGCAACGCTCAAGATATGAAGGCTTGTGCAAGACAGTGTTTCACTCAGTAGCCTAGTCAGTGCATTTTTATTTATTTAATGACACTTACAAAGCTATATGGCATGTACTCTATGTTTTTTTTTCTTTAAGTTAAAAAAAGAAAGTTACGTTTTTGTTTTGAAGGTACAATCACCTTACATCCCGGCTAGGCGGTGTACATTGACGCAGCTTCAAGGACAGTCTGGCTCACCGGAGGATGTGCGCTTCACGGTCGGTGACAGTAAACCGACTGGGGCGCTGTCTCGCTGATGGAGACAACTCTTCCTCCTCCCTCCTCCTCTTGAAGAGCACATCTAAAAAAGCCTGCCGGGTTGGCACTAAATTGTGTATAATCAGCCTCTTCAGCCTTTCCTTAACCTCTTTTTTCACTCTCCATGTCTTCCTTTTCAAACCCGAGGAAGATGGATAGGTGTTTCAAGCGCCCTTTTTTCTGGAAAAACCTTGTTGAGTTTAAGTTGCAGATATTGAGCCAGCAGTCCCACCTAAAAGATTAAATCATAGGCAATCATTTAATGTCAATGGGGTATTAGGATAAAATGTAATGTTAAAGAATGACTTTCATAACTATATTTCTTTGTGGGCTGTTGTCTTCTGTGGACATCATATATATATAACATTAATATCCCTTGTGTTTTTATTTTGATATTGTCTATTGTTCCTGGAAAAGCGGGTGCAACAGTGGTATGTGATGGTCACTGAAACAGTGTAACAATATGCAAGTAACTTTGATTTCAAGGATATCAATGGTAAATTGTGTACCCATACTGCAACATGTTTATGACTCCATGAACCAATGTAGCACCAATGTTGACAATATCATGGCTTAGACCTTGCTTTTCCAGTTGAAAAGTCACTTCAGCTACTTAGAGAAATGAAACATGATCTGATGATCTTACTGAAAGGCTGATCTTAATAACCAGCTTGGGATTTCATCCATCCATTCAGACACCACTGACAAGGCACTGATGAAACTAGAATGTACACTGCTGTAGGTATCTCACTGCGCTGTGGCATTTTCAAAATTAGATTATTTCCACAAGGGTGGCACCACACTGATTATGCATGTGCCATGTGTGATATTTCAGGCACCACTGATTGGATTTTGATGAAACTTCGATTTAAATGAATCTGACAATTGCACTTTGGCGATTTCAAATTTACAGTGATTAACCCATGGTGAAGACTATAATTACAGGCCAAATCAAATGCTATTTTTCGCTATGTGGATTTGCACATTTATTGTATTCCATGAACTGTTAAATCTATGTTCAATGTTGCAATTTTGGATTTGATGTTCTCCTCAGGTGACATTTACTGTAGGTCAGTAGTTGGTCGTTAGAAAGAATTTTTAATTCATTTTTAAGGCACATCATGCATCCTGTTTAGTACCATACTTGTGAAGTCAGTTTCTATTTTCACACATTTTTGTGAGCATGTTCCACAACTGAAGAAAGAGTAGGGCAAGGCTCAGATTTTAAGCTGATGACATCATCCAACATCCCATAGTTTTTAGTATGACCTTGAGGTGTTTCTGAGCTCCTCATCATGAATCATGAAAGATATCAAGTGTCTTATGGTTTAATGTAGATAGAGACCTATTACTGTATGCACTTGGTCAAGACCTATAAATCATCCGCAGCACCCACAGTAAAGTCTGCTATCATCGTAATGAGACACCGCCCTCTATTCCTATGATCAAAGCACCTCCCGTTGTTTTGGGTTTCCAGGCTCCGTCTCCATAGCAGATCACTCTTAGTGGAAAATGTCATCTCTTTAAAACATATTATCAGTAAGAAAAATTATTAATGAGAAGAAAACAACAACTCTGCACTGAAATGTCTTAAACAGCATTGGTTGCAACTTATGAATCCACTGAGGATAGCTTATGCTAATCATGCATATTAAGACCTCAATTAAATTTTGTTGTTTTACTGGTATTACCTTTTGTTTGGAGTTGGATTAAAAATGTACTGTTTAAATCAAATAAACATAATACCTTTTTTTTCATTTGACTAGTTAGTGTGCATTTACAATCATAAAACAGACACAAAGTTCCCCATTAGAGAGAGAGAGAGAGAGAGAGAGAGAGAGAGAGAGAGAGAGAGAGAGAGAGAGAGAGAGAGAGAGAGAGAACCAGACCTTGGCATCTGACCTCAGAGGAAGTCTAGAGGCACTCAAAAAGGAGAACAATGTGCTCTGTGCTCAGTTAACCAAAGTGAAGGAGGATGCTGAGAATAGAGAAAGGAGCTTCACCAAGCAAGTCCAACACCTGACAAACCAACTCTCATCAGTCCCCACAATAACTGAAGTACTGAGACACAGACTCTCCCTGCCAGTGTCTCAAACCCCTGCCTTGTCTCTGTCCCACCCTCTCTACTCTGCACTCAGCCCAACAACACCCTGGCATCTGCTGATATATCCACACAGCCAGCTGCCAACACCCAGCTCTGCCCATCCCAGCTTCCCTCCGCTCAGCCGGAAGAGGAAGCCCCACGTGTAGTCCTCCTGGCTGACTCTAATGGGAAATTTCTGGACACAAACAAACTTTTTCCTTGTAAGAAAGTTTGTAGTAAATATGAAGAAAACTAATGTCATGATTTTTCAAAAATGCCCCAGATGCCAGGAGAACAAATACCAGTTTATCATTAATAATCATATAATTGAAAACAGTTTGAGTTATATCTACCTTGGTATAACCATAACACCATCAGGGAACATGGCAGTGAATGCATTAAAAGAAAAAGCTCGAAGAGCTCTAAATGCAATTAAGAGAACATTTTATAATTTTCAAATTCCAGTTAAAATTTGGCTTAAAATATTTGATAGTGTCATTCAGGGTAGTGAGGTATGGGGTCCACTCAGTCATCATAACTATAACCGTTGGGACAAACATCCAACAGAATCATTACATGCAGAATTCTGCAGATACATTTTACACGTACACAGATACACCCACAAATGCATGTAGAGCAGAATTAGGCAGATACCCACTGAAAATTACATTCAAAAGAGAATGCTCACATTTTCTAATCATCTTAAATCCAGCACCCCTAGACACCCTCCATTCCAAAGCCCTTCAAACCCAAGAGCTGAACCCAGAAAAGAGTCCCCTATGTCAGTTGATGCTGGGACCAACTGCCCCCTCTCAGACACACTCTGACCAGTCTCACAACAACACTGCTTTCCAAACACCAGTCAGAGTAAACCAAATGATAACGCAATGTAAAGAAACCTATTTTGAACACTGGAAAGAAGAAACTAAAAGCCAAAGTAGATCAGAATGTTATCTGGCCCTAAAAAGAGATTATGAATTGGCAGAATATCTCTCTACTGTCAGAGACAGAAAGCAGAGACAGATCCTAACCAAGTACAGGCTCAGAGAGACAGGACAGAGCTTGCTGCCCAATATATATCAACATGCCACAACCTGATGGACGGTTAATGACCTATACACACACACATTCATAAAAAAAAAGTTTTCACTTTTTGTATTTGTATTTTAACTGCAAGTCTACAATTTATTATTGTCCCATCTTACTTATCTGTTTATATTTTAATATCACAATTCTTCTGTTTATGTATGTTTTTATTTGACACATGCTTTGGCAATGTTAACATCTGTTTCCCATGCCAATAAAGCCCAAGTGAATTGAATTGAGAGAGAGAGAAATCAAAACAACAGAGAGATAATCAGAGAGGATTGGTCACCGGCATCGCGGCTTGAAGGTAAATCTGTACACAAAGTACAGGCTCCTTGACCTCTTCCCAGTCTCTGCTGCCAGCCTACACGCTGAACACAGCTCCTACAACTGTATTCGGTAAATCCTCCACACTAGTGTATCTAAACCTCGCCACAGCAAGTCCTCCTTCGAACTCAACTCTTCTCGTCTCCTCTGCCCTTGCTTTTCCCTTGGCTTGTCGCGAGGCTGAGTTTAGACAAGTGAATCCTCTTCAGCTCACATCCATCCTCATTTAGGCCATGGGGATCCATTTAGGATGAGCAACGGGCTGGAAAACACAGTGACCTTCTCATATCTGACTCATTTACTGCTGTTTTTATAGCCACTAAAAACGGGCGCTATGTTTTTATTTCTAGCAAAAGTTACAGAGTTGGAGAGGAGTGGCCACTATTTCTCTTCCAGCTGTAATCCACACCTTGAAGGGCACAAAGATGTTAGCCTTTCATCCAAATGGACAGGGGGGCTAAAGCACCTTTAGGATACAGAAATAATCTCAAATTGAAACTTAATGGGTGAAGACTATGAATTCAGGCTGAGAATGTAGTATTGGCATGAGGCTTTATTATCTATCGTGCCCTCAGCATTTTCATAACCACAATTTTAATGAGGTTAACCTCTTTAAAACAGTGGATAAGGGGATAACCACTTTTTTTCTTTCTTGCCTGTCTGTGTTTCTATCAATGTGCTCCCTCTCCTTTCCCATTCCCTCTGTCTCTCACAGGGGGAGAAGAGGTTTTTCATATCCACTCGCTCCCTCTCTCATCTCCCATGTCTCCGGGTTCTCGTGCTCGCCTTCCCAATCAGACTGCTTGAGTTGTGTTCAAGGCCTCCCCCCTTTCTCTCCGCACTCGCCACAAAGACAGTCTAACAAAGGCCTAAGGCAAAGAAAGAGAGAACGAGAGACAGTAAAGGGAAAGAGGTGGTGGTGGTTAGAAGGGTGGTGATGGTGGGGGCACAGAGCAGGATGGAGACAGCGAGATAGTAAATGAGATGGATGAAGAAAGTGGGAGAGACACAGAGAGCGAGGAGCAGATTGAGACAGTAAGGAAGGCAAGCAACACTAAATTAGATGCTCTTGGAGAAGAGACAGTGAATTAATTCCAAAGAGAATATTGCATTGTGTCTTCTTTTTTTCTTCCCCTCTCAGCATTGGGACACAGAGCGGAGTTATGTTCCCCCAGCAAGCTTCTCTATTTTTCTCTTCTCTCTTCTCTTAGTCCCGGGCCGTTGATAGCACTGGCATCATCTCATGCTTTCTATCGCTTTGTCATTCTGCTTATTATTATACTTTTTCTGCAGCACATACACTGAGTGCTAACATTACAAATGCACTGAAAATGAGATTCTGATTGAGCTATGATTGTGATGTTCAAAATTAAACTACTTTGAGCATTTGGGCATTTTGTCATTGAAAATTTGACAAATTGCACAACTGCTATAATATCACTGGGTATTTCATCTCTAAACAATAAAAAAAAGAAAAATAAATAGCTGTCTAAGATATTGCATTCATATCAAAAGTATTCCTATTTTTTTGTACTTTTACAATGTCATCCATTGATTTTCTTCTTAGTTCTCTAGAGTGAATGAACCATGATTGCCTCATAAGGAACATTTTCCATAACTCACCCCCACTGTGTGACCATAATAACGGATGATCTGCACTGTGCACCCCATCCCATCTGTTTCCACTACGAATACGTCCAAGGCAACAATCTGGTGGTTGCCTGAAACACTGGCCTGAACCCCCACATCCAGAAACCTGCATTTCTTATTTAAACTACAGTTGGAGAATTAGAATATTTGGCTGGGTTTGCTGAGTAGTCAGTTATGCTCCGCTGACGTTCCACTCCACAGCGTTTTTGTCAGTTTCCTGAATGCATAATAGAGTGATATATATCAGACTCTACTGAATGAATGACATGAGCTTACACACTATTCTAAACTTTCCTTCTCATAGCTTATTACCATTGTTTAATTAGCCAGGAATTTTGGCTTTGAGTCATGTTCAGACATCTCTGTTGTAATGTAACATCTGACAGAACTGACTTCATGAGTAGTGTGGAAGTAATCCTATACATAACATATGCATCATTGGCATACTTTCACTCTTTATAAGTCTTTAATTCAGTACAGTATCAGTCAGTGTCTTAAAATAATTTCATTCTAGACAGGCATCACTGTAATAGCTGAAGATACCACTAATCACCCAATTTAGAATGTGAAAACAAATGTTTCAAACAATCACATATTCTTAGTCTAGCTCAGTAAGGCTCCTTTTTAAATAAGTCCACAAATTCCTCAAATCAAGAGGACTTAGCAGGGTGCTATTTAAACAGACTCAAGTTTCTTGTTGGGCTTTATAGAGCTTTTAATTACAGACCGCTTTCTTTATTCAGATTTTCAGGATTAAGTATTGACTGTAGTTTGTTTAAAGGTATTCCTTAAGTCTTGACACATTCAGATTTTGTTCATGTTATATAACTGCTGAGATCAAGGATAGAGTTTCACCAGCCAGCAAGTTGAAGACTTAACAGCTTTTCTTCTCAGACTGAGCAAATATTTTCTTCACTGGCTGAGGCTTGGGACTAAAAAGAACAATTTATAGATATGGCACTCAACCCTTTACTAAGGACTTAACTTCAAAAGCCTGCATAAGCACACGCTGCAATCATGACAAACACAATTGCAACAACTGTTATACTTTGATATAAAACAGGCAATAGTGAAAACACAAATGTACGGTTATGCTGAGGAGTGGTTCTTTAAGTCTGTGAGTTTGATCTTCTTTCCAAAGACCTCTGCAACTCATTTTCCACACCACGATGCCACATATCAACAAAGGCAAAGGGCAAAATAAGAGGTATCATGTAGGCCAAGAGGAGTCTTTACTGATTAAAAGTGTAACCCTGTTTTGTAGGGACCTTGAGTGAATTGAGTTAATTACAACTTGTTTGGCTTGATTTGATAAGCAACTCAATCAATCAACTGTTCCATTGCTGGCAGGTTGATCAAATCAAGACCCACGGTATTCTGAGGTATTTGACACTGCTCTGCTTCGCATCTTTTCATGTAAACATGTATAAATGCAGGATGTGTGTAAATGTCACACATTTAATATAGTAGTAATGTGTTTATTTGATATAAATGTTCTTTTTTTGACATTACCGTATGTTCTGTTATATAACAGGACGACAAATTTAGGTATTCCTGATGAGTATCCTTTCTGACAAGAGTGATTAAAGGCAATATTTTTTCTGTGTCAGCAGTGATGATAAATCTTGTTTGAAGTTTGCTTTTCAGCAAAAAGCAGTATCAGCTGGCCCTTGTTTGCCCTCTGCACTACAGTCAGTCTAGACAAACCACTAAAATCTATTCATCCAAAAATATTTGGAGGTAACTTGAGTCATTTGCATTTGGATTTTCCTACTGTAAGATTCCTAGAGGTTTGCTGTGAAGTCCATGTCTGAAGGACATAGAAACATGGATGACTCACTCTCTTTGAAGAGTTAGAGCACATTTTTTGCCTAAGCAACATATTCAAGCAAGGGAATCATTGTTCTGTGCCACAGTTGCCTGAAAATAAATTGTATCAGTGGTTATATGTGCTGGATAATGGTAAAGGGTTTCAGGTAAGGAGACATCATGCTTCAGTGAACTGCTTATAAAACCATTTACTGAGGCTACTTAAGGCCTCTGCCTACTCTAGAGAGTATTTACTTTTACACCCAGAGGGTCTCACATATTATCAAGCTGCACACAAAAGGCATTTGGGAAATGCATTAATGTGTATTTGTGCATTTATTGCTTGTTCCGTATGCATGTGTGGATTATTTGCTTGTGATGGTGTGTGTTTGTGTAGTATTTAAAGTGTCATAAAAAGGCCACATTCTGTTTTATGGCGGTTTGTCAAATAATTGTTAAATACTGCAAAGGATGCCTAAACTACCCATTTCACCAACATGGTTAACTACATAAAGTCAAATTAAGGTCGAAATAAGGGTAAGCATAACCTGACAGACCAGTACTGTGTAAGGAAAAACATTTTGGGAAATCCAGTTCTTTGTTTTCTTATCAAGAGTTAGATGGGATTGATTGCAAGATTGATACCACTTTCATGTTTGTATGCTAAACATAAAGTTATCGCCAGCAGCTAACTAAATTAGCTTAGCATTGAGACTGGAAACATCTAGCTTGGCTTTATCCAGAGATAACAAAATCGGCCTTCTAGCATCATTTGCCATGATATGGGGGGTTATGTGCCAGACTATTTATTAGCCGGGACCAGTAACTTTCTGGATTCTCCGCTGGTTGCCTGGCAACTAGTCCAGAGAAATAACCATCTAACCCCATGTAAAACGAGAAACTGTCATTTTTACACTTTTGTGTTTGTATAGAATAAATGGCCACGAAATAGTGTGTAAATCAGTGAGTTTAGAGATGCTGGTAGGCAGATTTTGTTCCCTTTGTACAGAGCCAAGCTAGCTGTTTCCCCATTTCCAGTATTTATGCTAAGCTAATTTAGCCGGCTTGCTGGTGGTAGCTTTGTGTTTAGCGTACAAACGTGAGACTGGTATCAATTTTCTCATCTAACTCTCAGAAAGAAAGCGAATATGCATAATTCCCAAAATGTCCCAAAACTATTCCTTTAACACAAAGTAAATAAACAGTTTTCCCATTTAAAGTCTCTTACTTTGTAGTGCACACATCTTTTAGACATCAACCCAAAAACCTAATCTGACTTTATTACATCAAATTTGACTGATTTTCATCTTTTTCATATTTGCATACAAACAGCACTGAAAAAAAGCATTGTAGTTGGAGGTAATGAGTTGCACAGTGGCTATTTTCTGCCACAAATAAAGAGAATACCTACCTGGAACTTAAGTCACTTATTTCAAATGATATTTTAAACCTCTGACTCAAAGTATGAGTACATTTCAAAGTACATGAGTACATAACATAAAATTGTTTTTTGCCCCCACAGCCCAGGCACAATGATGATACATCTTAAACCAAAGCACATGCAGCCGGCAAAGGAGGAGATGAAAGAGAGAAACACGAGGTGACACTGTACATCAAGCTTCCATTTATAGAAAGTAAACAACAGTATTGCAGTTTACTTACTCACATGTGTGAAAACCTTTTTTGCTAAATTGAAAATCTGAACAACCAGAGGAAGGTGTTGACAAACTATAATGACAGCAAATGTCAGCAGATTACTAAATGTCAGTCCTGCTGTTATTTTAATTGTGTTATAACTTACAAAGAAAGCTGTGATGAAGAGTTATTAGTTAAAAATAAACCTGTCAGGACTCAGAAAAAGAAAGGGGCAGAGAACAATCCAAGGTTATTTTCTCTGTTGACGTGCATCCCAAACTAAGGCCCTCATTTATAATGGAAACAAGCGCCTGGGCATGTTCGACAATCCTATGCCTTTGTATTAGCATGCTACAGAGACATTCCTTTAACTGGTATTGATAGAGAACAGTGCCCCAGAGACCAGCATGCTTGAAAAGCTGCCTTTTCATGGTAGGTAATCAACCAGAACAGAACTGATTTTTTGTATTTATTTTTCAATCTTAGCCAAAAAAAAATATAAAACACTTTTAGTTCAAACCAATCAAAAATGGAATTCCCTGACATTATGCACTCTGCAGGTGTACTCGTAGAGACAGTGGGAAGGTAGATGTTAAGGATTAATCCCTGCATCGCCATTGAGTGCCTTGGCAAAAACTATTAAATGGTCAATGAGTTAAGCGGAGCTAGGATGGCCACTGACAGGACAGTACCGTTGGCCCCTGGGTTGCGATCAATATATCGACCCTGCTTGCGGGTACTGTCCCATTTTCTCTATGGATTCTTCCACCATCACATGGTCTGACGCTGAACGCTGTAAGACGATAGCTGTCAAAGAATGTTTGTGTCCATTCTCACCCAGCCACACATAAAACAGTAATGTTTATGCACACCCACCGGAATATGTAAATAATTCAGAGGTAGTGCAAGGGATTGTCTTGGCTGCGCCTGTGTCAGGCAGTGAGAAACTCTGCTAGGCAAAGGAGGATTTTCAATTTTCTCATCCCCCTCTTTACAAAGCAGTACACTTGACATTTTTCCATTCCAATTCAAGAGCCATCTTTGAGCAGCATAAGCCTTCCAAAATGTGTTTCTTTTTCCCTTAGAGATCTGCAAAACAGCTGTGGGAACCGAGGACTCTGTGGGGTAATTAGCACACTGCTGGAAGAAGTGAAGCTGGCGATGTGAAATCTGCTTTTCCTCATCGATAAGGAGATTTTAGCCTTTCAGGAGACTTCTGAAAATGCCAAGTTACAATACAAGGACTATTATTGCTAATGAATTTTAATACAGCTCAGTTAGGCTCAGCCCAGCACTGCAGTAAAATGTTAAAAAATGGAGACAAACGGTCCTTACGAATATACAGTATTCGCTGCCAGAGGTTCAGTGTACCACTCCATAAAAAACATCTATCTCAGGGAGTGTGTATGAGATAAACGGACAAACGCATATCCATAGTTTTCTTATGCATCTTTACCACACTTAATTACACACATGTGGGTTACATACATACATACATATTTACACACATTTACATATTTTATCTAAAACATTGACATCAATTAGAAATACTTGATACACAGACACATACTGGACTGTACTTTTCAAATGTCAATTCTAGGTCAACAAATGATCAGGAACACAAATAAGGTGCTTTGATCTGAATCTGACATCAGCACTTAAGCTGGGCTCACACTACAGGAGTTTTAAAATCCTAACCGACTGTGAAATCGGGTTGCATCACGCACATAAGGAGAAACTTCACAGATGTTCCTCTCTCTAATCTCAAGGTGGTGGAGCATCGCTCCCTCTGGCCCGATAATCTTAATAATATCCTGTAGTGTGTGATGCGCCATTATTTTCAAATCTTGTAGTGTGAGCATGTTTGAGATTAGAGACAAGAAAATCTGTGAAGATTCTCCTTAAGTGTGTGATGCAACCTGATTTCAAAATTGGTTAGGATTTTAAAACTCCTGTAGTGTGAGCCTACCTTTAGGCAAGAGAATGTCAATCAAACCACAGCCTACACAATAAACTCTGTTATGAACTCTGAATGGTTCAGTAATAACAAACACTAAATGTGCCTAATGACATGGAAACCCTACAAAAAATGTCAAATTTCATGCATTATCGTCAAGTGCCTTCTCTTCTTTTTTTTTGTCTGTGTGGATTATTTTTCATTTTTCATTGTAGCATAAATGTTGTACACTATATCATACCCAAATCAGAAACCATAAAAACACTCAACAGGCCAATTGCATTTTCTTATTGTCCAGTAGGGTAAAGTAGTGGGAAAGACTGTAACTAACCTGAATGCAAAGCAGATCCATTGGATTTTAGGAAAGCATGAAATTGAGCTGATTATATTTTGAAATCCACTCACATTTTTCATGCCAAAATGAAATATAATAAACTATCCAATCACAAGTCTGAGGCAAAGAGTGCAAGAGGGTCCAAGACTGTACAAGAGTGCATCTCAGGCTACATTGTTTAAAGACCTCAGAGCATCGTTGGCAGCCCATAACCTGCTTGACTTAGAAATCACTGCCATTTTATGTTTAGTTTTAAACAGGAACTAGAATTCAAACAGTGCTCTCAGCTCTCAGCTGATCGAATCTGAGAGTGCCTGTTTGGAGCAGGCCTAATCCCAAGAATGTGATTAGATTGTTAGTTTTTCTTTTCTTTCAGCATGAAACCAATGAGCACCAGAATCAGTTCAGTTCAACTTGATTGTTCTCAGCATAAATCTGTGATTCAGAATCATCACAGTCAATGCTCATCCCCAGTGGACAAGACTAACCATCTAATACAGTATGTTATTACAGTATGGTCCTTGTTTTACAATTTGTTGATGATGTGTTGTAAAAAATGTCAAAATAAAATGCAATAGACTTGAAATTTTACAGAGCAGCATATATGGAATTTTTACTCTATGTTTTGCTTTCAGTGATGACGCAGAAAATGAAAAATAAATATGAAAACATGCATTTCATTTCACTATGTCCTTGCTGGCTTTTTGGGGCAAGCTGTAAAAAAGTTAACCTCATTAATCACATGTTCATTTGAACTACAACAAAAACAATCTGAATGGACAACACCACAATACAAACAGTAATGAGATGCACTCATGTACTATGTGTAGAAGCACTTTAGAATGACAAACACAATGAGAACCACTGACCTGAGACAAACCGTAGTTTACATTCAGCACAACTATGTAGGCTTCATGTGTTTGGATCTCTCTCTTGTTTTTTCATGTAGTGTTGGCAGAGCTCATGAACACGAGACTTTGGGGAGTTACACTTCCCAAATGGCCTGCATGTTTTTGTACTGCAGCTGTTTGCCAAGTGTGAATCTACTTGCTTTTGGGAATTTGCAGGTTTTTTGTTTTTGGTGTCAGATGTGGTGCTGACATGCGAGTGTGTGTGCGGAATGATACACTTTTAAAAAAAGGAGAGGGAGAGATTTAGTCTTGGCATAGCAACATAAAACTCATAAGAGGTATAGTCTATAGGGTAGAATATTAAAGGTTTTCATTCCTTATTTCCTGCGGAATACTGTACTGCACAATCTGATGTAGTTTATCATTCACTGCTAACTATTGTACGCATGCAAAGTAAGGCTGAGGATTATTTGTCACAAGTACATATGAGCTTTTATAATTGGAATAAATGTTATTGGGATAAAAGGCAGTTTTGATGACAACAATTTGGACTACACGACTCTACTCTGAGCACATCAGAGACCCAGAGATGAGTGTACAGCTACCGGTCTAAATCCCCAAAGCTTTTTTTTTGTTGAGAAAATGAATTATCCGTTGTACACACAACATCTCACTGTCAGCACAAGTGATGAGTAACCGTCTTGTTTACCTGTCACCTCTCCTTTGAACACTCAGTGTTTTGTCTATAATAAAGCACATTTTTCAAGAATAGCCAATAAGTTTGATTCTTGTTTATGGAATCCTACCTTCTCATTTCCCCCATTTCTCTTTGACTGATCTTCTGTCTCCTATTCCTCCCTCACAAACACATATGAATATGTCTCATACTGAAGACAATCAAGCCCTCTCTCTCGTTTCCTGTCAGTGCATCTGTCATGGTCTCTCTTTGAAGTGTTTCTCTTTTTTCCTAAGAATTGTCACCTAGGAGAGATGTCCCTGCATCAATTGCAGGTCAGACTGAACATGAACATGTAGCACTTAAAAAAAAATTTGTGTCAGATATCATCCACCTACCAGACCACAGGGTCACACTGGAATTCTGTATAATCTATAAAACTACTTGGGGCAAAAGTTGAAGTTCATCTGAGGTGAAAATGAATATATGCCTTGAAAGAGTGTGTCTACAGTTCACTTGCTGTCTTTTGTTTGACTGATGTTTTCCCTACGGCATTGAAAGGAAAGTGTGAATAATGAATGGATCTTGCTGCAGTTTAGGTTATTCCCACCTGGAGTATCATGTGACATTCAAGAACTGTCAAAATAATGAGTAATGCAAAATGAACCCATTATATGGTTCTACTCAACCTCTTTTTGCTTAGAAGTCATCTTGAAAATCATTATGTTAATAACGATTTGTTATAGCTGTAGGATATCTCTGAGCAGAATGCAGAGATAGCTTAAAGGGGGGTGCTTTCAATACCAATTCAATTGTTTTGAATGTGTACGTTCATAGTCCTAACCACATTAGAAATTTGCTACAACTACAACATACGTAACATACGTACAACTTGTGGAATTTAGTTATAAAGTCAGGCATTAATATCTCAGTAACCATTAGAGATAAACAGGTGATGTTTGGCATCATTGTAATGCCCTGATTATCACAACACCAGATCTTTCTTCGTTGTAGTTATTTAGTAACAAGATATGGTTATTTAAGAAATTGTCTTGCAAGCAAGTAAGTAAAAATCATTTGGACTCTGACCTCTACTGGACCGCGTCCCATGTGGGGTTGAACACTAACACCGCCCTTGGGGGTCAGCATGTCCACTGATTGGTCAGATGCTTCTCTCAACTTCCTTACAAACTTTCTCTATAAAAGACCCTCACTAGAATGCAGTGGTGGATTTTCTTTGTTTCTGGTGCAAGGTGTTCCATTCTGTCTTTGTAGTGCCAAACCAACTTCAGTCTTCAACTAATCTTCACCGCTGCAGCTGCAACACCGTCCTCTCCTGACATCACCACAGCGACTCCACAGCTGCCAGTACGGCAGTAACATGCTTCTTCTCCGCTAACCGTGAGAAATCATAATTACAATTGACCTCGATCACAACTTGATTTTAAATTTACCCCCGCTTTTACACCAGCTGCTTCCAGTGATGGTCACTACTCTCATTTGGTTTATTCATGGATTCCATCCCTGCCAAACTCTGTTTCTGCATTCATATTGCTTCACTGTAATGTCATTGTATGTGTAGCTAGCGTTGTATTGAGTCATTGTTGTGTCTTTCTTTGTTAGTAGTGTTAGTAATAAATGTTTTAAATATAAAGTCGTTGCCTTGGTTTTCTATTACTTACATTCAGTCACTTTATGTAGCGTTCCTTGTTTTACCTCTTGCTACCTGAATTCAGGGTAATTCCCAAAGCTAATTTGTGTGTTATAGATACTCTTGGCTGATCACCAAGAGAAACTGTTATCAGTGCTTGTTGTGTGGACGAATAGTTAAAGGGGTTCTGCTTAATAATTCTGATTAACGCTGTAATTGAGCTAAACTTTAATTACATATTATGGTGGAGAATTCTTGAAACAACTGCTGTTTCCCAAACAGGTAGATTTCCTACATAGCCGTGTTTTAATTTTGTGATAGTTATTGCAGTGTGTTACTGTTACTGTACAGTTTTGTTGTAAACATTTTTTTCTGGAGCTATCTGCAGGCGGTCATTATCAGAAATGTACAGTTCACAGGTCTTCAAGAGAGAGATTCGTTAGATAAGGTTAGAAAACAGTACATGTAATTGTATTATATTATCATATTACAAAGTAAATAATGGTAGTGATCAAAAATGATATGTCCATGCTCACATTTTTGTTCCCTGCTGAAGAGAGACTCCAAGGTGGTTAGAAATAACTTGAATAAGGTTATGTCTTTAGTTACTTCTGTAGTTGGAAATTCGACAGGAAGAACAAAAATTAAAGGGGGAAAAAAAGTTCAGCTAATGCAATGTCTACCTACCAACAGTGAAAATGCTGCAGTTAGGTTAAAGAGGAACTCCACCGATTTTACACATCAAAGTCTGTTCACAGATCTTGGGGAGTACTACTGCATATGTGAAAAAAAGTTGTATAAAGCCTTTTATGGCTCCAGACGGAGCTGCATGAAATCTGATAAAGCGTTGGTTGGGGCTGGAGACTAAACATTTGAATATGAAAAAAATCTGGGGGTGTGGAGTTTGAAAGAAGTGAGCTTAACAGACCTCTATAACCCACTCCTCATTTCTTCTTGGGCCTAGCAGCTCAAGGCTACAATAACCGCTACTAGCACAACACAACCGAATCTCTGACCTAAGTGTCAGCGGTCAAGTTGCATTGTGGGTAATGTAGACACCAGGTTTTGACAAGGAAGGAGAATGTGTTGAATGAAAAAAGATGATATCTCTGGTTTTGCTGCATCGATCTTATATACAGTGAAGTGAGTGAAATGCTAAATTGGTGGAGCAGTCTAAATGATGCTTTCGCATTCCATGCAAAAAATAATTGGTTATTATGACACTTTTGTCAATAAGCCAAACAAAAATTGGACACTTTTTGGATCACATTTGTGTGAGTGATGTGTCCTTGTGACTTTTTATGCCTCCCTGTTGCTTTTAATGGTTATGCAGTTTGTCTTGCTCTTCCTCGGGCCCAAAAATAAGTTTTGCAATTCACAACAAATACATAGGAAGCGGAATTTCATATTTTACAAACATTTTCTGAGCATCACACACATTCAAAAATGATACAGTGGTTCAAAGCAATTTCAACCATTAGGTCCAACATAGTTAAAATCCACCAAAAGCTGTGTCAGGACATTGTTTCTCTCAGCTGGGTTCAGCGAGAGAAAGACTGTGATTCACGTTAGGAAACGAGAAACGTTTTTGGTGTGTAAAATTTATGTAATGAATGAGCAGCCATGTTTGAGTACCTCATTCATTGTATAATACATTCATGCAACTACTTCAATCCAAACCCACTATCGGATCTGGCAGCAAAGTCGGCATACCGCTTCAAGAAGGCTCATCAAGGGAATGAAGTGGCACTCAGTCATGAGTGCCACTTCAAACCCTGGAAACTAGTGTTTTCCTGTCTACTTCATCTTCAGTATGGGTGGCTCATTTCCAGGGGGTCTGCATGCGTAAAGTCACACCACCACTGAGCACGTTGGAACATCCAGCCCCCATTTTCTGTCTCTGATACAGATTGTCACCAGCTCTAGTCTCATTCGCATAGGTGCCTCGTGGCTCGGCTGTTTCTTCCCCTGAGAACAAGCTGTTGATGGGGGTTTACACCAGACCCTCCAATCACCAGACAAATCTGAAAAGTGGCCAGATGATTCGAAGGCTGGAACCAGGCTAATTTAGTACCTCTTATGATCATCAGTTCTGTCAAAGTTAATGTGATGTGCAAAACGTTTTTTTTTAATTGCATTTTTATCTCACCAGGTGCCAGTCATGCCTTTTGGGGGCTTTGTGGCTACAGCAGTACATTCATTAGAGGGACGTGGCCTAAATTATGACTCTCAGACTGCACTTAGTCTCATGCTGTGAGGTTGTTCGGGGAACTAGACAGCCTGAGAGGAAGTGCTGCCTTAGAAGCTTAACTAGCAAAGAAACTTGCTATGAACATAACAAGGATGTAAACAATGCCTTGGTACAATGATGGAAAAGAAAGGTCAACTTTTGGATAGTTTTTTTTAATTCATTTGTTTTATTGGTGCAAAGGGACAGTACATAAACACAGACAGAGGTAAGGACATATAATACACAGAATTAGACAGAGGGACAAAATAAAAAAAAATAAATAGAACAATAATAATAATAAGCAAGCCAGTTATTGTGGTTAGGGCACACGTGTATATGTGTATAGGTGTGTGTGTATTTATAACTGATAGGGAAAAGATGTAAAAGAGATAGTTGAATCAAACTCAAAAATATAACACTATCTGTAATATTTTTATCAAATCAGAGTTAACAGTAAAATGTGTCATTTGATAGCCAAACATGCCAGTGTTAAGTCTACATCCATCATATGTAGCTGGTAAAAGACTAAATAGGTGCCTTGAATGCATCTTCATGTTTGGTTGGTTGGATGTCTTTTATATCTTTGTATTTTAAGTCTGACTACCATATAGTAAGCAATTCAGTTATTTAACGTCATGTCATGATTTATACCTACACCAACATTTCTGCTGAGCATAAAGAGAGACGCAGGAAAGAGCTGTCTTACGGATGTTTTTTTGATGAAGATGTTGGTATTTTTGAATCTCAAAATTTAGGAAAATGCTAGGTTTAAACACAGTAACAACGTTTTTTTCATGAAATTTAAATATACAACCATCTGGGGTGATCCACATTGTGTTCAGAGATGTACAGTAATCTCAGATGCCACTGATGGTCCATGATATCCAGGAAACAGCGTGTGCTCCGGTCATACACATGGCTTTATTTCTACAGGCAGAATATTTTGTACGCCTTTGCATACATCTCTGGGGGTTGCTGACGAACACAAGAGGGAATGCTGTGCGTCTCTTAAGGAAACTCGATTCCTGCTCTGCAGAAATGCTAAATGGTTACAAGCAGAATAATTTACTTTGGAAGCATGGGTAATCCTGATGCTGCAATCAGGAAGGCTGAACACATACTAACTTGACATATGGTTTGGATTCATGTTGGGCCTTGGTGGATTCTTTGCAATTCCCTGTGCAAGTCAGGCTGCCTATACATGATTACAGCAGAATCGCTTTGTGATTTGAGCTTTTGCTATCCTATGGAGAAAACCTTGCCACAACCCTACCGTGGGTGTTGCAGACTACAATGATTTCAACACCCCACCACTGTTCTGAAAGTTCAAATTATTATTACAGATCACCCTGAAGCTTAAACATAGTAAAGCATTGGAGTTTCCGGAGATATACAGTAATATTAGTCAAATTTAAAATTAAGTCTGTACTGGCTTTTCTCTAGCGTGGATTTAAAGGAATAGCCGACATTTTGGAAATATGCTTATTTGCTTCCATGGCGAGATTTAGATGAGAAGACTGATACCACTCTTTACATTCTATATGAATCTATTGCCAGCAGCTGGTTAGCTTAGCTTAGCACAAAGTCTGGAAAGCAATATAACTGAACCTCCACACAGCATGGGGCCCATGGCTGCAAGCCAATGTTACTTGCTAAGGACACATACTGTAATTAATATGTTGCCACAAAATAAAAGTTAAAGCACCTAAACCTAAATTGAACATCACACAGTGTTAGGGCCATTATATTGTGTCTCAGACGTGAGAAATACTGTGGCACAGACTCTCAATGAGTTCATGTGTAAATCTTGAAAATGGTCTATGTTATCAGTTACTGACCTTGGCATGATATAACTTTTTGACAGAAAAATGGCACCTTGCTGTATGGGTATGAAAAGCAATGGCATAATTGTACTTTTCATGCGTTAGACCTTGAAGACACAAACATGGCATTGTCACTGGACACATTTTTACTGCACAATGCAATTCTCCTCTCTCTGAAAACTGTGTTTTGTCTTGATTCTTTTTTTCTCACTCCCCGCTCATAACTTCTCACTCCGGGGACAGCATGTGAACAACACAACAAACTGGTGGTGGGTGTCGGGAGAGTTGTTGCTGGTGATGTGTGCTGTGTCCCTGTATGTGTGTGTGTGCCTCTGTGTGTCTTTGCTGTTTACATCAGTGATATGTAGAGTGAGACTAAGCATGAAAAACATTGTGTCTGCTGTGCATAAGTGTGTCTTTCTTTCTGTTAATTACAGTGTGTGTGTGTGTGTGTGTGTAACTTGGGCCTTATTTTCTTTTTACCATGGTTGAGGTGGAGATTTTATTATAATTTTTTTTGGGTACACCTTGGAATTGAGCTGAAATGATTAGCAGATTAATCAATTAGGAAGATGAAATTGATCGGCATAATCATTTAAGTCATTTTTCAAGCAAAAAATAGGCCATGTTTTCCCTCTGTTTTATATCATAATAAATTGAATCTCTTTGGGTTTTGGACCACTGGTTAAACAAAACAAATTAAGATGTTGCTTTCTGGGAAATTGTTGCTTTTTAAATATATAATAGACCAAATAATTAAATGATCAATAATGAAAATACTTGTTAGTTGCAGCTTTAACTTGTCTCATCGTTTGTATACCATGGTCACTTACCACCAAAAACAGCAGCTCTGTGTAAATTTGTAGTTAGTTTGATTTGTAGTTGGGGTCAGTTTCACCAGCGGAAGTCAAGTGGTATTGTGGCACCAAGCGGAAGTACTGATAATAACACCCAACTGTGATGTTGGGTGTATCACAGTTTAACCTTTTAACCCATAGAGGTCACTGGAGCAATGCTTTTCCTCCACAGCAGATTTAGTGTGGAGGTGCTCTGGCCACGACAAACCTTAAGACCTTAGGAAGAATGGATCACTACAGTGAGAGGCCCCTGCTGCTGGGTATTTTATCTCAGTCCATGTAATGTTTCCGTTGAGACTGGGCTATGTGAGTATTTTAGCTCATATCACCACTACACCTACTGTAAACCACTGTAACAGTTTTTCCCCCTTTTTCTCCATGATATACGTGATGGTGCTTCAGGCATAGCAGCAATGACTGTTCAAAGCCGTCCTTATGGAGCATGTCTATACTGCTACTTGTCTAGCACACTATATGCTTTTTTTCTTCCTTTTTAGTGTTGATGCAATGCCCTGTATCATAAAATGAAAATTAAGATTGCCTCTTGCAAACATATCACTGTGTCCCTCACCAATGTACTGTATAATCCAGCACATCAGGCAACGCCAAAATGCTGAGTCCAAGAAACCTGCTTTCTGCAAACTTTGCTGCCTCCCTTTGCCTTTTCTGCTTACTCCTACACTTTATCTGCATGCAATATTTACCCAAGACATGGGCCTTCACCACACAGACAAGAAGATGCTGGCCTCTGGCTTCTAATTTCTCTGTTTCCTGTTGGATCTGTGCTTAATTAATATCGCTCGCCCATTCAAAGACCTATCCATAAAGTTGTCTTTGATGATAAATGGGAGCCGTGTAAACAGGAGACGTGGGATATGTAAATGACTTTGTCTTTGGTGTGCTGCTTGGTCCCCAGTCAGATATCACATGGGAGGCTTCACCATGTCTTGGATACAGAAGAGAGGGAGGTTGATATGAAAGGGGTTCCTGGGGGTTTGTGCTCATGCAAGCGCGTGCTACAGTGGGAATTAGCTCTACAACTGATGCAGGCAGTTGTTCTATCAAAGGCGACTGCAAAATGAACCCAATATACAAAACCCAGATATGACTGAACCATTGATGTCTTACATTTGGAATGGCAAGTCCTTTTATTTGTATCGAAGGATAGACTCTTTTTATGTCTTTGGCATAGACACAGATTGGGTAGTTCTGGAAGCAGTGCTAAATGAATGATCATAATAACCAAAATTTAGGATTCCTTCAGATTAATGGCAACTGGTGCCTGAAGATATCAGAGGCTGAGCGGCTGCCAGTGGAGTTAAAAATAACATGTCACAATGAAATAAATAACTTTTTCAACTTGTTAGTGAATTCTGTATACCGAGTTATGCCAGACTGTATATTACTCTGGTTTATATGCATGGCCATTATTTTTACTTCCCCTATAAAATCTGCATCTGTGCAACCATCAGTTTACTTTAATATCCACCCTCAAGGTTGCGTGGGTTTTTCTCAGCTGTTCAATTACCTCCAATATCACTGTAAAGTATATCCATTATATTAATAACATAACTTGGCTGACCCTGATCAAACCCGAAGAGAGACAGTGTTAGACAGTGCTCAGAGCATCCAACACGACTCCTGGGAGCCAGTGTCCATCCCGTATCACACAGCTCTCTCCACACTGAGATAGTTTACAGTCACCACAGACCACTATAAAAGATGTGGATCTATCGATTCTTGAAGGGACATTTACAGGAATTCACTACCCACCCCGGACCTGGTGAATTCCTCAGGATATGAGTAAATTTATCTGCGGTGGGCAGTGTTGAAACTGAGTAAAGACTTTGATTAACTGCAAGGTGTCATACAGTCAGGATGAAAAGAGTCCAGATGGGGAAAATGAGCCAAGTTCATAAAACTGACAGATACACTGGGTGGCAAAAACAAATCATGCTTGTAAATGTTTTATGCGCTTTAGTTTATGCATGGTACATGTAAATGTACTTTGCAATGTAAAGTCAAATTGATGCTGGTATTCTGTGAGCAAAGGAAACTGCACTGGGGAATGCTGGTGTTTTCATTTAGAAAATTCTGTCTTACGTAGGGCTGGGTATTGTTTAAACAATTATGATGCCAGTACCAAAACCAGTACCCTTAAAGTGATACTGATACCAACAGAGTACTTCATTTGATACCCATCATGTGAATGAAAGCATTCAGTTAGTTAAAAGGCTACCACTCCTCCCCATCAAAATGCTTTTTACACAAATATATTTTGAAAGTATTCTTTAATTCAATTTTAATGCACGAGATAAGAGTAGCCTATATACAGAGAGCCAGCACAACACACCAGCCTTGTTTATCAGAGTGTTGAGTAATGGGAAATGTTAATTCTGAAGGACTATGAGTTAACAGTGTGAATCAAGCATAGATGCTGTATGAGGCTATGTTTAGCTCTGTTTGTGTCTGTTTTACAAACCAATTGGAAAGAAACAAACACAAAATCAGAGGTGCTGCTGATACAGCGGATTATGAGCTGAAGTTTCCCCGGTAAACACACCAATCTCTTTGGCTGTCGTGGTCCCTCCTGCCCCTGCCACACACTGGCACACTCCACATACTGGTCCGGAGCCGGAGCTGGGTTCGGGTCCAGTGCACCGGAGAACGAGGTGAAGAAGTGCTCTGTGTGTGTGGAGAGGCAGCCTGCATGTAGCTGCTAGCTGTAGCAGCGGTAGTGGGCAAATCACACGTCGCATTAAATCAAAGAACGCTTATGGTGATTGGCTACGTGCAAAACTGTACAAATAATGTTTTTTTTCTAGAACTGGGTACAAAAAGGATCGAACGCAGGTATCGTTTGACTAGAGACGTTATGAAAATACTTAGTACTGGGTTATTTCGGTTGATACCTTAAAGGTGTTGAGTACCGATACTCAGCCCTAGTCTTATGTGATTGAAATTTAAACCTCTTCCATTATATTCTTCCAACACTTATGCTTTTAATATTTAGGATGTAGCACTGGCCAAATGATGTGAAAGATACAAATAAGGAGAGAAAGGAATAAGACGGAGAAAGTGAGAGTGTTTTTATGGTTCAGAGTGATGAGAGCATCTCAGCAGTTGTCTAGAGTACTGAAATAATTTGGCTCAGAAAGTGACTGAGTTTGGCTACTTTGAAATAAGCTCTATGTGTACTATCTGGCACGAAGAAAGTCACACATCATTTCCCGGCAGCCATCTTGTCAAAGAGCCTGTACTTATTTCTCTATGTGAGAGCTGTGTAATAGTTAGAGGAGTCCAGAGAAACATAAAGCACTAAACCTTTGAAACTTCCTCTTCTTTGCTGATGCTCGTCTCCCTCTCTTAGTAAGATCTGAACAGATTCATCATGACCACCTCACAGGGTCACATCAAAACTGCTACCAGTAAATCAAGTTAAACTTTATCTCTGTGCTCAACACCCTTTGTGCATAAATAAAGAGATAAAAAGATGTCTATGAAGTGTGGATGTTTTCTTATTAATGATTTATTCATTTTCTTCCTCTTGCTTAACATGCCAAAGTCGTTTTGCTTTGGCTATCTCCAGACACAAGAAGATGTCTGTCAGTCATCAAAGAACCAAACAGACTGTTTACCTATGTGGGGAAGACAACACTACACACTATACAACACACACAGACACATATTCATATTTTGTTGACTGCATCAGATTATATGCTAAATATAGGATACAGTATCGCAGCATGTGCATAATGCAAGCACATTTTGCAGTTTATACTGCACACTTTACTTCAAAACAGATGTGACAGAAGCCTTTACAGATGTGACAGAAGCCTTTACCATTTCTGACCAACTTTGCTGTCTGGTGTGTTTATGAGAGCCAAACATTATCTACAGACATCTTAATTATACTGTTAGAAATAACCTCTTTAATGTCAACTTCAAGGGTGGAATTTAAACAAAAAATTCAAATCAATAATAAATGTATGTATGTTGACAGATGTTATTATGTAATAATGTAATTACAGTATTCACAGGTATAGGATAATTTTGAAATACTCTATTTAATTTGTATAAAATAGGCATAGTTGCATTTGAAATGAAGATTATAGCATGTAAAATGACGGTAACAGATGGACAGGTTTTAAACATGCAACTAATCTTCCTGACAAATTTAATTTAATTTTGATGTTGCAAAAATACTACATACACACTACACAACTCCTGCCATGCAGATTTGTACTGCTGTGTCTGTGGCTCGATGCTCTGCCATTTGTGAGTCTTGAAAGTATTTTTGTCCAAATTTTTAAGAGGAAATCAAGTCAACACTGGTTTGGGACTCAACCAAACACTACATGATTAAATGATGATTGGCTCAAGCAGCAGCAGTGCAAGAAAAAATAAAAACTCTTATCATGTCTAAACAGACTTAACTGTTTAGACACGGCAAATGTCATAAATGTGTGCCTAAACACTCATTTCATTGTTTCGCCAGTGCAACTTACATTATGTTAAAGAGAATGAATTCAACACAATAGACTTCCTCTGCCAGACTTAAGCAACCATAATCAAGTGAGTAAATGATGTGATACATTGTTGTGCACACAGTGATCATAAAACATAATAAAAAGACCCTGCTTAATTTCTCCAAATACAGGCAACAATATATACTGCAGATATTTACAGAGAGGAGAGAAGGTATATTTTTGGAGATATCAATCTATGAGCCACAAAATTAAATAAGTAAATGAAAATGCTAGACTAAATTGAGTTAATTTGAGAATAATTTTAACAATCTGACATCCCTTCAAAACCTGAGACTTTTTGAGAGAGAGAGAGAGAGAGCATCCTCAAAATCATATATGCAAACAAAACACTGAGCAAGGCAAATATAATAACAAAACAAAAATAAGCTGTTATTTGACTTGCACATGCTTGCCTAAAAGTACAAGACAGTTCATATCACCATGAATCATCATCTCAAGCTGAAGGCTTCCTTCCACTCAGAACTGCCATTAATATTGCATGCTAGACTTTTACAGCAGCTTATTTGTCATGTGTCATAGAACTGCAGACACTCTCACATTTATAATATTTGTAATGCCAGAAAGGCAGGCATGCACTAAACCAGAGAAAGCTAGCCCACAATGCTGTAAAATTTCAACTAGTTATATGTTCTATGATCATTCTGAACTCTCTTGCTTAGCATACCATAAGATTAGTGAGATATTCTATGTTGTATATGATTATGCCATTACATTATGTATTTTTGAATAGCTGCACCATAGATTTAACAGGACAGTAATGCAGTAAGTGTGGGATCTTCAAGCTTCATGAATATTTCTCACAGCTGACGTTTACATAAACAACGCATCCCATATTATACTACAATACACTCACACAAGTGATAACACTGCAGTGTAACATGCCTGATGAATTTATTTGTAAAACTAAAGCTCACTGGGTGTAGGCTACTCAAAGTACTGCACATCACTGCATCTCAGAATAATTCAGGTAACGCATGATAACTGATGATGGTCTGTTAAGGAAAGTTATAATATACTGTAAAGGCTAATGTACTTTGACTCAATCAAATTTCAACAGTTAAGAAAATACAATTTAATTCTGTGACATTTTAGCTACCATCCTCTGTGTACATGCATTTTTGCAAACAGCATTAAAACTGATTAACTACTGAACTGTTTACCACTTTGTCTAAAAAAAAGTGAGTGAGTAAGTGAGTGAGTGAACAAATGTATGTACAACATAGCGTGTACAAATAAAATTGGTTGTGGCTCTACATGTAAAGTTTGTAAAGTTGGCCTTGCAAGGGAAGATGTTAGTGTGCTCAAGTATGCACATCTACAGCTCAACCAAACACTGCACTGGCTAACTTTACTGAATACATTTTCAAGGTGCATAAACTTTGATCTCCATGGCACATGGCCTAGAGGAAGTCAAGCTTACTAACCAAAAGCTTGTGGTTTAAATACACCCTTGCACATTAGTTTTGGGCACGCCTCACATTTTGAAAACCTCTGATCTACATGGTGTGTTTGGATGCACCATCAAACACAAAAAATTCTCCTTCTGAGATGTACTGTATGTAATGGTGACCAGTTGCAGTAGTTACTGTAGGTTGCTATTTGTATTTACAGATAGCTTAGTTTCTCTAGAAATCTGTCTACTGCTTCCTTAAATGTTCTATTCCTTTTTTAAATGATTAAATATATAGGAAGTGCCAATTAAACATTAAAAAATATGCTACATTATATCATTAAGGGCAATGATGACATTGAGAACCTTTTTTGTTCTTACATCTAGTTTAGCTCACGAGAATCTTAAGAAACTTCATTTTAAAGTTTATGTTTCTTCATGCCCTCTTCCCCACCTTTGCCACAGGTGTTCAAATGAGTGTCATTAGATTTTATAGCGTGATCATAAACCAAACAGACAATCAACATAAATGTGACACATGCAGAGATGGACCTAACATCCCATTGGCACCTGGGCCTGTTTATTGCAAAACACCTGAAATACTTCAAAATGGAAATTGAATTTACTCCCCTGGAGATTTCTGATGAAAGGATCTTAGCTGGAAATCGAAGTGCTTATCAAATAGACGGTGTGGCTGGCAGCTGCTACAGAAGTTAGATTTGGGATGACCTCATAGATTCCCATGGCTCAACACTTGGCTGGAAATAAGAGATGATGATAGATGGGCATGGAGACAGGGAGCTGCAGTGACACAGAGGTAGAAAGCAAAGCTAATATCAAGAGAAAAAAGTCATAAGCAAGAAGGAAATGGACTTTAGATGAAACCAAAAAGTGAGAAAAAGAGTAAAAGAGAGACCAAAAGAAAGAGAGAGAGATTCATAAATATTTTATTTCTGTCAGCACCACAAGACACCAAATAAATACGTTTCAAACCTGAATGCTCAATACTGTATATTTTACATTGTTTTCTAAGACTTCAAGAATTCTGAGACTTGGGGCTGGGCAAATATTCAGTTCAAATTTACTGGCATTAAAGAAGACTGAGAAGAATGATAGAATAAATGAATGTAATGAGTTACATACATTTTGTACAGATTACATGCATTACATACATACAATTAATAGCTAATGGCCAATACTTTTTTATCACTAAATTGACACACCTATGGTGTTTCTGCAGATGTAATCAAAAGAAACCCCATTGTTTAACATGCATGGCCTGCACAGTATAGCCAAAGTATACTGTAAGTATATAAACCCTAGATCAAAATAAAATTGAATAACATCCAAGCTGTACATAGCAAGATTGTTGATGGCACAAGAACTGCTGGTAACGCAACACTATTAACTAGAGGACATTTTTTAAGGGCATATTTTAGTCATTTGAAGGCAAGAAGTGAACAGAACTTTCAAGAAACCCAATGCAACCAAAACAATTCAAGGTAACAAATACACTTTTTTTTTGCTGGGAGAAAAGTCTGTACTCAAACTCTGAAATTCACACCAAAGACATTTAGATTGTGCATTGATTTTCTGAGTCAGAACTTACAGAATTGGAAATTGAAGACATCTTTAATTGAATTAATCAGGAAGTAGTGGTCTTCAGGCAATTATCTGTAAGCTGCATCAGAGGAGTGTAGATTGACAATGCTCTCAAAAAATGAAATCTATAGCATGATTTTCAGTGTCTTCTGGTATGCACTGGGCCCATATATTTCTTTAAGGGCAACACCAAAGGTAGTAACAACACACAAAATGATGAGATTATGTTGGCACTCCATCATCTCTAATGCCTTATCAGAATCGCCCACAACTCATGTGACATTATTTCTGCTTGTTGATGAGACTCTGTAACATCTCTGTCATGCTTTTCAAATCAGCGGGTGAAAAGGGACATTGTCATCCTGGAAAACACCATTCCCATCAAGACAGAAATTCATCATGGAGTGAAAGCATTGCATCGTATAACTGGGGAAAAATGTATGTTTCCATTATCTTGATTTTCCTTGCACGTACCATAGCAACATAATAAAATTGTATTGTAATGAAAATATGGGCAGAAATCTCATATTAAATACCTACTATAGACATTTTACTTTGGTTTATAATTGAATTCAGTGAGGTCACTTTACAAGGAAAATAAAACAACCAGCTGAAAACAGCAACAGACAGTACAACAAGACATAACTATTGTAAGTATTAGACACACATACTAAGCAATTAGGGCCAATACAAGTTAAACTCATATATTTTATACTTTATACATTAAATTGATGTGATATTCTCAAAGGAAACCAGCGCTGAATTGGACAGAATTTACTGATTATATGCCTTTATATTGTTTTCCTCAGATTCCCTATTATTATTATATTTAAGTGAGAATTACTATATTCTAATGAGTCACAAAAACACACACTCTAAACACACACACACACACACACACACACACACACAGCAGTGAAGGTCTAGAGAATTAAAAGGCTCTAGACATTTTCCGTAAACAATATTATCCTGTCCTTGAGCAGAGGCATTATTCTATTGAAAGTATACACTTATATGTAAATGCCAGAAGTGATGATTATGTTATTCTAATCAAAATAGCCCTTAAATATTTTATAAGTTGTTGGTGGAAGGCAGAAAACAAACTGCAGCTGTAGCACTCATCCTCATGCCATAATGCCTGCCCTGACTGCTAACTCCTGCCTCTGTTCGTTGCCAAGGTGTAGAGAATGCTTTAAGCCATTTTTGATGTGTCTTTTTTTGGCTCCAGATAAGTGACTGTTACACTCTCCTAAATTAGCATGTTTATTGCTTGGTGTTGCCCTGCCATGCCTGTTTGCATATCAAGCTCTTAGTCTATACACCCTCCTTCTGTTTGGTTTGAAGTTGTGGGCACACGTTAGGCACACGTTAAGTGGAACTATCCCTGCTCTCAGAGCGACAATTGTTCTGCTGAAACACTGAGCTTCCCATTATGTACTATTGATCTTCTCACATATTGCCTGTGCTCTCTTGGCCTAATTACAACACTTTTAGAACCTTAAAAAAGAGTGTGACTTTACAATTAAAAAAATGTGTTTGAATTTATACCTGCATTAATTGATTCTTTGGCTGCTTGGGGGCTGAACAACAAGCTGTAAACATTAACAATTATCACCTTATAAAGTTGTAATGGCGAATGTGTTAGCAAACAAAAAGTTGTCTATATATTCAGCAGGCACAGAGCAAAATTAGCATTCATATGGAGTCATGTTTCTGGCCACTGTTGTGGAAACTGCACACCACCTGGTGAATCTAAGTCCTATATTCCCTCTCCTTTCAGCTCTGTTTTGGTCTCCACCAAATCCTGAGGGAAATATCTCACTTGTCAGCAGCCAAATAATCCACTATGTTGACCAGCTAGTCGCGGTTAGAGATTAGGTTTTTTTTGCTGACAACAGCTGCCTGCTACACCTAGAAACGGGGCTTACACAAGCTGTGAGATTGAACCAAAAGAAGTAAAGTTTCAGGACTGAAAACCAACAATGAGTTGAAAGCTGGTGGGAACGGCAGAATCAGGAGATAATTCTTTCTGGGTTCATCACTATGAGCTACACCTTTCACATTACATGTACTCATTTAATCCATTGTTAATGTAAAAAAAAAAATACTCACAAATTCAGCTTTAAAGTAGCATGTAAATGTTCATGGCAAATCTTGGTCAGCAATAGAATTTGCAAATCATCAACATAGTAGTAACAAAGTATAATGAAAGCCATTAATTACAGTAAGAAATGTCAAAGTGTTTTAATCATACAATTATCATATATTAATATATTGTGCAGTAGTGTTTGCGAGCTAGAGCTCCAGTTCAGGTTTAGCAGGAAGATCTTGAAGTCTAAAAATCTGAGAACAGTGTGATCTACCTTTTAACATCTAGTTTTATTGGTCACCAGATATGTCATTAACATCTCTTTCATGCAAACACACACATACGACCCACATCATATGCACAGGTAATCACTGAGATTGGGTCACCATTGATTTGCTTTCAAAACAACAATAAACACAGGATCTTGAATGCTCACTAATGACATCACATCTTCACCACACATATAGCAGAGTTTGACCTGTGTTTTACCTCAGGTCATCAAAGTCCCCGCTCTCCATGTTCTGTGCTCTGCTGTAGTGCTTTCCCTCTGCATGAGTGTTAGAATATGAGACAGAAGAGGAGTTAAAGATGCTGCCAAGTCTCCCAGGTATAAGAAATTAGGCCACGTTACAGAGAATGAGAGATTTCTGTGTACAATATACTGTAGTAATTTATGCAGGTTTTCAGGGTCTCTCTCCCCACAGACGTGGGTGTTCTATCTGAAGATATTTTTTTTCCTCTCTGCACATGCCTAAAACAAATGAGTCCTTGAGTTTATTTTGGGCATAGCTGTGATGCAGTTAATTAGAACAAAGGAACAATGCTTTCTCACAGATACGGTATGAAACATGTTTTTGTCTTGAGGTCTAAGTTCCTGAGACAATGCTACATCATATGTAACATGAGCCCTACATCAGATGTCATACTGACACAAATAATGACAACCTGACACTGTTATGGACAGACAGGCAGGAGACACCGATATGGAGACAGATGGAGTTTTATTTGGATTATTACCAGAACAGACAGGTGAGCAGGTATGGAGATGGGGAAGTCATAGGAGAGAAGACTTGCTGGCAAGGAGGTCGCTGGAGAGGAAGGACGCTGGAAAGGGCCATAGGGGTTATGCAGAGTCGCATGGGGAGTCCTTGTATCAAACGAGGTCGGACAACTGGCTGAGGTGAGTGTTGGCTGTGATTGTGCAGATGGGGAGCAGGAGTGTGATAGGGAGCAGGTGTGCTTGATTAGCAAACGGTGGAGCCTGGCGTATCCGTGACATTACCCCCACCTCCACAGCCAGCTCCCGATGGCCGAAAAACCCTGCCTACGTGGTGGTCGTCCTCCTCCACGGGGAGCAGGTTGATCCAGGCGGACGGCCCGGGGGTTGGACGTGTGCGGAGCTGGAAACTTCGGGTGGACGACCCAGGGCCTGTACAGGTGTGGAGCTGGGAGCCTCGGACGGATGACCCGAGGACTGGCCTTTTGCGTAGCTCACCACATGAGGTCCACGACAAAGATCAAAGTCATCTAGAGGCCTGACGGAATGTCGGCAGCAAAGGCTGGGACCCCTTGGAGGCCTGAGGCGAAGGCGGGGACCCTCTGGAGGCCGGAGGCAAAGGCAAAGATCCTCTGGAGGCCGGTGGTGAAGGCGAAGATCCTCTGGAGGCTGGTGGCGCAGGCGGATCCCCTCTGGAGGCCGGCAAAGCAGATCAGGAGCCGGCGGCGGGAAAGCCGGACAGGGAGCTGGCGGCGGGGCTGCAGGACAGGAAGCCGGCGACGGGGCTGCAGGACAGGAAGATTGGTAGCGGAGCGGGCTGGACAAGTGCCTGCCACTCTGGCAGAGAAGGAGGGTACTGCTGCTGCTGCGATCCAGACGACAGTTCTGGATCTGGCAATGTGAAAGGAGTCAATCGCCTATTTTAAGCGGGTTTACCCACATTTAAAAAAAACCTAATACTAAAACCCACTAATTTTGGTGTAAAAAGGGTATACCACAGCCATGTGTAATGATTTACTAAAACAAAGCTATCTCAGAATAAGCAAACAGAACACAAGGAAAATATTTCATGCTACTGAGAGAAACTAATATGACCTGAAACAACTTCCAATAAAAATGAAAGTTTTGTATTTGTCCTAGTTTTCACAGCATGGCATGCATTATATGTGCATTGCTAATGGAATTATAGCATCCTGTGTGCTTACTGTATACAGAGAAAACATCAGGATTCCATTTCTCTGGGGGCTGTTTTATAACATAGCGAAAAAATAAAAGTTAAATGCCATTCCCACCCTGGTTTTTGAATAAGAAGTGACTTCACCTGAAGCCCTGGATTTTCCAAACATCTTCACTGTTTATTGGACAACATATTCCATAAATCACACATTGAGACCCACTTACAAACTTACAGCTCATCAGATGTCTCATAAATCATAGAATCTTGGCGCTTTTCATTTAACTGACTGGGCAGTTAAATGCTTCAGTTGTGAAGACAAATTTTAGATGGGAGCAACGGATTAAAAATGGGACAGAAATGGGAAGAAGGCTGTAATAAAGGTGGATTGTTTGTTATCAGGTCATGACAATATAAGCCCTCTGTCTAGACACCTGAATATTTTTATTTTTTTCACTCAAAACTACTCTGTGGGTACAAAATATTCTTTTTCTTACAAGATGTCACAGGTAAACTTTGATCAATTATTGATTCTTTTTTCTTTTTGGGTGACTTCAGTCATGAAGGGGAGAATGTGTTGAAAGAGAGAAGACAACCAGATATGAAAAAAAAAAAAAAACTAATGAATAATCTATTCCCTGTCTTGATCCATGGCCTTATGTTCCACTAAATATCACTGAAATCCATGGAGTATTTTTTGAGATATCGTACTAACTAACAAACAGGCAGACAAACAGGACCAAAACATAACCTCCATGGCAGAGGTTGTGTTCATTTTTATGGAGTTCATTTCTAATGGGATACAAGGTTCTCACAGTAACAAGAAGTTTGTGGAGGCATACAGTAACCACATTAGAAAAATAGAGCAAAGTCTCCCTATCTGCACTGTCTGGGACATTCTGAAAATGGAAAGGAAAGTCAAACGGTCAAGCAGCCAGACAGAACCAATTTCAAGTTTCATAATGGACTTCCTCAATACTTTTGGTCGCTTTGCTGGCTCACTATCACACAACAAAGAACTGCCATATTGATGCGATTGTTTTATGTCTCCTGTGGTCAAAGCAACTTTGTACTCCAATACTGTCAGGAGGTTTTTGACCCATAATGACAGCTACAGCGGCTCACAACTCACATCAGAGCACTTCAGTGACGAATGCTGTCTGCCCTCGAGTGAACCCTGATGTAGATTCCCTCAGTGGTCTAACTGGGGTGGCGTTGATCATAGTGGTGCAGAACCATGCATTTCAAGCACCCCTAAGTCAGCTATAGAATACAAACTCAATGTGTAGTTGAGGAAACAGGACAGGGAAAAAAAAGAGTAGAAAAAAATGCATCAACATATTGCTGAGTGTGCTAAAAAGAATCCCATCAACTGTGAAGCTGTTTGGAGTGGCTTATACTCACAAACGCACACACACAAATATGCACCACTCATTAAGGCAAGCTATTGTTCATGCTTTTACTTGAAACAGTTATGTATCAATGCAGTCTAAATGCATAAGAGGGATGAATACTACAGCAAGATGCAATGCTATGTGGAAAATCCATAAGAAGTGATTTCCAGTGGTGTGTTGTCTTGACATTGTAACATTGTAAAAAAAATCCCTCAGTTATTGATGTGCATTACCAGATAGATTTATTATACAAATTCCTCTGACACTTTTTTAAAATGGTATTCAGTTTTTGGTACACTTCTCACTGTGTTGCTTTGGATTCTGAAGAAAGTCTTTCCCTATAGTCCTCTCTCCATTGTAGCTGAGTGCAGACTAATCTCTATTTGGTTGAAATTCTTAACAGCGGTTATCATCCCAGAGTGCCTCCTCCTCTCTCTCTCTCGCTCTCTCTCGTTCCCTGCTGAGGTGAGCAAAGTGGCTTAGATGTGGTGACAGAGAATGATTCCTCAGTGCTGCTGCACAGATGCAGGGACAGCTCAAAGAAGCTTATGCACATTTAAGGTTTGCAAAAATACTTTTACAGTGGGACAGAACGCCTGTGATGTGAACATTGGTTGATATCAGCATAAGTACCTCAGTGGTAATTCAACACCAAAACAGTTGTTCTGCACAAAAAAAACACAACATGTGACTATTATGCAACTCTCATGGAACTACTACTCTCCTTATGATATACAAGGTCAGATCACAAGAACATGCTATCAGCACAGCATGATCCGAGCTGTGTCGTCCACACCCAGTTCCACAATGACTATTAAACTTGAAACATATTCCAGCTGCAGATTGCATGATAAAACTGAGATTAATGACACTACATTAGTTAGTGTTTGTATGTTACATCAGGGGTGTCCGGCTCCCCCCACCTACTACAACTCTCTCTCTATCTCTCTCTCTCGTACACACCCTTTCAGAGGACTTACTTACCGTAAATTTGCTACAACTACACCATTACTCAATCCCCCGAGGCAAAAAGTGTGTTCCAGGCCACCCAGCTCTGAAATTGCTCATGATTATTCACAACTGGAAAAAGAAAATTCCACAACTGATGACTTACATCTAGAGCTTCAGTACGTGATGAATTGTTGTATTCATGCACTTTTACATTTGCAAAAGTTGCATTTGTATCTTAATGGTGGATGCCTGTATTATGTTGTCTTTGCATTCTATGCCATAAGCTTTTAAGTATATGAGGCTACCACTCACACATCTATTTTTCCCCATTTTTAATAAGGGTAGCATTATCGAATTTGATGATCCAGCATGAAAGTTAAAATAATGGCTATTTGACACAGGAATAGCTGTATTATTTTTTTAAACAAAGCCTTGAAAGTAAAACAATACAAGACCTTATGGTATAAAGATATTTAATGTGGAATCCTTGGGGGATGGAGAAAGGATCTTTTCCCAGTTAATTTATCACTGTTAAAATTCCTTGAGTTCTTGTACTGTGAATCTTTCAATTCTGGAGATGGATGGGCACTGGGGCCCCAAAGTTAAACTATGGTGCTTTGGGAGTCATTATGTTAGGGAATGTGATTTTAACCAGTTCATGTAAGAAATGGCCCAATGCACATAATTCTTCCTTTCTCCCGAGTACATCACATTTTTCTGCAAATGCATGTAAACAGCAGACAGAAGAAGGAGGTCTCAGAGAGGATGACTCTATATGTGGAAAACACTCAAATATCCTTTTCTTCCGGGTTATTTGGAGGGTTGTGTACTTCATTTCTATTATCTCTGCTCATTAGTGTGACAGAACTCCGTTGGAAAATTTCTCATCTTTAAGCTTTTAGGTGAATGATCCTTTTTAATTATAAAAACCTAATTAACTCCACAAAAATGTGTAATTTGCAAACTTCTCTCAGTGCAATTAAAAGTATGAGGTTTTCATTGCTGTCAGAAGACTGCCTCAACTCTCTCTGTCTGTACCAAACCTGGGTCATTTTAGAACTTCATTAAATTGTAAAAAAAAGCCCATTTGGTTTGTTTGGATTTTCATGAAAATTAGCTAAAATTAACAATACTGCACATAAACACATCCACACAAATGTGACTACTGAAGATACCTTACAGTGTTTTATACAATCTTACTTATTCACTTTTTTTCACATATACATACTACTTCTTTTGCAGTGTATTGTTTATAATTAGTGTAAACGTGGATCTAAGCCATTGTTATAAACTAATATGACATAAACATTATACAAAGAATCTTACATAAATGCTGGTTGATTTGCATGTTGCACTCTGTGTACGTACCATTAACCAGCATAGTTTTCAATATAAAATTGTAAAAGTGGAATTGTCCTCTTTGCAACAAGGAATACTTTGCAGAGAGTTTGGTTTCACAGCATAAAACTGGATGTAAATGAAATAAAGACCATCACAATTTAATGGAGCAGAGGCTTACAGATTTTGAATTATGGTTTTTGTCCAAAATTGGTCGTCATATTACTCAGAGCATCATATTTGCTTCTGTCTATTTCCTCAAATTAGTCTATGCAGTCTCAGTGCATATTCACAGCAATAATATTATTACATGTAATGTTGCTCAAAATCAGGCATGAAATTTCTTGATGTTAATGCTGTACCAATTATACTGCATGTCACCACTTAACATTTTGAGTTAAATGTCCTTCAGAGAATCACAATTTAACAAATCCAGTGAGTCCAAATGCTTGTCAACTATGAATGGAAAGTGTCTGAAGAAAGCACACTGGTTTCAGAACCGCCTGATTTAACATTCACACAGTAATATTTAATGACACCTGGAAGCGGCCCAATATAACTGCAGGTCTTTTGCAGTTGGCCACTGAGCAGCTCTACTTCAGAAGCTGGAGGTTAAGTGTGCTGCTCAAGGGCATCTCTGGGGTAGTTGGTGAGCCAGGGGAGAGCGCGACTTATTCACTTTCCAAGGTCAGACTTTCAAAGCTGATCAAGAATTCAAAACACAGCCATCTAAGAACACTTCTCTACCAGTTTGTATATTCAACAAACACAAAGTAATTTAAATGGTTGACAAAAATATACAGTTGTTGAGTCTTGAAAGGCCATTCTTATGACCAATGGAGCCATTTCTTAGACAGAAAATGTATTACATGTAGTAAATATGTAACACGGTTGCTGGTAAGGGTAAAAGTTCCACAAATTAAGTGTTGATAATCTGCATCTTAACATATTAGTCTATTTTTTTCTTCTGTGTGATGTGAATTGATACTGTATATTTAATCTTGAAATTGTTGCTTTTTCAGATATCATTCATAGACAATCACCTTTTAGTTGACATTGATACATATTTAGCATTTTGCTTGTTTCTGTTGGTAGCTTTCAGGTAGGCCACATTACATGACCTAGATGTCATCTGCATTTTAGGCATGTCTTGTACTGTTAGATTGTGTTTTTTATGCATACTTAAGTGCTGTTAAATGTTTGTTTACCCTGCAATAATCCTAGTAGTACGTGCTGCATATTTTCTTTGAGCAAGAACAGTACTGTACTTATTGGCAGTGAAAAAAGGCTCAAAAACTGGAAAGAAAATCTATAAGAACCCCATTTTATCATATACTACACTAAAGTACTGACTATTTCTATGCAATCTGGCAATTCTTTTTTCCATTACAGACAGATAGTGAATAATAACTCCACAAAATAGAGGGGGAAATGAAATTCCTATTAGCTCTAATTACTTCTCCCATTTATCCTTGGGAATGACATGAAGATTAATGAAGCTCTCCACTATTTTAAGCAAGGTTATTTAAATGAGCGATTTTACTCTCCTTATATCATTGCATTAATCTTAACACAAGACAAGTATGTTTCACTTTTTTATTATCATTTTTGCTTTTTTTTTTTAAATATTCCTCGTTAGTATTCTTTACCATGGCCTTTAAATTGCATCAATAGGAAAGTGACTTGAACTGAAATGGCAGTAAAATGTCTGTTGGTCTTGGGTGAAATCCAAACGTCTCTTCCAAAATTTTAATTAACCTAATAGTTTTGCCTCCTGCTCTTGTGATCAGAAGTATTTTGAATCTGCCTTTCGGGTTGTCCAAGCCCAAGTCAGGGAAAGCAGACAATAAGAGCCAGCAAACTGCAAACATGATGCACAATTTAAAAAATCCACGAGTAATTAATAGGCACAAGATTTACAGACAGGATTTATTCACTCTAAAAATTCAAATATATGCATTATTCACTGATACTGATTAAGTTCCAGTTTACATTGTGTGCAATAACTGAAGTCAGCAGACTACAATAAAGAAAATTTAACAGTAACTCAAGTGAGAGTTTCATAAGTTAGAGTACTGAATGAAAATAAACTGCATGTCGTGCTAAACTAACTTAACAGGGACAAATGCATTAGTGAAAGTCCATTAGTCCAAGTTTTCTCCCTGTTAATTCTCACTCTCTGTTGCTCTTTCTCCATTATCTTTCTCAGCCTGTTTCTCTGTCTCTCTTCTCACTGCCCCTTACTTTCATGTGCTTCTCTTCATCTATGCCTTTTTGATGGGAACATTCACAAAGAGAACAATCTTGTGTTGTGTGTGGTAATGGTGCAGAGTTGAGTGGAGCAGAGATGGCAGGGGAAAGTGCCAACTGTGCCCTCCCACGCGATAATATTGTCATGTTAGATTACCCATCAGCCTGTTGGCACTGCCCTTCTCTCCTTGAACCCACAACCCTGCTGAAGTGCAGCCAACTGCTAATGGTGTTTTTCTACAGAGAGCTGTTGTGTGCATACAGTGCAGTGGGATATCACACTCACTCCTGTATATTCAAGCTCTCATTTCTGAAGTACGTTTTCAGTGTGCTTTGTTGTGATATATGCAGCATGTCACCATGTTCACCAACTTTTTCTTGTCCATCTTTATTTTAAACAGTATTAAAATGTCTTCCTATGCATGCAAATGTAATTGGTATAGGAGGAGCCACTTTACAATGCCCCTGGAGCAGTTTCATTGGTTCAGTGCCTTGCTCAAGAGTACTTGGCATAGACATGGGTACAGTACATGTAACACCAGCCATTCTCCAGTTGCAACTCAGAGCTGAAATACACCTGCCAGCCAATACTGGGCATTAAACCAGCACTCTCTCAAAGCCCATTTTGGCCCAAACAAATAAACTAAATATGCACTAAGTATTCATGGGTGAGCAGACGGACAGCATAACTGTCTATGCTGTGATTATACTAGTTAATGACTAACTAAGTTACCCAGCTGTTGTGCAGTCTGTCAAGTCTTGACTTGGTAAATGGAGGCAATGTACTTTGTACAGTGAAAATTGTACTCATGTTCACGTTTTTTACCCAAGTTCAATATTATACATTGCTGGTGTGTAAGAAGTGTGAAGATCTTCCACCAGTCATACATTTCACTTTATTTAATTAATAGGAGGCAGATTGGAGCAAAGCTCTTTCCCTTCACTCACACAAAAGTGTGGTGACATCTGTCTACTGCACAAACACAAGGTTCCCTAACATTAATAGGGGATCACATTCAGAATTGCCAAAGTATTGGCTACTGGCCACTACTACTACAAAAATGACTGGCTGGAAAAGTTGCAGTATGACTGGTAGCTGTTGCTTGTGGCGTATATAGCTGAAGGTCATTTATTGTACAGTATGTTCAATGTATGTTTCAGTATATCGACCCTGGCAGCTCCGGTGGCGATTTCACCAATCACACAAATAACACTAAAACTAAAACAAATTATAGTCATACTCCCTGTTCAGAGCATTGCCATATAAACAAAATCCGCAAATAATAGCAATTTTGACATAGACAGTAGCACATGCTTACACTATAAAAGATTATGTGAAAGATTTGAGACATTGGTCATATTTAGGACATATACCACCCTTTAAGCTACAGTTAATTTCTCTGTCTGATGAGTTGCTAGTTTACTGGGATATCTTGTTGTTGCTAATGCATCTAATCACTACAGGTGAGTAGCCTAACTCATACCACCTTATGATAAAATATCTGAAATACCCCTTTAAAGTTGTTAGGTGAAAATCTTTCCATATTTCCAGACTTTTTAAAAAAACCCAGACTTCTTTATCTCCTTTAAGGAAAATTCATACATAGTCATGATAAATGGAACAATGGCTATTTTACACAGCTTTCTCTCCTCAACTCTCAAGGACAGTTTGCTATGGAATTTGCTCTACATATATTTGTTCAGATTTCCCTTATGCTGAATACATTCCGTGTTTGCTCTGAATTTTTAGAAAAGGACTGATTCAGCTTTATTCTGGAATAAAGTCTCTGTGCTAAAACTTCTTTATTCTCTTGTTAACCTCCATTCCGCATGCGCTGCTACATAGTGGCTATGTACTTTGCTCACAGCAATCTTTTGTGAGTGAAGGAAGAAAATATTGAGGGGGCCGATGTGTGAGAGAATGAGAACAGATAACAGAACAGCTAAATATGGCTGTGAGAGAAAAATTAAGTGAATTAGTTTGGCAAGCAAAGAAGTTACAGTATGTTAAATCTGCATCCATGACATTAGCTCTGTTACATTCAGATTTGCAATTTGAATAAATGAATAGAGTGTTAGTGAAGATAAGAGGGAATAAATAATCAGAAATAATCAATAGTTGATTCATGCGTTATTTTTATGAGCCTTTAAACAGTAAATAGCTCATTTCTCTTAAGTGTCTTTTTTTTAGCAACTTTGTTCTCTTAGTATATTCTAATTCAAATGTATTCCTACATTTACTACATAAAACATTTCTATATTTAGCCAACAGCATTAAACCATATTCTTCTTATTGGTTGTGAGTGGGAATGCATCACAGCCAATCATCGTCATGAGGGCAACACATTTCTCAGTGTTCTATAGGTCATAGCACCATTATCATGATAAGTATCATGATCCAAGTGTTGCATCTCCTAATTTATGGGATTTAGTAAGATAGGAAAACACTTATATCTTACAAGTATAAAAACATATATCCACTGGCACACACATTCAAACATGGTAACACTTCATGGAAGAAGTGTCTTATTTCATTCAGTCAATGAATTATCTGCAAAATTTGAACACTGATGAGCAGTATGTTTAGTAGTTTTTCTTCAGCTACATGCAGGTCTGCATTTTTTGAACAGTGGGCTGTTTTGAGACTTTTATGTGTTCCAGGCTACCTGTGGATGACCACAGCATAAGAGTTTTATACTGTATGGTGTATTGAGCTGGTGCAATGAAAATACATAATGTTAGATTTGCCTAAATACTAACAGCTGGAGATGGCATCAGTGAAACAATGTCCCAGAGGGACAGATGGTTTGTGGCTTCCAAAGAACAAAGCTCATTTAGGACAAACAGATTATGGGGTTTACTGTAATCTGCACATAATGCATTTTACGCTGTTCTTTATTTCCTGCATAATCCGCTACAATCCCATTTAATTTCATTGGCCTACAGATTATTCTGTCTTTAGAAATGTAATTGTCTGGCTCTAATGCAATATAATACATTACATGTATGTTTCTATGCAGAAACAAAGGGAAAAAATCCTGACTGTATTACAGCATTTTCCCCTGTATAAATGTTGCTATATGCATCTTTATTGCTGTTTTGGCAGAAATTTCTGTACACTTTAAAGGTGACAGAAACAAACTTAGCAAGGTCTACAGCTATTCATCTCATTTTGTGGAGAAACAGAGAAACTTTGAACTCTACATTCAGACATAAGTGCAGAACGTGGACTGATTAAACTGAATACATTTATTTCATCAGGCGCTCAGTCAGACAAGATCATTCACCACGGCAGATCTTTGATTTACTCTCAATGCTGTACAATGAAGACTTGTTCCCTTCATTGCTTCATCTTCTTTTGATGAAGTCCAGCCCACTACCCTGTAAAAATGACAGTGTTATTGTTTTATTTCCCCTACTTCATACGTCTAATATCTGCTCCCTAACTCTTTTCTTTTTTTTCCTTTGATGAATGCATTTTGTATTGGTGTATTGGCCAGGGCAGTGAAATAAAACTATTAGTTTTTTTTCTGATGAAAAAGATCAGATCTGTATTGTAAGCATGAGGATTTGTGGGTATTGTTGAAAGTACTTTATATGTCTTGAATTTCAATTTCTGTGATTATCAGCTTGATAACACGGTTCCTGCATTTCACTTGAATGTTTTGGTATGTCAAACCAAATCATTAAGCAGGGTGAACAGAAGAGGTCAAACTGCAGGAGACTTCATCAGCATCATGACACTTTAGTGCTTTATATTATTTATGGGCAGGGAGTAATCCTCCGTTATCTTGGAGCTGGGACTGCCTCATTCTGAGGGAGAAAATATATTTGAACTCACAACTTGTTTTTATTTGTGATGGCAGTGTTTCATTTTTCTTGAAAGAAGAGTGAGGCTGTGAAAACAGGTCTTCAATCTAATTAATATTATTAATTGTACAAATTAAATAAATACATTTATTTTTTTAGACTGTAGCCTATTTATATCATATGTTAACTGGTGCTTTTAGCAGGGAGGTAGTCTTTGTAATCTTTTTTTCCATAGAATTCCTAACAAGATGGAGTCCTTAAATGTGTCTCTGGGTACTTAAGATAGCCTGGCATTGAAATTATTCCTGAACATTACACGAACAATTTAATACCCTTATCTTAATGCACCATTATCTTGTATAATACACAGTGAATTAGTGACTTGTTATTCTGTGAGACTCGGTGACTGCCTAAGCAAATAACTGAGTGATGCTTAATCATTAATAATTTAGAAAACCATATGTGACAATTAAACAGTGAAAATTGTTAATGATGCTCAAGTTGTTTTTGAGCTCATCTTTACTCCGTTAAGAGTGCAGGACCATTTATCAATTCCAAATGATGCTATTACCACAAAAGCAGATCTTGGAAATGTCACCACTGCATCTATTCATTTCTCAGGTGTGAAGTGATTCATATTCCATTAAACAAATACGTAAAGAGTGTCTATTCCTCTAAAAATAAATTATCCTGACCTTCATAAAAATGAGATTTTAAATGCAAATCACCTCTGCAGTGGAGGGAAAACTTCATCAATATCTTAGGCATGAATACCAATGATAAATGCGTCTGCCTGGAATCAATAAGTCTCTAGATATACAGCATATCATTTACTAAATCTATACTATTACTATATACTATGAAAATAATTATTTGAAATGAATTAATATGATATGAATGTACTAAAAGTGTTGTGAACAAATTACATATACATGAGAAAAAACAAAGTCAAGCATGAACTATAGTTAATCGATGTACTGACTCTTTTACCTCACAATCATTCAGTACACACTAAATGGCCTTCTCCCTCAGTCAGTAATCTGTCTAGATGGAGGCAATTCACATTGAAGACTATTGACTCATGACATTTGTGCTTCTTCTCTAGGCTTGGCCACACAATATCATCAAGCTGCCTATAGAGCCCAAAAATATCCATCACTTCTCAGAGTGGCATTTTCAAGTCACGACAACAAATGCTGCAGCTTATCGCAAACACAGGGATAACCAGATGATTAGATTGGCTAGTCCATCACTACAGGCCACCGTGGCACCATCTGAATATACCAGAGTCCTGCTGGGTAATCACTCCCCACATATAATTTCTCAGACAGACACACACACAACATCAAGAGGCCACTGGTCTGAAAGACAAGGAGAACAGAGAGAGAGAGCAGCTATCGCTCACAGGACACTTACTGAGTACCCTCTCACAAAGCAATATAAAACAGAGCAGCTACTTGACCAAATCATTTAGATACGGAGACACAGTGGTCAGGAGGACGACCTGACATTGAGCGACAGTGATTTTAATGTTTTCTTCTACACAAATGCTTGCATCATCATCCCTGCTGACAGTTGTTTTTGTTATGGAGTTGTCAAGGCATATATAAACCTTAGTAACAGTGTCTTACTCTGCTGGGTTTTTGGTGTATTGACAGATAAATGACATAGCTCTACCGATGTGGTTATAATGGCAATCTCTCAGTTAATGCAGTGCTCTGGTAATTCAACTTCTGTTCCATCTCTGCTCACCTTAAACTTGTAATGGAAAAAGTTTTCACTCCATTGACACGCACTGACACACTTACACACACAAACACCACAGTAGCTTATGTTTGCTTCAATAACTTGACTTTCCTTAAAAGAATCAGAAGAAAGATCATCTTAAATCAAATTATTTTTCTTTGCCCAGAGATGAGCCTTTCAGGCAGCAATTTCATTTTAATGAGCATATGACATACAAATCACACAAAATACAATTCACCCTCATTAATTTCAATGAGGCCAGTTCATTGGCACAGCGGTGGTTACTGATGCAAAGCGATGCGATCAGCCAGAAAAGCATTGTATTGGCCAGTCAAACACGTGCAAGTGCACATTCCTAGTAAATTACTTTGTGAGGGGAATGCCGTATTTCTACTGTTGACGTCGTGATTCTTGTGACAGAGGACAAAATGAATGTCGCTATGATAACTTTCCAGTATCATAAACCACTGTGCAACAACTGATAAGCCTTCAAACTCTGGATTTGTTTCTCAAATTGTCCTTCCCGAATTGCATTTTAACATCTCACTGGTACCTGAAACAAAATGCCCCGACCGACGCAGCTCCTTGCTTTTTCTTAACGTATGTCTGTTTTCTGAGCGCCGGTAACTCTAACTACATCTCTAACCCTACTGGGTCCCTGGGTTCAACTCTTACCCGTTTTGTTTCCTGTTATCTTCCTCTAGCTCCTCTTATTTCTTTTCTAGGAAGGGGTATTGAACTTCATTTAATCAGGTAATCTTATTGTGATTAAGATTATTTATCAGTGTAACTCAGTGGGCGATTCTGAGAAAAACAAATCGGATTTTGGTATGTTCACACACAGCAGCACTATTACCACATTGACCTGAACATGTTCAGCCAGAAACATATCTGTTTCTAGCAAATATGAAGGTTTCATCAGCAGATTTATGGCTGAAGCGGTTCAGCACTTACTAAAGCTTCGATCTTCTCTTGACAATAAACTTTAGTGTCTTATGCTGTCTGCACAGGCTGAGTAGGTGTTACACGGTTGGATTCCCTCCAACCAATTACACCACTCACTTGAATGGACGGGGTGAATAGTGACAACCTGTAATTATCATTCTAAGTATTTTCTGAAGAGATTAATTCTTTCTGCACCAATGTGTCTAATCAAGATGGACTCTGCCTGGGCTGACAAATCAGAGGGGAAAAGATAGAGAAGAGAGGCATTTGAATACGGGCCAGCAAACCCCTTCAACCCCCACCAGGGACTCTCATTCAAGACTCATTGTTCTGATGTTTTTACACAACTTACTCTTTCATTTCTATCCCTTTACACTTCCTGAGTTAAATGCAATTTCCATCAACTAGCGTAAAGTAAAACCCCCTTGTAGTCTATTTAAACATTTGGTCAATTTTGGTTAAAGAAATTGACGAAATGTCAATGTATTGCTACCAAAGATAAATTCCTATAGCATATTGGCTTCATCTCTGAATCCCTTACTCTTATAAAAAGGTAACACTTTACTTACTAAATGGTTTATAACACATATAATAAGCTCATTTAAGTGTTAATCAATGTATTTTTCAGCAATTACAACTCCTACTTGTGGAACTAATGAATGACAATATAGTAAAACATAGGAGAAGTTATAATTGCTGACAAATACTGTACATTAATAAACACTTTAATTTAATCTTTAATGTCTTATTTCTGTTTACACCTACATTATAGAGTGTTATAAACCATTTGTTAAAAGTTTATATAGTTCTTATGAATGCTGATAAATAGCGGAGGTTAAAGTAAAGTGTTACTGAAAAAAGTTAAACAGTTTACAAGGATAAAGAAATAGTTGTTTATAAAAAAGGCACTGAGCACCTCATTTATGCCTTATGGAAACATTAAAAAAGGAAATTAGACCTTTAGAGTAGCAACAATCAATATTTGAATGAGGTTAGACTAATAATTGGGAAAAAAGTTTCTAAGGCTAGTGTTTTCATTACCATTGTGTATAATTTCATTTAGATTGTTATTGTGTTTCACTTTGAAGCAAAATCATTTGATTTATCTCCTCAATTAATGGTTAATTTCATAATTTTCTAATGGAATTCACCCCTGGGACTGATAGCGATTTGTTTTCATTTGCCATTTTCTTCATGAGTACGCAAGAAAATGTGTTTCCCTGTGTGTGTGTGTGTGTGTGTGTGTGTGTGTGTGTGCGCGTATGTGTGTTGACTGAGGGCTCAGAATAATATGAGAACCCATAAAGGTTAATTTAGATTAGTCATATGATTGCTGGCCAATAGCTGAGACAGAGAATATTTCATCTACTTCCTTATTATTTTTAAACTATCCGCATTGCCTTCACCTTCAATTCAGTTTTTTGTTTAATTATTCATGAATCGTGCATAATTTATTATACACTTGTTTATGCATGACTTGTTGCCCAAGGGTGTAGTTGTTTTGTTTTTCTTTCCTTTGGTGAATGTTTGAGACATGCTGTAGTTTGGAGGCTTTAGTTGTAAAATGCTGCTGCTTTAAGTCTACCCTTGCTAGCCAGAGGAGTCATCTTCTCTTACCCTGCTCTGCTCTGAATACTAAGAATACAAGATTATGGAAACATAGTGTAGATTTTTTTGTTACATTTTTGTTATATTCACTGATTAAAAACATTGATTTTTAAAATGTGTCATTGCACTGCTGCAGACCAAGATTTGTTTAACTCAAATGAAGAGACTACACTTCAGATAATTTTAACATCTCATCCTTTGCAGCTCATTCAGAACAATAAAAGCTTTAACATCAATTTGTGTTTCAACATACAAGGTTTTGATACAAATGCATTTTAATTTAAATCTGGGATCATAATTACTCATCTCCACAGGTCTGGATCAGCTAAGACCCCCCGGGAAATCAAATATTGATCTAACAGCACAAGACTCCTCTGACCTTTGACCTTGAAAGCTGCGGGTGTGGACTACACTGCTGAGTGTTCTATGATCTAACTTACAATATAACACGCAGGTCTGTCGATAAATCAAAAGCAGAATGAGTTTGAACAGCAGGGAGTTGCCTCAGCTGTGAAAAGTAGCATCAAGGGCCAATGTTGTTACAGTACAGTACATTACAGCACTCATCACTGCTGGGACCCATAAGAATTATTTGGCCTTTGTTTAGAAAGCTGTGATAGCTGTAATAGCAGGCTGTAAACACGTTTTTAATTGTTCAGTCCATTTGTATCTGATTGATTTATAGCCTATGTATCAAATCAAAAATGTAAATTAGACAATTTACATGTATATTTCTATTATTATATCTATTTCAAGCTGCTATAACCTACAAAAAAACCTACACCAACGCATAATAGATTTTACTCTCACCCATGACATCATAAAACAAATACAAACAATTTAACCCTTTATATCCAGTTTGTGTTTATTTCTTCAAGGTTGGAAAAATATGGCTGACAGTATCACATAAATATTCTTTATCAGTTTGTTCCAACTCTTCAATGAAGCTATATGATGCTTATGATGAGTGGAATACACATTTACCCAAAATTCAGCCTGACATATTTGGTATTTTTGGAAACTTCGTAAAAATACATGTGGATTTAAACAGTATTTGGCTGCAAAGCACGTGGTTGTACTGTCCGTCCTGAGATTAAATTAGGTCTTATTAGTTCACTCAGTCCCTATTATTTTTATTAGAAGTAGTAGTAGCTGTAGTAGTATTTACATTGTTATCATTATTTGTTTGACACAAGGTAGAATGTACTGATAACAATAACCACAATGTCAATTCTCAAGGTCTGAACATTAACTTTAAAATGACATCAATGATGGACACATTTTGAAGGAGAGTTTGAGAGACAGAGGCATTATTTTTATGATTGATGGGGCAGAGAGTTCTCTTGTTAGTTTATATATGTTTCTATCTCAAGCATTTAGAGAACGCACAACAAATTAATCATTAATATCTTCACCAAGTGTCATTTCATGGCAAACTAAATATTGGGATTCTGTCAACAATTATGTGTGTTGTACACCATCTAATCTGAACTTCATCTATCTATTTTTTACAGGCTACCAGAATGACAGTCAGGCTGGCAGGCAGGCATAATGCACCTCAGCTCACTGAAGAACAAGACACAATTTGTTTTCCATCAGGGTCATAGTAGCATGATGCATCAGCATTCTAATGTCGAATCTATAAGGAAATGCAACAACTTTTTATCCTTGGAGCAAACTCAATACAACCACTAAAATAATGTAGTGCTGTAGCTCTGAATAAATATAGCTATAACACTCATCTATGCCATCCTATGATTATCAATATGGAAATCAGTGCCAGCAGGGATTGTCTTTAAACAGCAGTAATATGAACTTGTCAAACTCATTCTGAATTCCTTCACTACTTCTTAAAATGAGAGACATGCTGAATAAACAGATTTCAAGTTTGAATCAATGAAGAGCAAAATAAAATTCATGCAAATTTCAATTATTAGCTTAACTTGTAGCTGCATTGTAAATTTGAATGAATTTCCACAATACAACTTAAGTTTTTATTTTATTTTAAGTTTCTAACAATCTAATGAGGGATGTATTCCCTGGGTGTTGACTGAATGGGCACAAGTAAGGTAGCATGCAAAAAATCAGTTGTTATTTAGCTTTAGATATGTCACCAGTAACACATGGGTCTAAAACCAGTTAAATATTGTAAAATGTATCATGAGGACAAAGTCATGTTGAAGAATGAGAGTTGCAGACTACAGATGTGGTGTGTGCAGAGATGTGTGTTATGATGCTGGTTTGTTATGAATGCAAATGCTACACCCTACACCTACTCAAGCCTTCCAGTGAAAAGAAATGCTTTCCTGTGAAACAGCAAGAAGGGTTGAGTTATATATTCTGAGGGACACTTTAGGTTAGATTGTTCAAGTTTTAACCAAGGTCAGAAGTTCTTCTGTTATCACTTTTACACAAAAGAACTGCCAAGGCAAAGAGAAGCAGATGCTTATTGCAGTTTGCGTTATCTAACACTCAACACACTTCTTAAACAGCATATGACACTATTCATCCATCCATCCATCTTTGTATCCATCCATCCATCTTCTTTACCTGCTTATCCCTGTTGACGTCACAGGGGAGCTGGGGCATGCAACCAACATGCATTGGGTGAAATACAGAGAAAAACCCTGGACAGGTTGCCAGTGTATCACAGAGCTTACACAGAAGGACAAACATATTCACACCTAGGGCAATTTAGACCTCAACACCTGATCTTCACATATTTGGACAGTGGGAACCTGTCTGGACCTGAAGGAAACTGCTGCAAACAGAGGAAGAAAATGAAAAACTCAGGCCCAGGGCCGAGATCCAGACTAACCCAGGACCTTGTTGATGTGAGGATACAATGCTAACTGCTGTGCCACTGTGAAAGCTGAGCAGCTAAACAGTTTTTTAAACTGCAGTCCAAAAAACCAAACAGTACTATTCTTGTATACTACATATGACTCAGTGAAGAAGAAAGTCCATTGAGGTTTGCAAACATCAAGCTGTTCTACAGTAGATTATTTTATGGCTCATTTCAATCGAGTTTGTTAGAGCAGAAAATCCTTTTGAGGTTTTGCTTGTGGAACAGACAATCCGTACCCGATACTGTTTATATGTCATAGTCTCATTCTTGCATAATACTGAACCCGTGGCTGCGAAATCTTTAGAAACATTTATCTGAATTGCCACTATAAAATACTGTTGGGCAGATTCCCTAGTTCATCGTCTTTCTCAACGCACACGCAGGTGCTCAGCTGTACTGAATATTTAAAATAAATGCCAAAATAAAGATTGTGAAGAAAAATGCTGCCAGGAAACAATTCATCATGGAAATAGTGAGCATAGGGGAAGTATCCATCTCTCTTCATAGGTATTTGTAAAAGTGCCATGCCAGTGCTGTAGCTAAAGCCATGATCGATCTGCTTGGGGCTACCTGGGCACGCTGCAGCAGGCAGCTCTGGGGCGTTAGCCATTGCAAGTCTCAGCTCAGGGTCCTGCACTCTGATGGCAGGCCTGCTCTCTGTCCAACAACGTGAGATTGCAGCATTTGAAATATTAAGCAGGAGCAGGAGAAAAGAGCAGAGTCAGGGTTTCACCTTTGTACACGTCAAATACACTGAATGTTATGGACCTGTGCCATGTATCTGACATCCACAGCGATGCTGAGCGGAGAACACCTCCTGTGGCTTTTAGTCCAATAGAGCATTATGTTTGGCTAAAGTGCTTACCTGCAACAGCATACGAGAAACAGTTTTTTCTGAACACAAGTACAGTACTGTACATGAATAGGAAGTGGCTAAATCCAAGATCAGTACTTTTGTTTTCTTTGTTTTCAACTAAATAAAACTATAAATACAAGAGCTTTTATCAAGCTCAGATCAGTTTGTACTTCCATGTATGTCTGTGCTTGTACAGTGGTGTGAAAAAGTGTTTGCCCCCTTCCTGATTTCTTATTTTTTGCATGTTTGTCACGCTTAAATGTTTCAGATCATCAAACAAATTAAAATATTAGTCAAAGATAACACAAGTAAACACAAAATGCAGTTTTTAAATGGTTGTTTTTATTAAGGGAAAACAAAATCCAAACCTACATGGCCCTGTGTGAAATAGTGATTGCCCCCTAAACCTAATAACTGGTTGGGCCACCCTTAGCAGCAACAACTGCAATCAAGCGTTTGTGATAACTTGCAATGAGTCTTTTACAGCGCTGTGGAAGAATTTTGGCCCACTCATCTTTGCAGAATTGTTGTAATTCAGCCACATTGGAGCATGAACTGTACATACGTGTGTGACACTATGGACGCATCCTGGGGATGCACAATATTTTTTCCCTGATAATGCTACATTGGATGTTTTATGAGTCTGTGGTGGCCAGTGCTATCCTGTATGTTGTTGCATGCTGGGGCAGCAGGTTGAGGGTAGCGGATGCTAACAGACTCAACAAACTGATCTGTAAAGCCAGTGACATTGTGGGAGTGGAGCTGGACTCTCTGGCGGTGGTGTCAGAGAGGAGGATGCTGACCAAACTACATGCCATCTTGGACAGTGTCTCCCACCCACTCCATGACGTGCTGGTCAAACAAAACGAAAGACTAATCTCCCCAAAATGCACCACAGAGTGCCATAGGAAGTCATTCCTGCCTGTGGCCATCAAACTCTTTAACTCCTCCCTCTAAGTGTCAGTCTATATGACCTTAAGTCACTAAACTGGACATTGGACCATTAACATCACTGCAATACTCGAAATAATTGTGCAATGTGTTCTGTTTAATACTGTTGTGCAATATGCTCTGTTTTCAGTTTAAAATTCCCTATTTATTGATATTTATTTATACTTCTATTACTGCTGTGCAATATCTACCATCTCATAATCATCTTAATAAGCTACACTTAACTTGACAGTACTCATGACGGCACTACTACTTATTACTTATATTATTACATTGAATTATTATACCGTTCATACTTATCAACCTATCAACCTCTAAATCCACTTAGATACTTTTTAGCTTTTATACTTATATCCACTTTGTACTTAATTTATCTTACCTGTATTATAGTGTATTATATTTTGATTTGCTTAGTGCTTCTATTCCTGTGTGCATTGACGTGATAGTGAGCAGCTGTAACAAAAGAGTTTCCCCTCGGGAATCAATAAAGTATTTCTGATTCTGATTCTGATGAGCTTTTGTCAAGCTCAGATCAGTTTCTACTTCCATGTCTGTCTGTGCTTGTACATACGTGTGTGATTGTGTGTGTTTGTGTCCATGTATGTGCATGCTAAACCTGACAGAATTATAATGCAGCTCGAAGTGTGTGGGCAAAGAAAGGCACCATAGCTCAGGGCTTGCACCAGATAGATCTGACGCTCCAGGTGCTCGAATCTACTGATAAAGCAAAGCTCATAATCCATAAAGGTGCTTGCAGGGCAAATAGTTCTGTTTAACATTCAGGGATCAGCCTTTGGCAAATTAGACTTTTTTCACTTCCAAACATAAACATTCTAAAAATATAGATGTATATTTATAAAGTGATGTTTCTAGGTACGAGTCCTGCATCTCTGACACGTTAAAATCCGAAAGGACGCAGTAAACTCACTGTGGATGCATCCAGGGGACGCACAATATTTTTTCCCCAATAATGCTACATTGTGAAAAACAAATCCATGTTGAAATCATAGAAATAAACAAAAGAAACCTTGCGGTCAAAAAACATGTTTCTTACTGTCTGCGCATATATTGTATATCTCCAGCACCGAACAGGAAGCAGCAAACCGGGTAGTTACTAGTTACTTTGGTAACGACAGATTCCCATGGTCCTTTCCCACTAACATAGCGCAGCTAAACGACAGAGGCTGGTAGCGAGTGGAGGCAACAAAATCCAAAATGTGAAGTACGGAAAGTATGTAAGTACGGAAATACAGTTTATCTTTATGGATAATATTATTGCCAAATTGAAAAGAAGACTGTCAACATGTGACTACTTTTATCTTGTGTTTCTAGTGTGTTTTGCGGACACATAAGGAATTATTAATATATAATTTTTCTTAAAGGGAGTTTGGCTAAAGTACGATAAGGTTGTCTGACGTTGGCTGCGTTTAGTTATTGGTTTGTTTAATGGTTTACAGTCTAATAATGTGTGTTTGTATTGATTACTGATGGTGGCTGATCAGGCTAATTATCAGCTAATTGTATCCAATTTCTAACGGTAGTATGCAGTAAATGGTTACCCTTTGTGTGTGTGTTTTTAAACTATTTTACTAATTAAACATGATGAAACTTGAAAGCTCAGCATTCTCGTTGCCCTTTAGCTTCCCTTTTTAACATTTATTCACCCAGAAAAAGCTAATATTTCTCTGTATAAAATGACCTCCTCTTTCTGTCAGCTGCTGTGTGTATTTACAGATTTGGGATTTATTTGTTTAAGTTTCAGATACATTTGCAACATACATGAATAATCATAATTATAACCATATAACATCAAATATGAGTTTAACACTACAATTTGTCAAAAAACACATTTTATTGGTTGACCTATTCAAATTCCTTGGGACCCACTCAAATGACCGAGGACTTGAAAACCTATCAACATCACTGTTTATATAAGGAGATAGATTGTGCCGTGATTAATATATCTGTCCGTTTGATAGGTGCTTTAAACATACTGGTCATTTAAATTGACATGTATCATAACACCCATGGTGCATGTTATATTACATCCTATGGAACAGCCAATTCTGTCAATGCGACAACTAAGATAGATATTGTCACATTCAGTGTTAGAATTTACTGGTTTTCTCCACTAGCACAACTTATGAAGAATACAGAGGGGAAAAATACATTGTGGTGAAGTTTTGCAGTGGTTAGAGAAGCACAATGTTGAAATACAGAAGCACCTCAGGGGACATACAGCTTCAACAACGGCAAGAAGATGAAGCTTGTTGTTCTGTTCCAAATACACAAAGGAGAGAGGAGATGTCTGCAGTACAGTAATCTGCAAAAAAAACCTCACTTCGGTTTGGAATCAGCAAACTGCTCTGAAGGCAGCTTCAAAAAGCAAATAAAGGACATAATTATCATTATTACATTTTGTAGTTCATGTAAAGAGACTGAGTTTTGATGACCCCAAAAAGGGCTGTTGATTAATACCACTTCCCTCAATGCTGAGAATCTGTGCCTATCAATATTCAATCTACTATGTTTTGCAGAACAGTTCACCTACAACGGCTACAAAACCTAATTAACCAGAAACAAAGCAGCACATTTTGATTCGTAGCGAAGAGAAAGAAAGACAAGAATGAAGTGCTGTGAGGTTTGTAATGTAAGGGGGAGGTATAAAATAGAGTGCTGTCAATTATTTTGTATAGTTACTGTGGATTCTTGTGCACATATAACTTAAAGAGTTATTTTCCATTTACTGTAGCCTTTATTTTTCATATTTGCCATTATGATGATCAGGGGTGGAAATTAGCACCCGAATTTGCTCAACATACCAGCCACGGTGGCGGGTAAATAAATATAGCCTAACAGAGAGATTTGTGACAGTCCACAACGCAGACTGAATCGCAAGTCTGCTTGTTTCATTGGACACTTTAACGAGGTGACACAACAAGAAAAACAATGTGGCGTTTCACATTTAAGGTGTGTTGATTGATTCACAACATGAAGTCATGTATTGAGTAACGTAAAAAAAAAAATCCATCTTAAAAGTTTGCCTTTGAGCAGCAGTCTGAAGCTAGCTAATGTTAACTAATAGAGATGAAAAGGCAGCAACCCTTCCATTCACGATTCACTCTTCTGACAGTTTCTTTATTTGTGATGCTTTTGCAAAGAAACATTACAAAGCCAGCCTGTCAACCTTGGCCAGCTTGTGCTGCATCCACAATGCCTGCAGGAAATGAAAGCTTGCTTACCGGTAGCTCCGTTTTTATAGCTTAGCCTATTAGATGAGCTTGACCTCTGCCTGCACTGCAACTTTTCCTCAGAATGGATGTTTCCAATGAGGCTTTATTTGCTCGGCACAAGTAAGGAAATTAAATCATTTACAACACAAACTACTTGTTTTCATTCGTCTATAAGTTATTGCTTAATGCCACGCTAATTACAACCTACTATATCAATGGTATCGCCTAGATGTTTGACTGACTGCCGTGCAATATTCTCAACGTGATGAAACTATTCATAAAGTCAGTCTAACATTTGATCGTGTGGTCAGTTATAGTTGACTAATGTATCTAAACTTGCCACCATAGTAATAGCAGTTACATTATCTGCGAAAAAAGCCAAAATTGAATGTGGCATGTGCGTGTGTGATAAGTGCACTCCGATACAACAAATAGCATTACACATACTATATGTGTGTGTGTGTGAGAGAGAGTGAGTTTGAGTGTGTGAAAGAGGAAGAGAGAGAGAGAAAGAGAGAGAGAATATCAGTATTTTCCTTTTAAAAGAGTTTAAATTTTTACCTTATGAAATGAAATAGCCTATTGCTTGAATATTGTTGATCTTGTTTTATTATTTTTCAGATGCAGTTACACACTGCCGGTGTTCTGACAATTTATGCTGCCATGTCAAAAAATGCTACCTTATGTGTTTCCATTTCAAGTTGTGTATATCCAATAAAAAGGTATAACTCTCACAGCATTATGATGTCTTTATTTATGTTTTTTTATTACAAACAGGGGTAAGTGTACTGTAAGAATATGGGGAGCATATTTTGATACTCTATTATAATATCTTTATTTAAGATTTCAGGGGTAGGGTATTTTGATAGACCAATATCCCCTATTCAAAAAAATGCACCCACCACAGAAACATTTTATATTACACCACTACTCACTCCATGTATACTGTAAGAATATGGGGAACATGTTGAAATACTATTTTATAATATTTCTATTTAAGATTTCAGGGAGACTGTGGGTCATACACGTGCAGAAACGCAAAGCAGCACATCTCGATAGGTAGCACATAGACAAAACTGCAGTTAAGAAAGTGGCTGGTAAAAAAATTGAGCGCCTGGTAAATTTTTTAATCCACCAGCCACAGTGGCAGGTGGACAAAAAAGTTAATTTCCAACAATGATGATGATTGTCTTCAAAATCACTCATTATTTTTCTTTAAGGTGTGATTATTACTTATGTGAGAGATGCTCAACAGTTGACAGTAGTAGTTTTACTACCAATTTACTTACTGTGATGTTTGATAGTAAACCTGCAAAGTGAGGCCTTGTAAAAAAAATCCTTTATATCCTGCTTGCTTGAAATATGTTTTAGGAATATGACATGAACCGTTTTTGCAGGTGGGCAGTTTGGATTTATGGAAACCTGATAAGATGAAGGTTATATTTTAATGTTCTTTTATAAAGGATATTCTTTACCTACATATTAGCTGTAAAATGTCACTCTGTTTAGTATAGATTCAGCACAGATTTTATGACTTTATTGTAAGCTTTGATTGTAAAATCATGAACTGTAAAGCAAGTAGCAACTACAGGCATCAGACAAAAGTATGAATTGCAATATTTTTACTTTAAAATTTGGGGGGAAATAAAGTCTCACAAAATGGAAATATGCCAATAACACCAGTGCCCCAAAATAAAAGGTAGAGTACTTAAATTATTGTTTTACACCTCTGATCGGCTATTGGGAGCTGACTTCAGCCCTGAAAAGCAGCACTACATGCACATTTTAGGTACAGTAACCAAAACTCCTAACTGAAGAAGGTGACTAAAGTTAACAACATTGATTGAGATGATGGCAAGAAGTAGGAAGATATGGACCATGTAGAGAATTGCAAAAATCCTCCTTTAAGTATTTGTAGAAAATGCAATACATTTAACAGGTAATGTGAAATAGCTGAACATATCAGCTGTGAGCTGTTCTTACACTGACTGAGCCCCGCTGTTCTGTTGTTAGAGCTTTGGACAGAATTTATCGGCCAATTTCTCTAGGCCCAATACCCAGTGTGCTGCGAGAACAAGCTTTTCAGCTCTGACCTGGCCCAACAGCAAATCTCAACACGTGGACATACTCGCCCTTCAGTGCGCGGCTCCACTGTCGGGGCAAATTATAGCTCTTGGAGGCTATGACGTGGAAAAATAGCTTGACAAATTGTTCCCGGGTCACCCCAAGGGAGTAAGAGGGATGAGACAGACTATGAGGAGATCTCTGGCAATATGGGCCTGCTTGCAGAGGAGACAGATAGATGTTTCTATTTTTGTCCCTCCTTTGTCTTGTTGTTTGTATGCTTGACAATAATTTTCAGGTGCTGTGTTACTTCCAATAGATTTTCCAGGTGAAAGAACAAGTAAATAAATGTAACGAGTAAGCACAGTAAATTAGCCTTTGAAGGGTTGTTGTTAGGAAAATTTGTCTGGAGGATAATTGGAGTTAATCATTTTACTGTCGTAAGCCTAAAAATATTCATCCTATTATGTGATGTCCTTTTGTATAAAAATATTATAGATATTGTCACATTTATGGATGTAAATGAAACATGGAGACGATGAACAAAATACTGACTCTGACCACAATGAGGAACTTTAGATCCAGACAATGTTGTTCCTCCTGTGTTCATTTAAATTCCACTCCCCTGCGGCATTTGTGTACAATCTGTTCTCTACAAGCATAACCTTTACAAAACATTCAGTTCGCAAAGGTTGTGAATTATTCAATCTTATCTCAGAAAAATACCTGCAGACTAACATGTAAGGCTTTCACTTTGCACTCACGCTTCATGTGACAGAAAATACAGGATGTTTTCTTCCTTTTTTGATCATTTGCTCAAGGTAATAAGAATACGCAGGCCTTTAATGATTTTGCATGATTTAGTATTATTTTTAAATCTGTGAAAATGTCATTTTGTCATTAAATAATGAAACTGTTTAATGATGTTAAATTGATGTTAACTATCATCTTGAAAAATGAACTATGTGTGAATTACCCAGCATCATTATTGTTGGACAAATGTCCCTAATAGTCAAGGTAAAGAAGATGAATTCTGTGCACGAATACAGTACATACATATAATGTGCGCAAGCTTCCATTTTGAAACAATCACTTGTTTTGCAAATAATTGCCTTGCATACAATTGTATATAATAATGTAATGTATGTATACGCTGTTGCTCCTGTTCTTCTGTTCTTGTGTTTATCAACTAAATTGTTGCTGCTGTACAAAATTTAACATCCCAACGAATAGGCAGAATTAAAGTGGACATTAAAATGGAAAAGTAAGAGAGAAACTTCAAAGAGAATGCTCTTGTAGTTCCACAGCCTATACTCTGTTTATATGCTGGTAATGGTGACTGCACAACTCATACTGTTAAAAAAACTTAAAAGTAAAAAAACAAAGACAAAGAAAGTCATAAACAGACAGTGGAGTGGAATGTTATCATGTTTTGTTTCCTGGTGGGACAACAAACTGATTCCAACCTGCTAAAACAATATACATGCTACATTTTCACCTTCTAAAATAAGGGCTCTGAGCTGTCCATTTCTCTTGTCTCTAAGGGTGCTTTTACAAACCTAACCTGTTTGGTTTGGCTGGTGTGAAAGCTGTCAATCAAACTCTGGTGGACTAGACAACTAGGCCGAGACCGCCTGAAAGCAGAGCAGACCAACCACAGGATTTCATGATAGCAGATATTTGATTTTAGCTAAACAACTATTAAATCCATCTGCTGATTGCAAATTGTTCAGGGGGCAATCTTATAATAATCTGTATAAACTGAACTACAAGTGTGAAAGAAAAAAATTACACATCGCTTTTAGTTCTGGTCCGGTTTGTACGGTCGAACGGTCGTCCTCTCTTTCTCCAGGATTAGGTCTACTTTGATTAAGCACCAGCCCACATCCTCTTCCTCAAGATCCTCAGTACCAGTTCAACTGTTAGTCAAGGTTTTGCAGCTGAAGCCAACAGGGATAAAATAAGCAAGGTTTGGGTTTGGCTAGCAGGCTATTTAGCTATATCCTGTTGAAACATGTTCAACTTTACATAAAGCGCTCGTCATTGTCACTTTTCGTGAACCGACCAATCACAGCCTGGATGGGGCGAGACATTATAAAGAGGTTGACGTGCTACAGTAAACTTTGAAATGTTGAACTCATTATTATCATTGTTATTCATGAATGGTTATTGTTATTGACAAGTTAGTACTTAGCATTAACAAACTGGAGACTAACCACCCGGGTACAACAAAACACTTTCCCCCCACAAAATACTGATGGACAGATAGAAATGAGACAAGAAAGAGGCATTTTGTTTTTTAATATTACAGCAATATATACTGTGGGGTCTCTACGCGCGACAGTACATGTTACCATGGCTACCCAATGATCTTGCCTAAATATAGGCTATACATAACTTATAGCCTACAGATCGCTTTCTTAACAGTTGACTATCAGCAGATAGATTAAACAGTAGTTTAGCTTTGTAATTCATGCTAAATCACATACTGACTACCAGAAAATCCTGTGGTTTCACACTACAAACAAAATGCACCAGAGTTCGACTGAACTAAACCAAACAGGTTAGGTGTGTAAGCACCTTAAGTCACCAGTTCTCAAACCTGCTTGTTAGGGTGAACCGGGGGGCCACAAGAATAATGTTTTTCTTTTTTTAATTAGGAATGCAAAACATACAACATAGGGTGAACACAAAAAACAACAAAACACAAAAAACAACAATAGCAATGCAATAAATGCAATAATGCAATGCAATAATAAAATAAGCAGAAATGACAAACGGGTAATAGTAGAAGTATTTAAATAGTAATAGCATGTATAATAATAATGATAATAATATTTTGTGATGACGGCAACAGTAATATCAGTAATAATAACAGTAATAATAATAACGATAGTAATACTAAAGATGGTGTTTATAATAAGTTGTGTTGACGGCAATAGTAATATCAATAATAATAATAGATAACATTGATAATAATAACAATAATAACAGTAGTGATACTAATACTAAAGATGGTGATGATAATATTTTGTAGAATAATGTCTTTCATTTATTTAACATATCCGGTTTGTTGTGCTGGGTGCCACAACAAGATACTGCAGGCCCGTTTGTTCGGTTTGACCTGTGGTTGTGTGATTCATTATATCTCATTTTTTCTTTTCCCTCTCCATGTTATAGTTTGAGGTTTTGTCATTTCCTGTTTTATTTTGTAGTGTGTCCCTCTCCTTGTGTGTCTTGTGGTTTTACTTCCTGTCTTTGTTTTCTTTCCCTCCAGTGTTGATTTTTGGCCCTTCCTTGAATGTTTGTGTCTCTCACCTCCCCTAGGGTATTTAGTCCAGGTCTTTTCCTTTGTTCAGTGTTGGATCATTGTTGTTCCTGTCTTGTGTGTGTTCATGTCATTTGGGTGTGTCGCCGTTTGGTGCACTTTTTGTTGTACCTTGTTCCCATGCCCAGTTCCCTAGCATTCTTACCATGAGTTCTGTTTGAATTCTTTGTCTCCCTTGGACTGTGTCTGGATTCTGGACTTTGAACTTTGCCTGCTCCCTATTGGATTTGTTTAGCTTCATTGGACTCACTTCCTTGGTTCCACCACTGCCAGCCGGTAACCCATTTTCCCTATACCTGGACCTGTATCTGCCTATTTGCCTGTTACCTGTTTGTTGCCTGTCTGCCTACTGGTCTGTCTGTACCTGTCTGTAAGCCACTTCACCCCAATAAACACTGTAGCCATCCGGCTACTTCATCCTCATACCACTTCCTGGTCGTCTGCATTTGGGTCCACATACTACACCACATATGACACTCCACCTCCACATTTCTCTTGCTGTGTTTTCTCTGTAAAGTCCTGTGATAAAGGGCTTTACAAATCAATTATTTTGAACTCTGAGGGGTTACTTGTTTAAAAAGGCAGAAATTGGCTGCAAAGACTACCACAATGCCTATTAGATTTACCTATAATAATAATAATAATAATAATAATAATAATAATAATAGGTATACAGTATTCTCCTCTTGATTCACATCAAAAAGATTACAATCTTGAATCTAAACCACAACTTTATATACTACTGCATACTATTTTTCCCTATCAGTCATATGACCCGCTTTATCTTAAATACATTCCTCAAGCTGTTCCTCATCTCTCAACACCCTGGGGTTCATGACTCCTCTGTTTGTGGTTTTTACTCAAAGACTACAGATCACTAAAATTCCAGCTCACCCCAGATGGCTTGAAAGGGGGACTGCCTTGCTCTAGGGACCCCCACACCAGCTGGAGTTACATGGAGCCAGCGGGAAAGCTTTACCACTCGCTCCCTTTGTTGGTGAGGTGGAAGGCAGGCTGTTCCCCCCCTGAGGTGTTTCTGCAGCGTTAGCTATAGCTCCTATTGAGAAAACACTGTACTGTAAATAAACTCAGCCTAAACTGACTGATGTCTGACTTCAAGCTGGTGGAAAACTGGCCATCCAATGTGTATGTCTGTGCATGTGTGTGGTCTGCACTGCCATTTTTCCACTGTGTCTCGCTCTCTCTCTCTCTTGGTTAGAATATATTTTTAAGGGGCTTTTGTAGAAAAGGTTTCAGTCGTAGTCATCTGGACACTGTTTTCAGAATCAAGACGTTTCGGCTCCCATCGGGAAGTCATTCTCAATTGTGAAAATGGTCTGAGAACTCAGAAATTTAAGCTACTCTGTGTTGCTTAGGCCCTGCCCTCAGGGAGGAGTCTTCCTGAGTGTCTGCTGTTTACCCTGCCTAGTTTCACCTGAAACTGACCTTCTTTTGTTTCCATGATGGCTCAGTAAACCTTTTCTACGATGGAACACTCCTGGACGAATGAGGGACTACACCGTCTTGTTTTGAAGAATTTTTAAGGGACTGTTTAGAGCAAACTAGGCTTTAAATATAATTTGTCACTGAGGGATTTCAAGGTCTTTGAGAAGTTTTAAATTACAAACATGCACCATGTAAACAAATGGATGGGACATTTTGCAGTTGCTTTGCTGTAGATTATTTATGTTTATTTTAGGGTGTCCCCTTTGTGAGTGGTAGCGTAAAGGTGTCAATATAGGGACAAATGGGACAATGAAAACCCTAACAACCTTAGTAAATGCACAATGAAGGCAGGTAAATCAATTCAATTCAATTGGGCTTTATTGGCATGGGAAATAGATGTTAACATTGCCAAAGCATGCGTAAAATAAAAACATACATAAATAGAAGAATTGTGATATTAAAATATATACAGAAAGGTAAAATAATAATAATAATGGTAATGATAATAATAACATCTCTCTCTCTCTCTCTCTCTCTGAAATTGCCAGTGACAGCAGTGAGTGAGAGAATGAACTCACAGTGAGCAGCAGGAAGAGGCTAATCCTCGATAAGATCTTAATGACATTGTAGTGCAGATGCTTTGTCTCCCATGACCCCAGTCTACAGTACACAAGTGCAAATCTTCCAACTAATGATCTTTGTTCTGTGGAAATAATAACTCTTGGCTTTTGTTGCTTCATGCACAAACAAAAAATAAGCATAATGATTAAATACAGTGCCACATGTCCTGTTATGTTATTTCTGGGGAATTGTTTTGAATTTGAATTGAATTTTATCAGAGAGCAATTTACAGTAGCATTTTATTTGAATTCCAGGGAGGGCCTAACTCACTCACTCACTCACTCAGTTTTCTTCTGGCACACATCCACACACTATTTCTATCCCATGAATCAAGGTACGGATGGTATACCACACTGGAGAAATGTACTCATTCTCTTTCACATCGGCGAAGCAGAAAACTTCATTTATTTAATTATTTATTGAAGAAAAATCACTCACATTACCTATGCAATTTTCCCTGTGAATTTCCTATTAAACCTCTGAAAGGATTCAGTGGGGTAGGAAAAAAACTGGTACTTGATGCAATCAGCGGGTAATACAGGGACTAAGTTTTCATTCAGAGACCAGATTTTTGCAAATAAGTAAGTCATGTATTTTAGAGTATAGAAGGTTTTTTTCCTTTATTCATTTAATCCTTCTTCTCAACAATTTTTTTTTCTTTGTCACACAGTACTCAAAGGAATGTTCAAAAGACTTACGTAAATAATCGCATTAAAACCTCTGCATGTTTTTAACTCTTAAAGGGACAGTTCACCCCAAAATCAAAAATACATATTTTTTTCCCCTTACCAGTTGTGCTAGATTGTTTTGGTGTGAGTTGCCGAGTTTTGGAGATATTGACCGTAGAGATGTCTGCCTTTCTTGAATATAATGGAACTATATGGCAGTCGGCTTGTGGTGCTCAAAGCACCGAAAAATTCATTTGAAAAACTCAAGATAATCCACAGACCTTGTTGTGAGCAGTTTCATGAAGGAACTATATTGGTAGAAAGAAAATAGTTAGAGGAAAAATATGTATTTTTGATTTTGGGGTGAACTGTCCATTTTAGGCGCAAACACTGCTACTGGGGCAGCATCATCAGCATCAGTACCTATATTTAAAAAATCTACTGGAAATCTATTTCAAATGGGTACAAGTCGATGCAGGGGATTGTGTTTCATTCTGCAATCACACGTTTTAAGAATTTTGCCTGATTGCTGTTAAACATACTGAGAAATGAGATAGGGAAGGCTGAGGGTGGGTGATGGAGCAGATCCCTGGGGCAGGTGAAGTAGGAGATTGATTGGTTTCTGAACTCCTAGGAAGATGTGAGCTAAATATTCTCTGTGCTTTTTAGAAACAAAAAAATGTAGATTTTAGTTCAGCGCTTTTCATCAGCTTTGCCTCTTCACACTGTTTTCTTCTTTGTGTCAGAATAATGATGAATTATCACTGCTTCCCTTTAGCAGGCGCAAACTCAGCTATCTCATATGTTCATAGGCTATTTGAAACTTGTAGGTTACATATGCATTCAAATAAATCATTTCTTATCAAGGTGTATTACACAATGAGCCCTATCAGAACAGCTCCACCTCTCTGCTCAGAGATAAAAGAAAAGAAACAGATAAGAAACACAGACTCACAATCTCCTTGCAAAGTGGATGATGTCATACTAGAACCAGTATAGAACTGGCTGTTTCAATGTCGTTCTCTACAAAAACTTCTTTAAAAGTCACACAAATACACATCAGTCAGACTCTGGACTTTCTGTCAAAGCCCCCAAAATCCTTGTTTTCTTTGAATGTGTAGCTAATGTTATGAAAGAGCTTTGTTTCATGGCTGTTGTCATTGATCTGGCAGGCGAGCTGGTCAGTTTTGAGAAAGAGACGCTACAGGAGAAAGAGAAAGAGCAATCATGAGGGGTGGAAGTTTTGCTATGTGTGAGAAGTAGAGATGTAAATCACAAATCATTTCACGGATTCAAATTGTTTTGTTCAGTTTAAAGATATGTAGTCACTGGCTATGCAGTTTGTTCACTTTTTTCTACACTAAGAGATCGCATCACCGCTAAAATGCACTTCAGTACGTAACAACTGTACTGAAGTGCATTTTAGCATTTTAGTAACAACTGGTTAGCCCTGCGACGAGTTGGCCACTGTCCAGGGTGTACCCTGCCTAAGGCCCAAAGTCACTGGGATAGGCTCCAGTCACCCGCGACCCCTAACGGGACCAAGCGGTAGAAAATGGATGGATGGATGGATGGATGGACGTAACAACTGTAAATTAATGGACACTGTTCACACTGCTGTGATGTTCAGTGTTTTGCTAGTCCAAGCTGTTACATTCAGGTCAGTACAAAACCTGGCCTATACAAGCACTGTTTATAAGGCTAATAGCTCAGCTGCCACTAGATAATGTCATTGATAATGGACATTCATTATAGTCAGCTCACTTTGAAGATTTGGTGTTTAAGATTACTTCGTACTGAACACCTCTAGTGAGAAGTGTATGCCACAGACAATTAAGGTTGACAACTCTCCCATGGCAGCCCTGTTTCCTAAAATAATATTTGTATACTATAATTTGCAACAACAAATTTGTTTTTCAAATAATGCAATGTTTACATTTTTAACATTTTATCCAAATTTTGTTTGAGTTTTGTCTGCTTGCCTTTCTGGCTAAAATGAACTACTAACCCAGGAGTGAGCGAGTTGTTGCCAGTGTGGAGGAACCATATTCATCAAAACACCAGGATTGTTAGACTGCCATGGGAGAAGATGTGTCAAGAACAAGTGCTCAAGACCTCTCCAGGCTAAGTTGCCCATTCCACCTTTAATAAATCCAGCAGCAAATGTACATTATATCCACATATGGCTAGCTGCCCTTGGCTCTGTGCTACTGTTCAAACCCATTAGCCTGTAAATAAAGCTAACAATCATCAGACGAAAATAGCATGACTCATTGCGCATGGCTGTCGCTATTCTCTTACCATGTTAACTCTTTAGGTAAAGAAGAAATCAGGGGAAACTGACTGTTCTTGAGTTTTTTAGGATGGTTTGGAGCTTTTATCAATGGCCCAATAGGTTCTCTGAACACCACTCTGGGCACTACCTGTCTGCACTTAAAGGTAATACATCTAACTCCTTTAGAGCTTTACTGCCAACAAAGTTCAAAGTTGATGACTTGATGTGTCTGTCTCATTAGCGGATGTGTATTTACTTATTTTCTTTTACTTTAAGGCCAAGCTCCTTGTCCTTGAGGGAATGTTGTTGAATTACCTCCTGCATCCATCATCTGGTGTTAAGTCCCTCATTCTCCTGCCCCCTCCTCTGCGGACTCCTTTGCATTGACCTTCCTCTTGGCATTATGGGTAAAATTCTGCTAGAGCTTAAATCAAGCCCATCCTGAGCAGACTATTCCAGTACCCCCCAAGGTAGAGCCTGTTAGAGATGTAATTAATCAGCTTGCAGATCCTCCAAGCAGCACCTCAACATCAGAGTGAAGCAGACTCTAAACAGCTCTAAGTAAATGAGGAAGGAAATCAAAAGAAAGACTCGGAAGGAAGTAGATATTTGTTAAAACCCATGCAGCTCCTTATCCAATTCAGCATTTGCTGAGAAGGAAGGCTTGATGTATGTACAGTGAAAAGGGCTAAATCAAGGAATGAACGCTATCAAACAAGAAAGCTGCAAGATCACAATCAAAGGCAATTCTGTCACTGTCACAGGATGATTTATAACATAATTAACAAGGCAGAGAAAGAGAGACAAAGGACAGAGAAAGAAGTATATTGTGTATTTGAGTGAGACAAAGCTTGACAGAAAGAGTGAGACATGGAGAAAAAAGGGGGATTTGCTGTAAAACATTTGATTTAAAACTTCTGATATTGCAGCACTGACAGAATCCATGACTGCCTCACCTGCTTCCATTTTGTCATGTCATTGTAATGTAATTTCCCACAGCCTCAAAGACCCAGGGACATTTCAACTTTCTTTAATATGACAGATGTCCAATAATTTCACGTTTAATCTCTGCCCTGTGGGTGCAAAGTATGCAAGGCAGCAAACTGATGCCACTGTAATCAGTGAGATGGTGAATTGCTGATGATTCTGAAATTGGATACTCATCCAAATTCACTGTCCTCATTAGAATGTCAAAATGGAGTTGGGCTAAGGCTCCATTTTTCCTTTTCGAGTCATGTCTTTTCTGAAAGGTGAATAAGGAACAGGAAACCCAGGACAGCAAGATTTGACAAGGAGAGAACTGTTCTTGCAATGTGCTCAGCTTCAGTTGCTAATTTTAAGAGCTGAATGTTGCCATGTTGACATTGTCTAAAAAGATATATTTTATTTTGTGTGTGTGTGTGTGTGTGTGGTGCGCGCGTGTGAGTGAGTGAGAGAGCAGGGACGGGTAGGCTGGTAGAAAAGGTGATTGAGCAAATCACAAATTGTATTGGCATGGTAGAATTCCCCCCTATATTCACTTGTTCAATAACACTCACATTCACTTTCTGCCTTCTCCCCCGGCTGTAATTTAGTATTCTCACTAGATTTGCAATACAGGGGTGAAATTATAATCATGTTGCTTCAATTAAAACCATGTTGTTTTGGGAACCACCTTTGAGCATCAATATCTCATTCCAGTAATTTCTGTACATGAAGACTCCCAGTAACAGCTTCAGTATTACAACTTTCTAAATGACTTGTGACACGAAACAATGAACAAAAGATTAGCCTTATTATATAATTCAGCTTGTCAATGTTTTGCAACATATATGTATAGAGCAGCAGATTCAAAAAGATTTATATGATAATTTCCATTAAAACATCTTGGTTTATCCTTTTTATACACTCTATAACTAATGTGTAAATGTTTTAATATTATTACCATTGATGAAATCTTAAAGGTTACATGCATGCACTCTGAATCCAGAGAGAAGCACTGGTCCATGGACCAGAATATATTATTTGGATATCTGGTGTAATAAAGAGGGTGTAGTTTAGAGAAGTAATGGGGAAATGAAAAGTTTTTGATCTTTAAAAGGGGAACTTTTTTTACATATCAAAGTCTGTTTACAGGTCTTGGGGAGTACTACTGTATATGTGAAAAAAGTTGTATAAAGCCTTTTGTGGCTCCAGAGAGCTGCGCAAAATCTGAAAATCGTCTGTTGGAGCTGAAGACTACAAGTTTGAAAGAAAAGAAAAAAAAGTGGGGAATCTTCACCCGTCGGTGATCAGGTTGCATTTGCTGGTTATGTAGGCACCAGGTTTTCACATGGAAGAACGAATGGAATAAAACGATGCTGTTTATGAATGAAATACAGACAAAATGGTTTTTAAATGCCTTTAAATGGCCTTTGATGTACACATGGTGCACTTGGTTGCAATAAAAATTGACGAGGGGTTGGAAGATGCTTTTAATTAATTGCAATGTATGATAACTCTGTACCAGACACATTGTTAACATGGTGCAGTACAAATGGGAGAACACAGTAGGCAGAAGCCCAAGACAGAGGCATGATTTATTGGGTACAAGTAGAATGCACTGTAAACCAAGGGAGAGGGAACTTTTTAATGGATTCTCTGTGAAAGACAAACAACTGGAAGTGGTCCTGTTCATCTTATTGAATGGATTTGGGGCCTCTGGCACCCGCCAGGTGAGCTGTCAAAACTTTAACAAGCTTAGTGGTTTATAACGCTTTACTTGGATCTTTTACTTTTATTTTCTCTGTTTTCTGCCCCCTTTTTTTGGGCAATAAAATGACTAATATCCTATTGTCAGATTTAGTCTGTCCCCTAGTTGGCTGCCTGGCCACATAAAGCTTCTGTCAATCTCAATGTGCTGGCACAGACAGAGCAACAGCAGTCAGTTTAAAGTGGCCTCAGCACAGCCAAGGAAAATCAATAACACTTTATTTGTGGTAGATGTGAAATATGAGATTAATGAAAAATGTCCTATTTCTGAGAAGGTTACATTTTCTTCTAATGTGTTCTTGACTACTGACTGATTATATTCTCATTTATTCCAATCTGGTTGGGTGAAGAGAAAAAACAAAACTGCAGCTCAGTTGTTGCCTTGCTGACCGGCACTATTGCAGAACATACAGTTTTTATTTTTTACTAAATGTATCGGTTGATCTGTTAAATTAATGTGTTCAATAAATCCTGACAAATACATCCATAAAACCTCATTTTGAGATTTTTCTGTGCTCTTCTAAATGCTTACTGGGAGACTCCTTGGCTCTATGTCACTCAGAAAAATTATGAAAAAAATACACACATCTATCACTACAAGACTTTTCACCACTTATCCCCAGGGTAACAAAAAAAAAACAGTGGTGTGAAAAAAAAAATCTTCTCTTTTAAAAATGACTTTCTGTAGCACAAGCCACACAAGAATTTCTTTCAGATATAAAATAAAGCTATGCTGCAACAGCACAGGGCGATAACATAAATCATGTGGATGCACTGGCAGATGTTCTGAAAGGAGTAAGATAATTAGAGATTGGCAGATTTAGAAGAAAATGCTGATATCAGTCCCATAAACACATAGTGCATTAATAAATAGACAAATAAAAATGCAAACTGTAGCTCCCAGCAGCTTGTCCTAAAACAGGAGTTTTAAATGATAGGTTTCTGATGGCATGAAGCCAATAAGCTGTTGTTTCTGGCCTGCTGAACTAAGCCAGTGTTTGACACAAAAAGGTCCCGGTCCCAGCATTTATCACCTGATGAGCCTGATACTTCCTGCTCTCTGTTCAGCTGCTGCTCCAGCCTCCTCTCTGTTGTGCTTTTTACACCAATCAGATTGGATTAAACTAAAACACATTCAGGGATCTGTCAATTTAGAGCTGAGTGATATAGACAAGGCAACTATTTTGAGTTACAAAATAAAAAGCAAAAGGCCAGCTATTTTGTCATGCAACCAACAGGTTTCAGTGACAGCTAAAAATAATGAATCAAACGTGCTGTTTGCAGTGTTTGTTGGTGACTTCCAGTTTGGTCAACAAAGTTGGTTTAGAATGACACTGACAATTAGAGCAAACACATTGTTGATGCCACTGACAAGAGCTGGCAGTATCGAACATGTATGAGGGAAAAATGGCTAGCTAGCAAACCCTTCTCACGTTCCAGTAATGTGTTGGCAGTTTGGATGAATGGAGTGTATTCCATGGAGAGTACTCTGATTTTTTCCTGAATACCACTATTTACATAAACAACAAACCAATAAGATCAGATGGCAGTGTTGGTATTTACATTTTAAATGCCTTAAAGCATTAATCTTGCTTATATATCAGACCCTTTAAACCATCCATACCGTACAACCTTCAGTGTCTTGTATATTTAGTTAGTGGACACCAGCTGGTGGTTCATCACTCAAGGTCTAAGCCTGTGCTGTTACAGCTTCCAAACAGCACAATAGCCTTCCCTTGTTTATTGGATGCACTCTGTCTCTCCACTCTTTCAAGTCCATGCTCAAAACACATTCCTTTAAAATACTATTGCCTTTTTTGGGTGATTGATTTGGGTGATATTTTTTCCCTCTTGCAGTTCTATGTTTAGCGTCATTATCCATATTTGACTTTTGACTGAAAAGCCCCCAATCAAACAGTTATAAGAATTCATCCAATTACAATAGGGGCTAGTTTATTATTCAGTATTTTCAGCCTATTTACTATTATTATTAGATTATACAGTGTACTATATTTATATACGCAGCATTATACACGCAGGTAGACAGGTAGGTAGGCTTATTACAGTTCTGCGACAGACACAGATACTGGATTTTTGTCTTTTTTTTCCCCCAGAGCATTTGATTTATTAATTGCTGTTGGGTAATTCAATGCACATGTTTTTGTCAAAAAGGCGAATTTCTCCTCACGGTACGCTTGCAATCCATTCAGTGTGTGTGGTGAAAAAAAAAAACTCTGGTGTTCGTAGACAGCCCTGGCTCTGTAAATGGGAAATAAACGAAGTGGCTCGGACCGAGCCACACAACACTATTCCAGCCATTCCAGGCCATGATTTGTGTGTCAGTTAACGTTAAATGACTTGCCCACAGACATTCATCTTACTTTCTAGTTTGCCAAGATATGCTGTTGTTGTGATGTTAGCTATAGTAGCAGGAGAGTTGTGAGTATCGCTGTCTGGAGCTGGTGTGCTGGCTCTGGGAAACGTCTCGTCCTCTCTGGCTGTTAGCTTTGCAGCAGCAACTGTAGCGACAGTTTTCTAACCCACAACCTAGTTAACACACAACCCGGCTAACGTTAGTTACATTACTTGCTGTGTCGTTGTTCGCTCTATATCATGGTATTTGTCATGGTATTGGATTTCTCCAGAATTGCATACCCCACCTTTAATGTTACAGGCTAAATCCCAAATGCTCCTTGGTTGCTACAAGTCAGTAAGGAAATGACTCATGCTCCTGGATGTGATGCTCTGGCTCATCTGTCCCTTTGCCTTCTGCTTGCAGATACTAAATTCCCTCCTTAATTTAAAACAGGCTTCATATGAAGCCCCTCAGAGTCACTTACTGTTGGTTGTTTACAACACTATCTGGCTGTTATTCTTCCATCCGTCCAAGTGAAATCAGGCATTGCTCAGGAACCTCATCCCACACACTGACCACTAACACACATCATGCTGTCCATAAGCAAAGACTGTGAGGGTCCACAGTGACCAAGAAATACATTGTGTCTACTTATTTCCGTTGTGTACAAATAATGCCTTTACAAATACTTGTGTCAGTCTTGCGTTGAGATTACTGAAAAATTAGAGTTGTTGTTTATTGCAGTATATCTATATAAGCAAACAGTAAAAAGGTGGCTATGAAATGCTCTCAAGATGCCATTTTGTGAAGGTGCAAACCTTTGGTTTACATTTGGATTTCCGACTGTACATTTAGTTGTTCTTGTTGGCAAATAAAACCATTAAGGAATACATTTAAAATATAACATTACAATAGAATTTATTTAACAAGAATTTATAATGATTGTATTTCAAAAATGTGCCTGACTTCAACGTCATAACTTCACTATTTCCAGTTTTCAGTCCAGTTTATTGAAGTTTTAGTGGGCTTTGCCATTGCTTTCTTTAGTTAAGGAGAAGCCACTCTGAAATTGTGCTGGTGATTGACTGTATAGACCCTGCTCTAAAAAGAGTGCTTAGAAAATCCACATATGAAGAGGGACTGTACAGAAGCCCAACACTATGATCAGTCAATTACTGCTCAGTTCGGTTCAGTTCAGTTTCACCAGTGCTCTCGGTTTTGTCATCACTGAAAACTTTTCTAGGATTTTAAGTGGTTTTCTGTGAGCAAAATGCAAAAAGAAATCATAAGAACTGCTTCATTCACAAACAGAGAGACTTCTCAACAACCTAAACTGCCAAAGGGAAGGTCCAAAGAAAAACAGTGTATCACTGCCAGGCTCATTGTAACTGTTTTAATTGTCCCTTTCCTATCACCGCTGAATAGTGTTTTTTCTTTGCAAAGGGTAATGAAAAAACTTGTGACTCATTTCTGTGTAAGGAGACCTGTTTACGATACTGGGACTTTGTTGCTTAAAGATGTCACAAGCACATTAGGTGATAGAGTAATTGCTCTATTAAAATAGCCCCTGGGTAAGCATAGTAACACAAAATTGCAACAGTGTTCAGCAAATTTACACTTTAAGGTTTAGGTAACACTGCTGCATTGTACATAATTGTGTTAGTGTGTGAGTATTTCAGTATTTGTGTCTGTGGCTGCCTCTATACATGCGCTTTACCTACAATTGTTTATTTCTTTCTGCGTGTTATGTCCTCTGACATCTTAGACATATACTGTAGTTAGGATTGTTTCCTAAGGCAAATGCCATTTTATCAGTCACTGTTCACTGCAGATTGCATATTAAGCAGTATAACTACTAAACTAAATATTATGTCTAATCTCATTTTATTCATGCTACCACTGTACAAATTCAGTCATGCTCAGATCCATTGAAAAAATAGAAACCTGTTTTGTTTATCACATCCTTAATTTTTCATTGTGTTTACAACTTCTTCAAGGGTACAATATATGGCTGATGGAAGGTAGTCTGATGGCTCTCTGACGTTTAATAATTTTTGCAGTCAAGGTTTAAATATAAACTGGTATTATCACACAAAATGTCAAACTAGTTTGCATTAGATGCCTGTACTGACGTATACACAAGGAGCACATACTGTACAACCGGACTTATATTGGCAAACATACAGTGTAGCAGAGGGTATAAAAATATCAAGTCTTCTCAGTCAGAATGAATTGCCTTTTCGACAATACAGAGACACTATTTCTAGGCATGGCAGTGTCACATTTTCAACACGTTCTCATTCCGCGATCAAGTTAGCAATAATAAATATGTATATTTATGCTTATACATCTGGTTAGACTTTCAAAATAAAGCTTGCTAAGAAACATTTCAGGTGACATCACAGTTTGGTTAGGTTTAGGCACCAAAACTACTTGGTTAGGTTTAGGAAAAGACTATGGTTTGGGTTAAAATAACTACTTCCGTAAAACAATCAACATTGATTATTGGTTTCACACGGGAAATGAACCCTGGTCTCCTGTGTGAAAGTCCTATGTTAGACCCATTACCGTTATGTTTGATCCTTAAGTAAGCCTACATTTAATAACAAATTCTTCAGTTAAATTTTGAGATCGAGACTTCTTGAGTTGCATTCAGGCTTGAAATGATTAACCTTTGATCAATATAAAAAAAAAATTTTTGCTTTGAATTTTGCTCCAGCCTCTTCTTTAACTTTGTATTCAACATAATACCTTATTATCTCAATAAAATGTACTGAAACAAATGTATATGTGACACAAAAAGGCAATTTATAATTGTGGCCAGTAAAAACTATGCTTGGCTGGTGGATTTTTCTACCAGTCCTCTTGTCTGGTGAGTCAAAAAAGTTAATTTCGGACACTGGTGCCCCGTCTCCCTCCAAAGGTGGAGCCAATTTGGCATCACACCGTATGAAGGTCTGAGATAAATTTAAATTGAACTAGCTCAGTGAACTGCGTCTGGGGTAGCATTGTATGTTTATTACATGGCATCCTCAGTGCCTCCGCAGTAGTAGTTATTTTGGTTTCTTCATTGGAAAACAAAGCATTATCCATTATGAAAAATGGAAACTAATGATGGATACATACCTTTTACTTCTTTTTTTTACTTGATATATAACATGACTCATTTAACTTAATGAGCTCGTTTTGGTTGATTTTGAAATGTAAAAGCTATTTTTCCAATGAGTCTCTGTTGTGATAGTCATCAGATTTCCTTTCTTGTGTTGTTTTTCATAATCTGAGTGCTCAGTAAAGCATAACTGCACTGAAAACAAAATTGTGATGAACTATAATCACAAGCACTGAATAGGTTAGAAATATGCTACAAGCCTAAGAAATTTTATTAGCTTTAAGTCTAAAGCTAAAAAAAAAGATAATGGTAAAATGGGATTAATAATGGAGGCTATATTGGACAAAGACTTATCTTGGTCTTTTCATGTTTTACAATGTATAACCTGCAAATTAAAAAAATAAATCATCATATATTTGGACTACAGACAGTACTCCTTGTGTACAACATATGCTTTGTTCTGGTTAATTTGTGGACTTTTTGATTACATATTTTACAATTAAACTTGTAATTTAGAAACTAGTAATTGCATGTTTTTACTTGGTATTAGAGGTCATCATCATCGATCATTGGCAAACTACAGACATCAGGAAAGTATTTGATAAACTTGAGGCAATGTCTCCTAAAACTCAAAGCTCCCAAATACTACATCTCTTAGAGGATGATTGGCTTTATATTTAAAGGGGAACCGATTTTTCACATAAGTCTGTTCACAGGTCTTGGGTAGTACTACTGCATATGTGGGACAAGATCTATAAAACTTTTGTGGCTCTAGAAGGGATACATTGCCTCAAGTGATTACAGAAGTTTGGAAGAAAAACCTTACCTGACCTTACCAGACCTCTGTAGCTGCTCCTCATCTCTGCTTGAGTTTAGCAGCTCGAGGCTACATTAGCCACTACTACGATAACATACCCGAATCTCCAACCCAACTGTCGGCACTCATGTTGCATTGTGGGTAGTGTAGACACCCGATTTTGACAAGGAAGAAGAATCCATGGGATAAAAAAGACAATATCTTTGTCTGTCCGTCATGAGTCTGACAATGTTATAGGAGTACACTAAATAGGTGGAATAGGAGTACTGTTTTAAGCATACAGTAGGGACAAAAGTCTGCATCTGTTTTCTCAGTTTATATGCAACTGATATTTTACATGATTTGAGCAATAGCAGTTGAGTCCAGTATAGCACAGATAGTTTTTTGATACAGTAACTTGATACAGTAGGTGTATGCATATCTTTAGCTGTTTATGTTGAAGGAGTGAGGGAGGATGTGTGTATATGTGTGTATGTGTGTTTTGGGGCATATATTACTCAGAACAATTTTGATTTAAATTGTATTAACTTGTCAAAGACAAGAAATCACCTTATTTGTTGTGTTGAATTCAGAATCTTCAGCCTTCTTTCCTTTCATCTTTGCAGCTAAAATACAGCCTGGTTATGCTGACAGATTGCACCTTTTCCCGTTACGAATGTACAAAGCCTGGAGGCCAAAGCAGACTTAACCAGTGTTTAACATTCTATTGCTGGGAGTTAGATGTGTAAATAATGCAAAGGTGCAGTAGCAGCAAAACTTGTGTTTACAAGAGCAATTATCAGCTCAGAACCTCTCTATGTCCCTAGAGCTTGAACCACTTTTCAGACAAACTTAAAAAAGGAAGAAAAAGCATGAGTTGAAAGCACAAAAATTGCATGAGATACTAGCTATACTTTGGATTTTGCCCTAAAATCCTTTCAATATTTGACATAGTGGCGCAGAGTAGTTCACATTTTATTTGTGTTAGTTTCCTATACAAAGTTGTGAATGGAAGTGTAAGTTTAATGTTGCACCTGTTATGTCTGGACAACTTAATTTATAATTCCTTCAACTATACAGACATTAGTGACCTCAGCAAAGTCCCAGCGTAGTTCTGCTAAACTTCAACCTTAAAAGAGATCTCATCAGCCAAAGTAACTGAAAACACCTACAGTATGTGGGTATGCAGGGCCTTTAGCAGAAAGCAAACACTTTCTATTGATTAACGGGGGAATGATAAATATAATGAACTCAGAAATGTTCTCTGTATTTACTCACATACACACTGAAAATATGGTCTTAATGATATGACACACATCCTATAATGCCTCACTGTGCTGAGCTATCCCTGCAGATCATTGCACTAATCATATCCCTCTTTTCTCCATGCCAAACACATTTAATGGCATTTATCTTTAAAAGTAAACGACTAAATACCTATTGATCTCTGCTTTATTGTCCTAGGTGAGTGAACAAACAGTGTTTTAGTAACTCAAGGGAAGTTACAGTTTGACTTAGTGGCTCTTAGGGTTGTCCCACTTACATAACAATGCTATTACATTAAAATAGCATACCTTTTAATGTATATCATATGTCAGGATACAACCTTGAATGTGATGACAAAGGTTTGACATTTGCGAAGGTTCAAAGAATGCAAAAACAGAACAATATTCATAAATGATCACTAATGACACCCTTCTGTCTGTACTCAACCTGTAGCGAGGGACACAAGAGCTGTTGTTTCGTGTTTACCGTCCAGCAATCGGCACCACACTGATTAGATGGCAGCACATTGTGTGTGTCCCTTACGCTGGCGTCAGTGGCAGGCAATAACAGAGATTGATGGCCGAGTTAGGACGGCCATTTGGGGCCTTGATCTACGGCATCAGATCTCAAGGGATGAAGCCATTCCAGCTACACTCAGCTGCCTAGGGCCAGTGGTCACAGTAATCGAGAGGAGATGTATTTATAAAGTGCCCTGCTCAGCAACCCCCCTCATTCCAGTAAATCTGAGGGGGAGCTAAAAGGGAAAATGTCACAACCCAAGGACACTACAAGGAGCTAACCCTGCCATTGCCAGCAAGGTAATTGGGGTGTCAGTGTGTCCCAGAATGCATTTCCTGATATCACACCTTTTGGCTGTTAGGTAGTGTAACACCTTCATGTCAGTATATAGCGAAAAGAGACAGTGAGAGAAGAATGGAGACAGAAAAGAAAAAAGAAAGCAGTACTTTAATAATGAGATGCACAATGTTTGCTTTGATATGCTAATTCCATATTTGACATAACATACACATTTTGTACATTACATACCTTAATTTTGATGGAAAACAATATCACACATGTGAAATTATGAGAGATTCAAACAGTGTCCTCCATAGGGGTAGCTTTTAGGCCAGATATTTCTCAATGTTTTAGAATACTAAATGTTAGTTATTCATCACAGCTGTCCAGCAGCCCTTGCTCTTTTTACTTGCTTAGCCTACTGCTTGGCTTTAGCAGCAAACACAAATCTCATGTGGAGGTATTGATTGGGGCTTATGACAAAATCTATATGAAATACATTGAGGTATTAAAAGGAGAGCAAGGTAAATGGGAATTCAATGACCTGGTGTAGGATGAGAAAGTGAAATAATCTTTTGGATACATCTGCTTTACTGGTTGCCTAAATGTGTATATCCCCCAGTGCATTCCCACCATTAAAATCCATGCTGTGGCACATCTTATAATGTGCCAGAAAAATAAAAAACACAATTTTTAGTTAATATTCATAGACAGGGCTAAGCATTGATTGTAAATTATGAACTTGTTCCCTGAAATTAAAGGCCAAGATAAAACAGAATTTGCAAGAATTGTTCAAACGATGCTACAATGAACTGACATGGCACTAGTACCAGAGCAAATCCATGGGGAAACACTAATGTGTTGTAGATGTTACACAGATGTCCTTTCAATTAACTAATTAGAAGGAAGGGGAAAGGATAATGATGTATGCCTGCATGTGTTTAAAACATCCATGTCTCTTCATCCCCTGCCCAAAAGCAAGGCTGCCACTTTTAACTTGTGGCTGATGGAGATCAAACAGTAACTGATGTGTAAATGAGGACAAGAATCTACCATGTAGATGTAAGAGAGAGAAAGTTAACTGTGTTGATACTCCACACTGTGAAGGCTGTGTTGCCATCCCAACAACTGCAGTATGGGAATTGCATTTCAAACACCAGCTTTTCTTCCTCATGGAATGGGACAGTTTAAAGTCGAATGTTTTCATATTCAGTAAAACAAATCTCCTTTTCATGCCATCAAGCATCACTTTCCAGTTCTATTCAGATTTAATTATAAAGATCAATTTATAATCAATTATAGTAGTTTTGAAACACCATCAAAAATCTAACAGGACACGATTTACAGTAAAGTAAATCACACAAGGTATATCAAAGAGCATATGAAAACCAGTGAACTTCACACAGAAGAAAACACATCCACAGAAAAACAGGCTGCAGAAGCACACAACAATAAATAATAGAAACAGCACCAAATACAACAGCAGCATAGACAAGCTATTTTGACCGTGGAGGAACTTGAAAGGCACAAAGCCAAAGAAGCCCGAAATGATGAGTCTGTGTAATGTATGACAGAAAAACATATGGAGAGGGCCTTTATTCAATACAGGACTGCACAATGAAATGCAGTTGTAGCCTACTCATGTAGGCAAATGGTCCAGTCATAGAAGCATTCTTGTTTGAGAGATACATCCTTTAAATGTATTCAGACACAGGGAAAAAGTGTGCTTTTGTGTATTTTGGTAATTTGGCAGGGTCAGCCTTCAAACCCAAGGAGTGTTTTTTTCTGTAATTGTTCACATTCCCTGGAGACAGACTTAGTGGTGCATCGCAATGCTCAATCCTTAGTGATAAGCAATATGATATACATATACAGAGCAAATGCTGCTAGATATCCCCACCCAATTAGCATTATCCTACATTCACTGAGCAGAATACTTACAATAGAAGGATCCAGTTACTGTATGACTGTACTGAATTTAACAGGTTGTGGCTGGCGAGGAAGCTCTATGTTTGCTATTCAGTAGAAAAATAAACATATGATTCACTGACAAGTCAATCTTGTCAGACATATTCAGGTTTGCAAACAAAGGGGAGATTTATTTAGTGCCAGCTGTTCATCAGGTTGTAACAAGGCTTCGGATTTGTTAATATGTGAACTGGTTATGTAATTTGTTTGCATGTCCCCTTCATCCCTTTGAATAAGATTGAGGAAAAACTGTGACTATGAAAGATAAAACCACTTTATGATTAGAAAACAGAAACGAGCCGCTGAATGACTTCATAGTAGACTGAGACAGCATGGCTTCATCCACTTAAGGTGCCTTTTGTTCCATAGTTCAAAAGCTTTTGTATTCCCTGTGGGAGCCTTATTACAAAATACTGCAGGTGGACCAGCTAGGGTTGGGCCGATGAACGATGAACGCCAATTTGGTAGACATCGCCCAACCCTAATGCCAGCAACACACCACAGGAGGAATGCTGCTGAATGCCCATGGCTGTTGATAAGAGCCTAACACAACCAGATATCACAATCAATTCAAAGTTATATCCTCTCGTTGCTAACAAAGCAAATTCAAATTCAACTTAATGACAGCCACTGGATCCATGAGGAGGTCATAACCTTTTCTATTTAGAAAATGTTTTGGTTTTTATTTTATTTCATCTAGCTCATGTTCTTCAGCAGACACTCACAGTATAGTTACCAAACACCAGACCAGACCATGCTGTCTACCCTGCTGTCTAGGCCAAGTGGCCTTTTGTCCTCCTGAGTTTATGCCCTGTCCATCTGCTGTTAACCAGTGCCATGTTACATCCCCCAATTTGGAAACTCAGAATGTAGGCCTAACCAACGCCTCTATAGAACAGTACAGTTAAAAATAACAGCTGGCACTGCAAAAGTGACATGATCCATATAAAAGTGTGTAACATTCTTGTGCTAATTTAACTATAACATGCACAGCACATAAACAATTTGCTATCTCTATAAATTAGAAGAAAATCCAGTTTTCAATCAATAACTAAACAATGACTTTTCTTACTCACTCCAATGCATGTTATAAGTACTGTTGCTACATTTGACAATTGATTAATAATAACTTCAGGTGAGTTTGGAAATAAGATAAAGTCATCCAGAGCTTGAAGTTGTAATGACTTTTTTCACCCAGAACGACACACCCCTCTGGCTCTAGGCCGATCACTCCAGTCAAGACTACAACTCATATATATGCCAGTGCACATGTCCCTAGTGTGATTATTGCTAGTGGGGTTAAATTTAAGGGCAGTTGGCCAAAGAATATCCATCATGATTCACCTAGCTGATAGAAATATAGAATAACTGACGGCAGGGATTGTGGGATATGTACATTGCCAAGAGCGCTTATCAAATATAGGCTTCTGTGATTGTTTCAAGTAGTAGACCAAATGGCTTGATGGGAATAAATCTCATTTGTGACATGCTGTCAGGCATACAGAGCAGGAGATACCCAATGTTCTTTCCATTTCTCTCTCGGATCATTAAATTCTCTTTTGGCCATGGTAAGAGCGGTTTATTGCGCCCCAGGCCCTCACTTGCTCCTTAGGCTTCCTCAGATTGGCAAAGAGACAAGTCACATCATTGCATTAAGTGGCATGCTGTTCCAGATTGATTTTAACTACGTGCTGTAATATGACATTTGACAGTTGGAAAATATTCTCTATAGTTTGTCATATATATATGAACTGTACTTTACTATCAGTTTTACTAGACATAATGAAGTGTAGAGACAACTGTGTGTGGAGCTGTGGTACAGAGTTGCTGCTCCTCCTGCAGAAAATTATTTGAACCTTGATAGTTGGCAATGGCAAATGAAACTTTTTAACTTTTTGAAGTGAAGATCTTTGCTACATATTCATAACTGTTCATTATGAATTTCTTTATTTTTAAATACTGTATCTGGATTCCAGGACTATACACACAGTATAAAGTAAAAAAAAAAACTATATGAAAAGGAGAGCAGTTTGACTCTGGGCAAATTAACAGGAAATGGAGCTGGAACACCGCCTCTAAAAGCTTTGATCCTACAAAACCTTCAGCGGGAACCCAACACCAGCCTGTAATTTCAGACCTGAAAATGATTTCCTGCACTGACTGTGCCTTTGAAATTATGTAAAAATTGAGCCATAAAGAGGTCCTTCGTGAAATTATTTGTGGCTCTGATGGAAGAAAAAGGGGCTGAGAACACTAGTAGACTTACTTATAACAATGGTCATATCAGCATGTTAGGAGGCTGGAAGTACTTGAAGAATAGTTTTTCCAACTCTCTTCAAATATTTAGGCTTATAGCGCATTGTCTGGTTATGTTTATACATTTTCAAACATTTGATTATGATATTTATACCATGCTGACAGTTTCCATTACAATGTTATCAGTATCAAAATTGTAGTATTGTATTGTATTGCACACATCAATTACTAACTCGCATCCTAAATTGTATTTTAGGCAGAAACAGTCTGAAAACAGTTTCTTTAAAAGGTAAAGTTAAGTGTTTTATGATTTTTCTAATCATTATGTATCTGACATGTATATTATTATTATTATTTTTTTTTTTACAATTTGTTAAAGTGACCATTTTTCAGTTTTGTGGATAATTATTGTATTCTGTTATGTTTAGTTAAGTAGCAGTGCCATGCAAACTGTTCATTTTTGTTGAATTAGTCACTCCATGTACAGTTACAGTGCAGTTAATTTACAATTGTAATTTATTGAAATTTAGTTTTCAAAAACACACTTTGATTAGCTTCCTTCTTAGGCAGATATGTAAGGCTACCTCCAATTAACATGATGAAATGTTTTAAGTTAAATACAGTGGGACCTGATAACATCTTCATTATGTTTTGGTGTTACCTCTATGTGCTTGTAATCTGAGCTTGTCTTGTAATAATAGAAATATACCTCCATGAAACACTATTATGGGCACACTACTTGAATCTTTAATTCTCCAGCAGCAGCTCCATCTTGGAGTGACCTTTCAGAAATGACACAGAGTGTCATACGTTGGTGCCTGACTGCTGTAATGACCTGCGAGTATATCGGCTCTTCCTCTTTCTCTTCCTTTTTGTATGTAACAGACACAGTGGACATGCACAGATGCAAGATACAAATACAAAAGTTGGATTTATTCTAGGAGAATTAAACACTGATCAATTTGCACCAATATGAGTGCATTCCTCTGTGATGATCAAGGGGAAAAACTGTGTGTCCTGCATCATTTGCATTTATATAGCACATATCTATAGAGCCTCCTCTGAGAGCCCTATGTGGTGTTCAGTATGTGATGCATGTACGTATGTGGGTAAGGTGGTGCATTTGGCGAGTGAATATATTATGTGTGTCCCTGCGTGTGTTGGTGTGTGTTAACGTAAAGAATGACAAAGTCAGAGACTACATTGTGAGTTACATAAAGAGTTTGGCGGTAAACAAGGCAGCAGTGGATCTATTACGAGAAGCTTCTCCTTCCCTGGGTCTGTGGATGGAGCACGGAGAAGTGAATCATACCAAACTCTCAAGCCACCTACCCAACTTAATTTACATACATTTCTTAGTGAAAAAGATGACAACTCTGTGCTCTTAATTGAAGCAGCTGAGTTGTAAAAACGTGTCAACTGCAATCTTAGTGAATTTGGATCTCAGAGGAACTTTCTAAAACTGCTAAATACCACAAATATCCATAACGAATAAGCTGGCAGGGGACTAGTGTTGCTTTAAAAGGTTGATCAGAGGATATTTGGACAGAGAAAGAAAGAAAGAGAGAGAGCATTGCACGACATGGAAATACATGTTTTGTATTGTACTTAAATTGGACAATGTCTAACAACAGGATACTAAATAAGATCAGGATTTTGGTGACACCATGTCCCACTTAAAATAAAATCCAACCTCACATAAAGATATTATGTATCTGACATGTACATTAATTTTTTTTTATTTTTCTTTAGTATGCTTACATGTGGGAAAAAAGTTTAAGCCAACTTGAAGAAGAAAAAGAAGAATTTCCAAGAAATATTGCAATGTGCTTTCACATTTACAGATAAATATCCAGTTCTGACAGTTACTCCTAAACATTGGCTCACCTTTTTAAACCACTGCTCTCATTCACTTCGCCGTCTCACAGGAAAACTCACAAATAGACAAGGATGTAGGGCTAAAAGGCTTGAAAACAGGAGTGTAAAATCCAACTCCACAGCTTTTTGGAAGCTGTCAAAAATTCAGCTTCTCTATATGACAAATTCTGCAGTGCCTCATGGGGGCTAAAATAAAACTGGGCTGGTGCGCATTACGTCTCTCTCTCTCCTTCAGGGTTTTCTGTATGTCAGAGATGAATATGTGAAAAGGGAGTGTTATACTGGCTTGAGGTGCTGAATTGAGGTATTAGTTTCTTAACCAATGCTGAGCCTAGTGCAAATGCTTGAAATCCACACAGCCTCTCGTCACTCTCGCCGTCTACTCTTACCACTTTTCAGCTCTCTGTTGTTCTTTACCTTCCCTTTCCTTATCTCTCATCTCATGTCTAATCTATCAACCCATTCATTCACTCTTAGACTGATCATGCATCTCTCTCTTAAACTTGCTGAGTCCTTACTTTCCATTGTGTTTTTCTTTCTCATTAGCAGTGTGTTTGTCTTTTCTCAACTTTTCCGCAATACATTTTTATTGACTAATCACCTGTACATCGCAAACTGGCGATCGGTTGTGAGAAAACCCACATTTCTTTACCACATTTCTCCATATGTGCCTTACCGAACAATACATCGATAAACAATGCAAAGGAATTCCATGTGAAGTTAAAACATACACTCAACAAATACTTTACATACATCAGAGCTATGTGTTTTACAGCATAACCTTGGCAATGTGATAAACATGTATTTGTTTTCCAGTCATTTCAAACATTTTTTTCTCGAGTAAATGGATGAGGGTAGCTACAGAGCAGTTTGAATCTGTCTATGCAACAGTCTGAAAACCCACTTAGCAATTTAAATGGGATCAGAGGAGCTTAGAAGGGGCAGTTCCCCAAAACACTTTGTGCAGTCAAACTGATAACTCTAAAGGTTTGAAATCCTCTGTGTATGTGATAACACCTCTTTTCACAGTGCAGAGTGTTGAGATACAATAATTCTAATGCATAGGTTTAAAAAAAAGATAAAACAGTAATTATCTCAGATACTTGAAATGAATGCCTCAGACTTTTAAATCTCATAAATACAAGCCTGTGACTCACTATTTGATGATAAAACAGTAAACTAAGTTTAATTTCAAAACACCATGATAAGTGAAACTTACTGGTTTAGCCATGGTTCTCTTTGGAGAGAGGGAAGAAAAAATGTGTTGGCAGTGTCAAACTGAACAGACTTTGAAATACAGGAACTGGCAAGGTTTTTGTTTGTTTGTTTTGATTTTCCAAACCTGAAAATTAGCCAGCTTAACATTTTTAATGATTACTATTTTTAGCCACATTAGAGGTGCAGATGGCAATGTTGATTGTCCCGGCAATTAGTCCAAAACTTTCATCCAGAGTGAAATGTCCTTACCACTATTGGTATGAAATGTGAAGTGAATGAATCCTAATGGATTTTGTGACTCCCTAAATTTTCATCTAGTGCCATCAACAAGTCAGATTTCTCACTTGCTCGTGTAATTCATGACATGATACCTAAAAACTGATGACTAAAACATGTTAGCTAGACCAATGAATTTGCATATATATATATATATATATATATATATATATATATATATATATATATATATATATATATATATATATATATATATATATATATATATATATATATATATATATATATATATATATATATATGTATTGTCTACCTATATGTCTACCTATAGGGGTGCACGGTGGCAGAGCGGCTAAAGCTCCTGCCTCCCAATAAGGAGATCGTGGGTTCGTGGGATCGATTCCCGGACCAGACCAACATCACACAATCTCTCTGGGTGGAGTCTGCATGTCCTCCCGTGTTACCGTGGGTTCTCTCCGGGTTCTCCGGCTTCCTCCCACCGTCCAAAGACATGCATGTGTAGGTTAATTGATAACTCTAAATTGCCCGTATTGAATGAATGGTTGTCTGTCCTTGTCTGTGTCTGTGTTAGCCCTGCGACGAGTTGGCCACTGTCCAGGGTGTACCCTGCCCAAGGCCCAAAGTCACTGGGATAGGCTCCAGTCACCCGCGACCCCTAACGGGACCAAGCGGTAGAAAATGGATGGATGGATGTCTACCTATAAGTCTACCTATAAGTAACAGAATACTGCAGTACAGAAATACCAAAATACTTCAGGAAGTTTGGAAACCCATTACATAGTTAGGGTTGCCCACCAGAGAGCAATGACAAGTTTATTTTTCAGCGTCAAAATGTCCAGTTCAGTACCTATCTTGGAAACAATTATGAAAAAAACAACTAATTTATGGACACATATCAAAAGTGTTTATTATAATATGGGTTTATGAAAAATATGAAATATATATCAGTACCGGTACCTCAAAAATCCAGTATCATATATATTAAGCTCCAAGTACAGCTGAGCATAATTCTGAGAACAAATTATGAGGATTAAAGCCTAGTCTGACAATGTAGAGTGTTACCTATGAAGGTACAGGGATGTCTTCACTGTCTAATGCTGCAGGCAATGCTTCAGTTCTATCTCATCAAATACACAAATTACAGTAGATCCATATAGTTTCTGATTGCAACTTACTGGCAGAGCTTTAGCACAGATACTAACTTTTAGCACAGCATATCCTCCATTATCTAATTCATTTTTCTCATACAGACATAAAAAAGTTAGAGAAAATAAACAGTTAATAAATTTGGGTTGATGGCAGGGTAGGAGACTGTAGTTTTGTTTTCCTATATGACAATGAAGTACTAGTATGTCTGATGATTACTGATAATCATCTGGGATTGTTCCCTTATTGACTAATTATGTTTTGTATTCTGTTCTGTACTGTGCTGGGTTTCTTTCCTCTAGCATTCTCCTCTCAGTTTTTTTCTCCATTTTGACAAAAAAATTTCCCCCAGAAGCTAGGTTCTTGTGAGCAACTTGAGCATGAACAAAAAATGTTAAAGTCCTAATGTTTTCAAAGTATAAAAACAGTCGACCTTGTCTAACATAATTCAGCTTTTGTTTCTTTCCTTAAATCTGTAATTATTCTCCCTCTTCACTAAGGTAAGTGGCATTATTCTTAAGCTGGGTTTCATTTCTTTGTTGTATGTGCACTTCTCAGTCAATCAACGCTTTTCCTGAAGTGTATTCAATAATTTATTCAAACTTGGCTTGCAGCAATGGGTGATGCCACAAAAGGCAATGCCATGTTTCAAGAACGAGGGACGCTCTGAAAAGAAAAAGAGAAGAGGAGCTGGATGAGAAGCGTTGTAATTGTAGATTTACAATCATATGTTCTGTTTTTTTTTGTGTACTGTGCAGCATATCTCAATAGATCCTATTGTTAATAGTCACAGTCTCTAAAGGTTTACTAGCAGGCTTTGGGTTGCTCTTCAAGTATTTTCCACCTGCATAGTGACTGATTTTGCACTGTTTGCTGAGTTCACTGATTTTGAGTGATTTTTTCTGGAGTTACTTTAAAAATTTTACAAAAGAGAATAGAAAGACAATTTTTTCATATTTGCAGATAATAATAATAATAATAATAATAATAATAATAATAATAATAAACTTATTATATAGCACATTTCATACAGACAATGTAAGATGTAAATCTACACTTGTTTAATCAGCATTAACTGTGCAAAACTTTTTAGCCAACAAAAGCATGTTGGTATAGGTACAGGTATATTGGTATATCGGGTAAAAATAACCACGATTAGTCCCAGATAGTAAAAAACTCAATATTACTTTCATCCATTACAGTCATCCATTATAATGGAATGTACAAGCAGTGACTGGCCTGGTGAAGATTACATCACTGTGTTATAATAAACAGAATTATGTTATGAGACATTTAATTAAAACCTGTCGACTTAAAAAAAAAAAAGATGTCTTTGCTCACCTTGCTGTTTGAACACGCCAGAGCCTCTGCTTTGTTTGCAGAAGGAAAGAATGTAAGTAAAGGTACAATATGGCTGGATATCTTGACAAGCACAAATACTTTTATGTTACATTTATGTTATGTGTGAGAATATTACAGTAAAATGTAAGTTGTGTCCAGGTCAGAATCAATCAGTGGAGGCACCAACACTTGGCAAAAGACAAGACACAGTGGCAAAAGACTAGTTTGACTTCCTTAACTAGGAAGGAAGCAGAGGCAGACAGAACATAATGGTCTGTTGTAAATGGTATGGGGTTGTTTTCTTTAGCAGCAGACAAATCTGTGTCTTTTGCTTTTGCTTCTGTTACTAAATCCTGAGCTATAAAATGAATTTTTTGCAAATTTTGCTTTGACCTGTTGATACAAGCCATTCCTTACCATCCCTTTAGACCGAGGGATCAGTGTGCTTGTGATTTTCATCCCATTTATTTGAGACTTAACAGGTATAATAATGTGGTACTCTGTCATTACTAAAAAGGCCTAGTTTTAGATCCCTTCCTATGTTCCAACCATTGCTATTCTGATGACAGTAAGCACTACTTTTCTTTCCTCCAGACACTCTGAATTATGTTTGAATTTCCAGGGACATCCAACGTGACAAGTGTCTCATGAACGGGTCCAATGCTGGTCAAACACGCATTGAGCAGACCCATGTCATACCTACAGTATAAATGGGGTATAATATTAATGTAATAATAATTTAATAATGCAATTACATCCAAAGTAAGGTAACATATTATTGCAGTTTACATGGAATGGAACACATAAACTCAGCTTCTAGTATGTGAGGTCATTATAGGGGAGACTACGACATTTTCCTACTAAAAAAAATATTTTCTATTCATGTGTGGGTAACTACACATCTTTCGAGACAAACTCTGGATACAGACGTTGGTTATTAAGCAATTTATCCATCTAAAGGCCTTAATCAACATATTCTGGGTGACAGGGTTGTTCAACTCACATTTTCAAGTCATGTCACCTTCCCATCATATCTCCTCTACTGACTCTCAATTGTGCACAAATTAAATCCCTTCTATCGAGCGGTTTTTCTGAGCATTTCTCTCTTGCATTATCATTCCATGGCCTCAACCTGAGATAAATCAGCTTTATCTTTTTGCAAATACAGATCTTTATTTCAGCATTATTCCAATATGTAAGCACTATTTATCTGATTCTTATCTTTATCCTATTCTCTGCTAGGATGAAGGCCCAATGTCCCCCTCATTAAAGTTTCAGCTAAACTGTCAGGGCACACTGGCTCTGACCTTTGTATATCAGTTGTTTGTGCTGCCTTTTATGTCATCAGGAAATGTGAGCTCATTCTGCTCTTTGACTTACAGTAAGTCACATCAGGCAGAGCAACACCTTTTCACAGTTAAATTGGAAAAGTTCTATAGATTTGCATATCAACATATCTTATCATCTTCCTTTCTTTTCCACTACTCTCTTGAACTATTTCCTCAATCAAACCATGATGCATGTAACAAAAATAATAAATAATGTAGAAAAAACATAGATTTGATTGTCACATTCCAAAACTATCTGGATAAATGTCTGTATTTTCTGGTGGAGGTGCTTTCAAATCCCAAAGTTTTATTTCAAAAGCATCAATCAATTAAGTGATTGATGAAGACTGCTCAATTCATAGCACATGAATGGTGCAGTGTAGATGACCTTTTGTGTGTCATAAGAGCAGGTTAAATATTTAATCCCCCTTCCTTTTAGTTTAAATGAGGTACAATGTCAGGTAGAATGTCAGATAACCCTTCATAATAAAATCACTAATTAATATCGATGTTGTACCCTTAAAGTAAGGTTAAATATTATATAACAAAAGGTTATCTAGACACTTTTCTCTCTCTTATTTGTGCGCGTAAATTAGCTTCTTAGAAATTTCAGATCACTGCAGCAGTGACTGACCCCTACTCTTACTTGTCCCCCACAAGAGGAAATCAAACGTGTGATATCTGTCCAACAAAAAACCTGCAGTCAAATATCCTTTGTTAAATCAACGTGAAGAATCATGGAATAAAACAACTAATCAATGTTGGAGGGGGGAAAAACAACAAATCAAACACCAGCAGATACTGCTGCCAAACTGACTGGGCTTTTTGCCTTCTGAGCTGTTCTTTATGATTCAGCATAACGAGGGGAGTTTGCGGTTCTGCAGACTCACTGTATCCCTGAATCCTTCGGGTCATTCAGATTATTCACGGCACGGTGAAGTTCTGTTATAGACTGCAGACTTCAACCAAAACTAGTGCTTCAAGTGTGCATGTTGCTCCTTTTTATGCATGTTATATGTAGTGAGATTTAATTTAATTTATGGCCTTGTAAAGAGGATAAAATTAACCTTTCACAACCCTCTGCATTTGAGCCTGGAAAGTGGACAATACTGTATTTACACTGTACCTTTATATTTTGTGTGGCCAGTTGAATGTGGTAGCACTGCTGATAACTATTATATAGCACATCTCACTTGTTTAGAGAGAAATTTGTAGAGTGACATTTGGATTAATTTCTTGGATGTTTTGGATGCCAGCCAGTCAGCACCCTTGAAATATGTACTCATACACATTTGATGGACCACAGCCTCATAGGTTTAAGCTAGCTAGCTGTCAAAGCAACCAGGAATAGGCACAAGTGAGGAGAAATAATTTGGACATTTAGTTGTGGTGTGAGTAGAACCTGTGGTGGACTTGACATGTGTCTTGGTGAGTGGCTAGCATGAGCTAATGTTACCTACTTCACACTTATTATACACATTTCATACCATTCACTTCATTACTTCAAGCTGAATTTGTGCTGACTGTATGACAAATCCTACTGGTGCCAGTAACCTTAGAGTGGCACAATATGTGATAACATTTTAACACATAAAAAAAAACATTTTGATCATTAACCCTGATCAACATGACCATGAATTACAAATAGCCTAATCAATGATAAATTGTGTACATCCCTATAAAGGAAGCCAAGTGTTACATCTAAAATAGCTGTGATCGCTTGTTTTAGTGCACTGTACATTTCAGTGCAGGTGTTGTTACTGAATTCTTGAGTTGATCTCCAAGTGCTGATCCTGCTTTGACAATTATGCTGGTTATCACTTATGTTGTGTGAAGTTTCAGAAAGCCTAATTTCAATGCTGTTTTTGACAAAATTGTAGCCACCTTTCAGTGAACAATTAGAAAATTGTCAAACAACTGCAAGTCAATTATTGTTTTGCAAAGCAGTGCAGGAGTAATAACTGATTCATACCACCAGAAACAGCCACAGCCTGGGATTCTCAGTCTGAACCCCTACCTGTCCCTCCCCTCATTTTAACCAGGAGTCTGACTGGTAAGATAATCACACATCACTTTCTGAACTGCTTTCAGGGAAGCTGTACGATTTGAATGTGCTGACGAAGCCACATTAAAGGCAGCATGATTTGGAAGAAGATGGAAATGTCTCTGTAGACAACAAATTATGTAATGATAAAGGGCAGATGAATGTGTACCTGTACTGTCAAATGTACAAGAAATCTTGCAGGAAACTAAACGCATTATAAACTCACTTTGAGTATGACAGAATTAACATGCCTTCTTCATGTCATTACTTCCATTAATGATTGCATTATAAAAGACAGGCCACGATAAGCTTTTATTTATTATTGCTATTGGTAAAATGAATGTTAAATATGAGACAAACCCAGGGATTATTTATAATGTAGAGTTGCTATAATTTTTTTATAAGCTACGGGATAATATGGGATAAAAAGCAGTTGAGCAAACATGTCATCTGATCCCTTTTAAATGAAAGCCTCATCAAAACACTTCAGGCTAAACCCTGTTGCTTAACACCTCTCAGTGATGTTTCAAAGCCTCTCCACATACCTCAATACTGTTTTTGTAAATTACAAATTGCATCACATTCCCTTGAAGTAATTTGCTTAATTAAAGAAAATTTGATAAAGCCCCATAATACTGATTCCTGTTTGTTTAATTACCTTTTTGCTTTAGATTAAAGGTTAAGTCGTATTGGGCAGCTTAGGTGTGCAAAATTTCCAAAGCATACCAGCAGATAATGGTGTTTAATTGAATGATAGTCCACCAAAGAGACAGGAAAGTGATGGATAAGAAAATGGAAATGGCATATGAAATGATGCATATATGTGCCTGGTTTATTAATCTCTGCCCAGAGTGGGTGTGTTATGAATGACAGCGTGCTTACTCATGTGGAAGGATATTCACGCATGAAAGGTATGGAGAGAGAGACAGCGAGAGAGAGAGAGAGAGAGAGAGAGAGAGAGAGAGAGAGAGAGAGAGAGAGAGAGAGAGACAGAAAAAGAGTGAGGGGATGAATAATTGATGATACAAACTTCTCCAAAAGAGTAATCAAAATTCAGGAAATTGGAGTATAGAGCCCCAATTTATACAGGTGAAAACAACATTTCAGCCATTAGAATATGAATTTTGATCAATATTTCAATATAGTTGATGTGACATCTTTGTTTAAAATAGCACAATTCAATATGCAATACAAATCTACAAAATGAATAATTCAATAATTCGATAAACAGAAACAGAAAAGCAAAAACAAAGGGCAGCATCAGAAAAGAGCCGTAGAAAATCTGGACATCTTAAGACAAATATTATAAATTGTATTATAAATCTTACAGATTAAGTCTAAAAATAATCATAGTATATAAAATAGTGTACTGTAATGCTGAAATTGCTAACCCAGCATCATTTATGACCCTGAAAGATTCATAAGAATTAAACCCAGAAAGCCTGACACAGTAAAAGGTCACAAGTTCACGGCCTGTTCATCAGCAGAGCAAAAGAAGCTATGTGCTGATGTCTGCTGCCTCCAGATCAATAAGCTCCCTGCAGTTTGTGTATTTCACCTCAGCTCAATTGGAACTGCTCGGCCTTGACTTCCAAACCATTTCACTGCACATACCATAAAGTCCATATACTGACCAATATTCCCCATGGGGACCAGTATCAAAAATTATGAATTAAATTACTCCATTGCTCTTAAATAGAAAATACATTTTTCTAGATATAAACACATTTAAGCAGTGATTTCTAGTAAACCTGTAGATTTAACACTTATAGCAATGGGATTGCATTGCCACCCCCAAGGTTACAGTGGACAGTGAGAAGTAATTAAGATAAAGTTAATAGAAAGCAGTTATAGTTCAATAAGCCAGAGTATAATTGAAATGACTAGGCCTGATTTTGACTTCTAATGTTGAAAATAAAACATAAAAACAGTAATTGAATTTCACTTTCAGCTCTAGAAACGGATCAAGTTGGTCAGTGAAACATGCTTTGGGGGAAATGGCTATCTGAACCAATAGAGCCTGCCCTTACAATATGTGTGTGTACAATTAACGCTAAACACACAGACACACTCAAAGAAAGCACAAAAAGGACAAAACAATCGCAAAACAGTGACCATTCTTTATGGTGAATATGTCTAATTGCTTTACTGATTTGACCTGAGCTGTTGCTGGAGGCTCACAGAACACATTTAAAACCATTCAAATTAGATCCACATTTGTGTGGACACAGACACTATGTGTGACTGTGGAAACAATGGTATGAATACAATGCATGTGACAGCGATGGGATCTAATCTGGAATTAGGATCATGCTTGAGTGATGAGTGGAGTTGCCTCTGATGGTCAAACCGAATTTCATGCTAACATAACAGAACCGTAAAGCGCACTGACCTTTTAGCAAATGGACACAGACTTCAACACAGTAAACAAGTCAATAAAAGCGAGTGCTGAGCTGTACCGTATGTAATAGGAGGGACAGAGAAAAACATAAATACATTTGCAAAAGTTTTGCACACTTCTATGATTTTACTGTATGCTACCTTTCAAGTAAAATCATACTTTTCACTTGGTTACACCTATCTATATAGTATTAATATAATGTGCTAATGCATATATGTATGTGGGGTATCTGTCTGCTTTGATGATTCCAGGGAAATCAGTGATTGTGAATGTTTGCATGATTTCAGCCATTTCTGTTTGTGTGTGTTTTTACATGATTTCAGTAGTATTGAGTGTGTGTCACATGATTCAAAGGTGTCTATGTGTGTGTCTGTTTACAGCTCAAACAACATGAAATCCATTTGTTTGCAGTGGAATCCACAGGGATTAATTATGTGCTCCAGGTTGACAGCTTTAACACCCCAATGTAAATATGTCATCATAACAAAGGCCTGACATGATTACAAGAATGGTAGCAATAACGCAGAGTTAATAATACACAAGTAATGGCATTTATTGAGTTATTTTCTTCAAACTAAGAAAAATGACAAGTTTGTAAGATTTTAGACTTGGGACTGTGGTTGATTAAGTCCCCTTTTTTACACCGTATGTATTAGATGTCAACAAGCACTGAAGCCAATGCCAAGAAATGCAGACAATGAGGGGTTTTTTTGTCCCTAGTGCTTTTTTATGTTTGGAAGCACATTTTCTCACTGGGATGTCTTCTCACAGACACTGAGCCAGTTTAGATTAACGTCTGTTTTCAAATGGTTCAGTATGTTCACTCTAAAATATTTATCAAAAGAATGTTTGAGCTGTGAATTGACCCATCACTATTTCAGAAATACTGTACCTGCAAGACAAAGTTGAGTTGTGCTGACAGACAGTATGTTAGTGTGAATGTGCCCTCCATAAACTGTGTTTGGCCAGTGAGCAGTGTTGCATACAGTACCCAGGGAGTATTTTGGCAGGGCTTGAAAAGAATGGTTGAGACAGGCAGAGAGCACTAAGCTGCCTCCCAGTGCTCCTGCCCTTGATGCTGTGTGGAGTGAAGAGCACAGAAGAGCAGCATATGTCACCCAGGGCAGGAAGTGGAGGCAGGAGAAATGCAGGTTACATGCTTCATTAACCAATATACAACTTAGGGCCCCTGGCACTTGGCTGCCAGGTGAATTAGTTGTGGATGATGAGAGGGAGGAAGTGGGTGAAGAATACGTGGAGGGCTTGTGGAGAGGATGTGCCTCTAATTAATTTCTGTTGATGTTAAACTAATCTAATACTGTTTAGTGGTGTGATGTAAAAAAGTTTTTTTGAAATAGCTAGTCAAGTAAATGAGGCTGCTGATGGATTTGTTCATTTTAATCTTCAGCAGAGAGTAGAGAGAGCAGAAAGTGAGAAATGGGGATGTGAGGGAAATGATCATTCCTTTTGTCTTTTCTTATGTTATGTATTTAATTAATGCAGACATTCATTACAGTTTGCCTTAGTCGACACTGCATTTAACTCTATGCTGTATATTAGTGCTGAAAAGATCAGATTAATTGATTAGTCGACTGACCGAAAGTTAAAAGACATGGATGAAATATGGCTCGGGGTCTCTCTATTTTGAGTCTCACTGGGGATATTTGTGTAGTAGATTTTTTTCCCTGTGAGGGAGTTGACTTGACTTTGTACAGCTAGCCTAAAATACACCCATGAGCTGACAGATGTTAACAGATAGCAGTGGGGGATATCTATAATTCCCTGTCTGTCGCTAAGTGTGACTGAAGACCATAGTACAGTTCATGGAGGCCTTCTTTAAAAATATATTTTGTAGGATACTGTGAGAACTTACTTTTCTGTCTTATTTCACTGTACTTCACAATAATTTGCTGGAAGACAGTACTGATTCTCATGGTGACATTGTAGTGAGTTAGAATGCCCAATGCTATTGGTCAAATGAATGTTTTGTTTATATTTGTATTTATACCCATGACTTCTTAGTATTTCGGTAAGAGATGTTGATTTGGTAGGCATGGAACATACATCAGCCGTTGGTGTTCCATATTTTGTCATCAAAGGTATGTCTGCGCACACACAAACACACAAGTATGCACAGTGAGAAATGAGTGTCCCAGGGCTGGGTAAGACCAGTAAGCATCTTGGCATAGAGAGTGCTGGCCAGGTCTGAATACGAGAGTTTTGCTAGAGTGATCCATCTTTATAAAATATACACTTATTTTGACCTTGGTGCGGATACACAGATAAGTCCGAGAAGGGCTACTGAGAAGTTAGGGAGAAAAACACAACCATCCCTCTGCTCCTTCTATTCATAAATATCTTACAATGCGAGAAGAGGGACATCAATTATTTACCCCTCCAGACAAGGCCAGTGATAGAGGGAGAAGCGAGGAAGGAAGGAAAGGAAGGAGAGAGAGAGAGGTACAATGGGTCAATTTGTATCACTGAGTGGGAACATTAACTAAAGGAGCTATTACTGAAATAACAGTTTAAGTTATGACAGAGGCAAGATGTTACAATAGTAAGACAACACTTGACAATGATACTTCCTCTAGTGCTCTAGAGGTGGTAATAATTTAGAACCATTTTTATAGTATATCAATTAGTACACATATGTAGAATGTTTCCTTTTTTAATCCTTACAAATGACTGTATATAATCAGTTTCAATTTCTTCTAGAGAAGCAAATTACATACCAGCTTTCTGCAGGGGTTGCTGATTTGCCGTCTGCTTTCAGTCACTGCTATTTTTTCCTGAGGTCTTGAATCATGTTATTTCTCCCCTGCTGTAAATATAAAAAGCCTTTAGGAGGTTAATTGGATTATATTCACGAGCATCAAATTAGTTTTTTATGTTTCACTTCACCCAACTTATCGTATTTCACACAACTATTTATCAAGTGTGAAAGTCATTCAGGCACAAGCTCTGAACTAATATTGGCAATTAAGTGTTTACAATTGTTAATTAAGCACATGATTAAATTTCAAGTGACTTGTTGTGAATGAAAGGGCAATGCAAAATGTTCCACCCACACTCTTAAGTCAACACCTTTCGTGTTTTTGAGTAAGCCTGTTACATTTCACTGATGTATTCTACAAAGTATTGAAAATTTCTGCAGCACAAAACATACAAGCATATGACTGTGAATGTACCTCTATTTTTAGGGCATTTAGACAAATTTAAACTTTTTAATTTTGGTTGTTTGCCAGAGGACACAAATGGTAAATCATGTATTGTTCAGACTCGCTCTAATCTTCTTTTAGCAGCCAATCCTGCTGACTTTCCAAATTGGTGTCAGCCTGCACCTGTTGGCACTGCTTAAACACACTTGGTAGGTGTGCTCCACCTCTTTGCTTTTGATTAAGGTCCTTAGGTTAAGAAAATGTCATTTGCACCCCACAAGGTGGCTCGTGGGGCACCATTTCAACAATTAATTCTCACTGTGCTTATGACAGTGACAAAATACCCACCAAGCAGACTAATAACTCCAAGCCCATTTGGAATGGAAATATGCTCCCTCCTCATCAGTTATAGAGAAAAATGACTCCTTGTTGGCAGTATGGGGTAGCGTTTCTTTTCTCCTCTTTTCCTTCTTCCCCATGGAGCAAGGTCTTTGAAAAATTGGGTTATGTGGCAGAATCAATAATTCTCTGGGAAACCTTGGTTTCTCAGATGGCTCTTGAGACCAGACCTGGCCACTAGTACGTGGCTCTAAGGAGGAGGTTTAGCAAAGATGTTGTGGTTAATATGACATTACCTACAGTAAGTGCGGGTAATTCACCTATACGGTTGCCTGTCACCTCAACTGTTGATTGATGTTTCTCATCTTCCCCTTGGACATCATTAATTTCATCTAGGAAAGTGAAATTGCTACAGTCGCTGGAAACAATGACATGAAAGGCCGCACAAAGCAGCGCAGTATCTGACTGTATATCAAACAGTGTGAAAATGGGGAGAAATAATGTGCCTGTTTTGAATGGTTATGAGAGATGTTATCCTGCTTCTCCTAACTCCTGGCTATTTCTCCAATTTCCTCACTCTGTCTATATTTCATCATATTACCAACCCAGTCTTATTATTGCTACTTTCCCATCACCACATATACATATATATATATATATATATATATATGGTGATAAGACAGGGACATTTTTATTGCCAGGATTAGATATGTCAAATGCAAATAAACCTGGCTGAGATTTCAGTATTCATCCTGCATTTGTCGTCTACTGGTTCTTCTATCTATCTATATTCTATAATATATGTATATATATATATATATATATATATATATTCCTCTTCAAGTGACATACTGTACTCACTAACACACTTAATCAGTCTTACAATAAATCATTACAGCATGTCAAGTAGTACTGAGCACAGGATCTAAAGTTAAGTTACAGTGCTTAAAATGCAATTTTTTTTGTGTGTCTTGGATTACACAAAGACCCCGAGGCCCATGTCAGACTGCACTGCTCTTAAAGGCAAAAGCAGTTACAACAATAAAAAAGAGAAAGTTTGAAGAGAAAGCAAAGTATGTCCAGTAATTTTAACATGTTGACTCTACATTGTTTTAAGGTTACTGAGACATTTAGATGAATCTTCACTTTTCAGGTTTCAATGCCAAATGTCATATTAAAAACTCAATTCTGTCTTCACATACCATAAAAGTGTTGCTACACATACCAAACGTCTGACATTGTGAGCAGCAACAGGTCAGTAACTGTACGCAACACCCACTGAAAATAGGATCTATTTTGTTGTTCTGTCTAAGAGGGTAATTTACTTTTCACTGGACACACAATCACACATTTTGATTTGTTTCCCTTCTATTCTAATGCCTCTCTTTGTAATTCATCTTCATGCTCTGTGCTCACAGTCCCTTTCCAGACACGCAATCACTTCTCTCGTATTGCACTAAATTCAAATGCCAGTCCCAGTGTTGGGACATTCCTAACCTGCCTCCACAGTTACAGAATGCAACTATATATTCTGCCCCACTCTCTTCTCTCCTGTCCTCCTCTGGCCCGAATGTTGGGCGAATGTTGAGCCCCTCACCACCACTCATATCTCTCTCTCTCTCTCTCAAGAATCCTGAGGAGAGTAGATTTTTCTTTTTCCTCGCAGGCATTCATCTGTCCCTGGACCTGTTATTCCCCCTCCTGCCAGCGGCCTTGCTAACAGATTGCCAATAAGCTCGGTGGCAGGCCCCCGCCAACGTGTGCCCCCCGTAATGGCCTTTCTCTGGGGAGGGAGCTCCTGCCTGTCACTGATCCGACTACCCTTATAACCCTCTCCCATCCTCCTTCCCTCCTCTTCTTTTCCCTTTCCTGTCACACCATCCACCTCCTGCCTTCCAGGCCGTTCCATCACAGGTTGCAGGTGTGCCTCTCGCTAGCATACATACACATGGCCATGCATGCTTGACTGCACATGTGGATGGACACACAAACACATACATGGAAATAAAGGTAGAACACAAAATCTTATACACATGCACTCACACGTATTTATGGCTCCCTCTTTGTCTCTTCAACCCACATTCTCCTTTTTTGTTCTTTCTTGCCCTTTTAATATAATTTTCTTTTGTATTTCTGATTGATAACCCACCAGCAGCCATGCAGGATGAAGTGTCAGGGTGAAAACAAAACCATGAGGGAAAGTTCATTTAATTGGCTAGACTGAAATTGACCGTTTGCTAAACCCCACTCCCAGTCATAGCTTAGCAAACGTAACTAGGCAAAGCAGGCCTGTCAAGCATTGGATTTCTACATATGCCAAAATGGTGTGCATGGGGCTGTAGAAAGAGAGTTTGGAGGTTGGTGTCTTTTTTTAAGCCTTTACAAACCCAGTAACACAAATGCAAAAGTGTAAGGAATGGATTCAACTATGTGTTTGTTTCCTCTAATGTAAGTCGCAAATGTTAGCATGCCCAGCTAGCTTACAATCTACAGTAGTAACCTGACATTATTTCCAAAAGGCATGTTGTTTAATAACTAAATTCTGTGGGGTCACGGGTTTTTTTAAAGAGAGAGGGGTCAGGTCACACAGTGTCGCCCGAAGCGTGTGAGTTTTGTGTATGTCACTTGAGCTAATGTTACTGCGATTTGAATTAGGATACACTCAGCAATAAGGAGGAAACTGGTAAAATGTTAAAAAGACAATCAAATTTGTTCAATTTCTTCATACCAGTTGGTCAGTCGGACCCTAAGCAGGCCAAAGTTGTTTCGGCAGAAGGTGTGGCACTGGCCATAGTACTGAAACGGAGCGGAGGAGATTGATAAACAGACAGACACGCAGAACATGTCACTTAGTTCGGTTTCTTAGCCTGCCTGCTTTTTGTGGTTGTAAATACAACTTTCAGCCCTAATTCCATTTGCCCGCTATTGTAGAAATCCACAGACAGAAGGGAATCGACAGGGAAGTGATGGGAAAGAGAGAGAAACCGTAAACAGCTGTTTCTTCACGCCTTCCCCTGCTGATTTTGAGTGATTATTGGAAACGCTCTGATTTATAAATGTTAATAAATAATGCTTTGTTTGTGATGACAGTTTAGTTTTAACAGCTAGCACCGGCGCTAACCAATGTGCTCCATGCACTATGGATTTTTGATGCTTTTCTCTCCCACTGACCCCTTTAAAATGATTTTCCGACTGCCTGCAGTAGTTATGACATTTTTTATGACACTATCTTATGTGGAATATATTATTGCTATAAATATTATTGTTTTTTATAGCAATAATATATTCCACATAAGATAGTGTCATAAAAAAAAAAAAAAAAAAAAAAAAAATGTCATAACTACTGCAGGCAGTCGGAAAATCATCAGTACAATATTATTGTTGGCCGGTGCAGAGAGATCTGGGCGGCAGTCGAAGGCAGGGGCTTCGCGACCAGATCTCCGGACACAGAAACTGGCTCTAGGGACATGGAATGTCACTTCGCTGGGGAAGGAGCCTGAGCTTGTGCGGGAGGTTGAGCGTTACCGGCTAGATATAGTCGGCCTCGCCTCCACGCACAGCCTGGGCTCTGGAACCCGTCTCCTCGAGAGGGCTGGACGCTCCATTTCTCTGGCGTTGCCGGCGGGGAGAGGCGGCGGGCTGGTGTGGGCCTGCTCATAGCCCCATAGCTCAGCCGTCACGTGTTGGAGTTTACCCCAGTGAACGAGAGGGTCGCGTCCCTCCGCCTCCGGGTGGGGACAGGTCTCTCACTGTTGTGGCGGCCTACGGGCCGAACAGCAGTGCAGAGTACCAGGCCTTCTTGGAGTCCCTGGGAGGGGTACTAGACAGTGCACCACCCGGGGACCGTTGTTCTACTGGGGACTTCAACGCCCACGTGGGCAACGACAGTGACACCTGGAGAGGGGTAATCGGAAGGAACGGCCCCTGATCTGAACCCGAGCGGTGTTCAGTTGTTGGACTTCTGTGCTAGTTACAGTTTGTCCATAACTAACACCATGTTCAAGCACAAGGGTGTCCATCAGTGCACGTGGCACCAGGACACCCTAGGCCGGAGGTCAATGATCGACTTTGTTGTCGTATCATCTGACCTCCGGCCGCGTGTCTTGGACACTTTCTCGGGTGAAGAGAGGGCGGAGCTGTCAACCGATCACCACCTGGTGGTGAGTTGGATCCGCTGGCGGGGGAGGAAGCCAGACAGACTTGGCAGGCCCAAGCGTATCGTGAGGGTCTGCTGGGAACGTCTGGCGGAGCCCTCTGTCAGCAGGGTCTACAACTCACACCTCCGGGAGAGCTTCTCCCAGATCCCGGGGGAGGTTGGGGACATTGAGTCCGAGTGGACCATGTTTTCCACCTCCATTGTCGATGCGGCGGCTCGTAGCTGTGGTCGCAAGGTTTCTGGTGCCTGTCGCGGCGGCAATCCCCGAACACGGTGGTGGGCGCCGGAAGTAAGGGATGCCGTCAGGCTGAAGAAGGAGTCCTATCGGGCCTTGTTGGCTCGTGGGGGACTCCCGAGGCAGCTGACAGGTACCGGCAGGCTAAGCGTGCTGCAGCCCGTGCGGTCACAGAGGCAAAAACTCAGGACTGGGAGAGGTTCGGAGAGGCCATGGAGGAGGACTATCGGTCCGCCTCAAAGAAATTCTGGCAAACCGTCCGACGGCTCAGGAGGGGGAAGCAGTGCTTCACCAACACCTTGTACGGTGCGGGTGGAGAGCTGTTGACCTTGACTGGGGATATTGTCGGACGGTGGAAGGAATACTTTGAGGATCTCCTCAATCCCGCTGTCACGTCTTCCGAAGAGGAAGCGGAGGCTGGGGACCCGGAGGCGGACTCATCCATCACCCTGGCCGAAGTCACTGAGGTTGTTGGCAAGCTCCTTGGTGGCAAGGCTTCGGGGGTGGATGAGATCCGTCCTGAGTATCTTAAGTCTCTGGATGTTGTGGGACTGTCTTGGCTGACACGTCTCTGCAACATCGCGTGGCGGTCTGGGACAGTGCCTCTGGACTGGCAGACCGGGGTGGTGGTCCCTCTGTATAAGAAGGGGGACCGGAGGGTGTGTTCCAATCACAGAGGGATCTTCTCAGCCTCCCCGGTAAGGTCTATTCCAGGGTACTGGAGAGGAGAATTCGTCCGATAGTCGAACCTCGGATTCAGGAGGAGCAGAGTGGTTTTCGTCCCGGTCGTGGAACACTGGACCAGCTCTATACTCTCCATCGGGTGCTCGAGGGTTCATGGGAGTTTGCCCAACCAGTCCACATGTGCTTTGTGGATCTGGAGAAGGCATTCGACCGTGTGCCCCGGGGCGCTTTGTGGGGAGTGCTCTGGGAGTATGGGGTCCGGGGCCCTTTGCTAAGGGCTGTCCGGTCCCTGTATAACCGGAGCAGGAGCTGTGTTCGCATTGCCGGCAGTAAGTCAGACCTGTTCCCGGTGCATGTTGGACTCCGCCAGGGCTGCCCTTTGTCACCGGTTCTGTTCATAATTTATATGGACAGAATTTCTAGGCGCAGTCAGGGGCGGAGGGTGTCCGGTTTGGGAACCACAGGATCTCATCTCTGCTGTTTGCAGATGATGTCGTTCTGATGGCTTCTTCAAACCAGGACCTGCAGCATGCACTGGGACGGTTTGCAGCCGAGTGTGAAGCAGCTGGGATGAGAATCAGCTCTTCCAAATCTGAGGCCATGGTTCTTGACCGGAAAAAGGTGGTTTGCTCTCTTCGCGTGGGTGGGGAGTCCTTGCCCCAAGTGGAGGAGTTTAAGTATCTCGGGGTCTTGTTCACGAGTGGGGACGGATGGAGCGTGAGATTGACAGGCGGATCGGTGCAGCGTCTGCAGTGATGCGGGCGCTGTATCGGACCGTTGTGGTAAAGAAGGAGCTGAGTCGAAAGACAAAGCTCTCGATTTACCGGTCAATCTACGCTCCTGCCCTCACCTATGGTCATGAGCTTTGGGTAGTGACCGAAAGGACAAGATCGCGGATACAAGCGGCCGAAATGGGCTTCCTCCGCCCGAGTGGCTGGGCGCTCCCTTAGAGATAGGGTGAGGAGCTCAGTCACACGGGGAGCTCGAGTAGAGCCGCTGCTCCTCCACGTCGAGAGGAGCCAGCTGAGGTGGCTAGGGCATCTGATCCGGATGCCTCCTGGACGCCTCCCTCGGGAGGTGTTCTGGGCATGTCCCACCGGGAGGCGGCCCCGGGGAAGACCCAGGACACGCTGGAGGGACTATGTCTCTCGGCTGGCCTGGGAACGCCTCGGGATCCCCCCGGAGGAGCTGGAGGAAGTGTCTGGGGCGAAGGAAGTCTGGGAGTCCCTGCTTAGACTGCTGCCCCCGCGACCCGGCCCCGGATAAGCGGAAGAAGATGGATGGATGGATGGATGGATGGATGGATATTATTGTTGTAAAAGCAGTTCATCTAGCTGTTATCTCAAACTAAACGTTTTTCCTCTGTGGTTTGAAATCCAGTTACTGATTGTACAAATGGCCTGGAGGGCTCCAAGGTATGTGATATGATTGGAATGTGCCTTTAGTGTCCTGTAACCTTTCAAGTGTATCTGCCTCCCACTTGCTCTGTAAATGATGATTAAATGCTACAGATTACCCTTTTTCCAGAATGCCCCACAGTGTCAGGCACAAGCTCTGGCTTGGAAGCAAGTGGGCTACCATTTTGTGTGGAAATGTGTGTGTGTGTGTGTGTGTGTGTGTGTGTGTGTGTAAGAGAGAGAGTTCAAATCGATTTTTTTAGTTTGACAAACTCATGGTACTGGACTTTAGTGGATGAAACGACATTTAGGAGGAGAGTTCTTCTATTTTCTTTACCGTTCCGTTTACAAGTGTTTCAATTAAATGAATTGTGTTCCTTGAAGTGATGTCCTGTTCACAGGGGCATGATGAAAAACAGTATCTGGTGGCAGCTGTGCGTTGGATTAGACAAATTCTCTGATGAAATTAATTAATTTCTTTGGCTTGTGCTGTCACCAACTCCACAACAAATAAACATCAAACTGCTGGGATTTCTCTCCATTGCATCAATGATGCTGCCTTGCATCTGACAGCTACAACAGTATCAAAGGGCAAGTGTTCATTTATGCAGCAAATCCATTATATCTTCTGTGTGTGTTCTGTTTGTGCGTGTGTGATAGTGTATGCGTGTATGTAGGTGCATGCATTTATTCATGGATCACTGTACATTTTGATGCAAGTCAATCAAAAGGACAGGTGCGCTTGCAGGTCTTGGCCTACTTCTGAGATATATGACTAATTCAGTGTTCATCCTACCATATAACAAGCAAAGGGAATGCAATGAAAGGTGTTCAGAGAATAGCATGTCAAAGAAGAAATAAAATGTGGAAAAAGAAATATCACACCTGGTTATCATTTTATTCTCTCCTCAGGTGTTTTTCTCTCAGTCCTTCACAGTCAACCTCCACTTATATAAATCTACCTCTCATTCCTTTTCTGCCTGTCTCAAACTCCCACACCTACCCATTTGTTTTTCAACATCCCTCGGTTCTAACCCCTGGTCTCTCTTTTACTGTACTTGGTGCAATTAAAAACAAGTACGTCTGTCATTACCTGCATACATGAGGAACAGATCCACTACCTGGGCCTGACAAAATTAAATATTCGTCACATATCCTCATATTCCTACGCTTGCCTGAAAATGGCATGTTTACTATATTGGTGTCTGTTTATGCATGCATGTGTGTGTTTGTGTGTTGGTAGGTTCACTGGTAAGAAGAATTCATAAGGAAAAGACACCACCAGGTAGAAACATTGTGGCTCTATTACATAGTCAAAGGTCACCCTCTTAGAACAAAGATGAAAGACTCATCTGCAGTTCTGAGCTCTCATGTTCTTTATGGTTTCAAGCAGAAATCAGCTTTGCAATAATTAGTGACAAATATTCCAGAAATTTCCGAAATATGTAGGACTTTCCTCCTCTCCAATGTCAACCTCTCAATCGGCATTTGCTGATGTTTTTGGGAGGATTTGTGTTACTTCAATGTTATACAAAAGCATGCATACACAAATATCTACCTATCATTCTGCTATTTTACATGATTTTCATTCAGAGTGTTGCATGTGTATAGCTGCCATAGATGTAGAAATCCCCCAGATCCCTGAATTTCGTGTTTGAAGATCTAAAGGTCGAATTCGTTCCAATGAATTAACCACAGACAGGAGAGGTGAAGAGTCAGGGCCTTACCTCAACACACTATTGAATGTTAATACAGCATGAGTAGGGGTGTCATGATTCTCAGTGATGTTGATACGTTTTCAATGTAGTGAGTCCTCGGGACCCACAGGTGGTCATTTGAGTGGGTCCCCGGAAAAATGAATTGTAGTGTTAAACATGTTTACGGATGGGTATCATTACAATTATATCGATTCTGCTTCTCTAATCTATACTCTTGTGAGTTCTTATAACTAAATATACTAAATAATTGCTTTTTTAAAAAATACATTCTTTTAAAAGAGAATAAATTCAGAACAGGATTAGAATTTAATATTTTAAATATAACTAAAATGTTTCTAGAGCAGCAACAGTAATGTTTACAGCAGCAAATTCACTATAAAAACTCAATATTTCACAAATCTAAAATGTCAATAAAATAAATCACATTCCTGACATCAAAAAGTTTAAAAAGAATGAAGAAGACAGACATTAGTCAGCATCAGTCCTTCCTCCTGTCCTCTGTCCTCCTCCCTCTGCTGCTGATGTGATTCACTGCCTGCAGGTAAGTTACCTGATAGAGGGAGGAGGGGCAGGTTTGTCTCAGCCAGCATTAAGTTTACAAGAATTTGCCAAATTTTAAGATACAAGACAAACTAAATAGTTAGACTACGCACTGACAGCTTTCGTTTTAGCTTGTTTGTAACAATTCGCTATTAGCCGAGCTGGCGCGCTGTACTTGTGTAAAACATAGCGGCAGTGGATCAGACTACAGACAGAGCAGAATAAAATATAGCTTTCTACATGTTCACATGTTTATGCTTGTTGATAAAGTATTGGGTTTTTACTTGCTAAGGTTTTATTGCACTTACTTACATTAATGTAAGCATAGTTGTTGTCAACTTGAGTAATCTCCACCGCGGCCTGTCTGATCTGACTGCACTCTGTGTGTGTTTGTGTGTTTGTGTGTGTGTGTGCGCTCAGCCCCGACACAGAGAGCAGGTGAAAGGCTGCAGCCTGATAATAAATTACCAAATTTTTTGACAGCAAGGATTCTTTATTTATATGATTTCCACAAGTATTTGTTGGATGCATCAATAGTGGGTTTACTGCGTCCTTTCAGAGTTTAATGCGTCAGAGACACAGGATACGTACCTAGCAACATCACTGGATTCTCCAAATCTATGATTCAATTTGATTTTTGTTTTGAAGGTCACGATTCAATTCTATTTAAACGTTTTTTTCAGCATTGATGGCGCAGCCATCAATACTTGTTAGACTATCGAGTCTTGATTTGTAAAGATCAACAGATCATTTGCTTTATGCCTCGACAACTGTCATAATAATTTATTTAAAATGTATTAACAATAACTAATTTCACCAGTCAATTGGGAACAAACTGTTAAACACAAAAACAATAAGAAGAGTCACTAGATGGCCAATGGGTACTTTACAACTGCTTGACTTTCCTTACCTGCAAAAAGCCACCAGCCTCCCTTTAAGAAAGGTGGCCTTATGGGTAACCCGAACCCTAATATGTGACGGAGACTAGTGGGTTTGTTGTGGGAAGTGAGACTCTCCCAGTGCCAGCATGTTGCCGCAGTCACAGAAAAGTGCATGTTATAAGGAGTAGTTACTTTAGTCAGCCGTAACGTGGCTAGATAAGCATAATAGTTACTGAAAGGCCGTGTAGTGTTTGCTGTCACATAAGGGAAATAAAAAAAGTCCCCATTACTGTGGCATCCTCCTGCATTCTTCCTAGCAGAGTTGTGTGAAACGCTACTTACCACAGATAAATGTTACCAGCGGAAACACTGAGCTAACTGCTGGATAACCGTGGACAGCAAAGGTCAATCAAAGAATTGTGATACATCATGATCTCCGACTCTGGCAGTGGCCATGGTGTCAAGTTGAAAAGTGCAGCTGCAGGCTACCGATAAGGTATGCTGTGTTGTCTTTGAACTAAAATAGTGTTGTTGTTTTTTCTTCGGACATGCGCCAAATGCGCACAAGGTCGAAATAGAAAGCTCATTTCGATTGGTTTACGATTTAGAATCAAAATCGTGACACCCCTAAAACATGATTAAGTCTAACATGTACACATTTTTATATAGTAAATTCTTTGTAGTTATAAACCTGATTTTTTTGCATGTGCTGTTTCACTCATCTTCCTGTAGGCTTTTGCATATGTAGTATACGTATACTGTATGTTTATCCATTCTGACCTCATGAACTTAATTTCCATGATTTGGATAGTAAAATTATCCATATCATGTTGTACATGGTCCCCAAGGTTACAAGGGATGGAAATGTTTTTTTTGAGATTTTTCACTGCTTTTGCCTCAGAGATGACAGGAAGGAAATCCACTATTGCTTCTTATCATCTGGATAATGGAAAACCAACAGGGAGCTCAACGTCATAATGGAGCCATTATTGAGAGCAGATCTCGTCTGAAGTCTAAAATTATTTGGATTTTAGAGTCTGACTTTTCCCTTAATGAAGTACAAGAAATTGCCTCTGTTATTACTCTACACTCTGATGTCTTTGAAAAAAACTTCATTAGTACATGTACTTTTACCTGCATCCACAGGCTTTCAACACTTCACATAAGATTTTATACTTAAGGAACCAAACACATTGAGTGGATGATTGTCTAATTTATCTAAACACTTTAAATGATGGTTCAACCAATGTGTCAGTGACACTGACATTGCATGAGGGTGGCCATTTTAACACCTAATCTTCTAATGGTTAAACAACATAGTCCTCTTTCTTCCAGAGCTCTTCTTCCCACACCGCCACCACCCGAATTCCATCCCATCTTCCTTTATTCCAGATTAAAGCTTCAACCACCAAGGTCTTCATAACCTCAGGAGAGCTGGCAGGATCAGACGGCTCTTGCTTCGCTTGCATTTTAGCTGCAATAGTTCGGGTGTCATCTGTTTCATTTTTATTGAATGAATTCAGGTTTTTTCAAACCCTCTGGCTCTGGGGGGGGTTGAACATGTGAGATCCCTTACAGCGGCAGGGATGACATGTATACCCTTCTTGACACTCGTTGGTGTGCATTTACAAACACATACCTGCAAGAACACACAATTTCCCACAGGCCCTCTTGTCCTTTGACTGACAGGAGAGGATGACGGGAAGGGGCAGTGGTGAGATATAGAATTGCTGTAGGCAACAGTTTAAATCATAACATTAAAGCAACTTCACAGATCCCAGGGCAGACTCCCTCAGGTCCCACACAATCTCCCTGGTGCAATTGCCCTCCATTTGCAAGGATATCGCATGCAAATAGATTCAGAACCTCAATTTTAGTGCTGGGTGTGTGAGAAATGCAGAAGTGAGCACTACACCTAGAACTGTGCTAGCATGGAAAAAAAACATACCATATTAACAGTTACATGTGCAGGAAAGTGTTGTGTACAGGCCTGCAACTGTTTTACACTTGGTGGACTTAACAATAAAGCCTCTTAACTGACTCACATGATGGGTTGCTCTAAATTTTTCATTGGACTTTCATCCCATCTCTAAATCATTACATAATGAGACAGCATATGATCCAGTGCACAAGGTGAGGTACTTTGCTCTAGAGCCATTTCCCCCTGGCAGATATTGATGCAGACACTTTGCTTCACATTAACCTCAGCCCTCATCCTTACATTACAATGTTAATGGTGGGATAAAGTAAAGACATAAATGGGTTATATTATCACATAAGTAGGGAACTTCTCTTGCATATACTATACTGTAGAAATTATGTTTCAAGGTATATTGTGCATTTATGAGTGCCAGTCCTAGCAATATACAGGTAGTGATGTTGACAGGTTTTCAATGTAGTGAGTTCCCGGGACCCACAGGTGGACAATAAAATGTGTGTTTTTTGACAAATTGTAGTGTTAAACTTGTGTTTGATGTTATATGGTTCTAATTATGGTTATTCATGTATGTTGTAAATGTATCTGAAAATGAAACAAATAAAATCCCAAATCTGTAAATACACTGCAGACACACAGCAGCTGTCAGAAAGAGGAGGTCATATTATACAGAGAAATATTAGTTTTTATTACTTTTTCTGGGTGAATAAATGTTAAAAAAGGGAAGCTAAAGGGCAACGAAAAATGCTGAGCTTTCAAGTTTCATTAGGAGTCATAACACCATCAAGCATAATATTTAATTAGGAAAGTAGTTTAAAAACATGGCCAACATTCACGGCATACTGCCGTTAGAAGCTGAGTAGAATTAGAATTGATAATTAGCCTGATCAGCCACGTCAGTAATCAATACAAACACACATTATTAGTAATCAAACCAATAACTAACCGCAGTCAACGTCAGACAACCTTATCATTCTTTAGCAGTTACCTAGTGTTTCTGAAGTGGTGACAAAACAAAAATATAGGCTACATACAGATTAGCAGACATGTGCCTGCTGATCCAAGAAGAAGTTACATAAAAAAGTGATTTTGGTACCCACAGAACATTTTTGCTACTCCTGTTTTTGATAAGTACACATTTGTAATCAAAATTTAAGTGATTAGTGTTTTGAATAAGACATGTTAGAATATTACTTGGATTAGAAATATTGTTTCTTTTGAAATGAAAATATGAGTTTTAGCATGCCAGCAAACAGACCACATGCTGCATCAATACAGTAACTGCATAGTATGGTTCATTGTAATGACATAAAGCATGATAAGCATGTATAGTTTACATTTTTGTATGCTGTTGTGACTGATATCTCCTCTCAATGAACTGTATGTTTTAAAATGTCTTTTTATAGTGTTTCAGACGACTAGCCTAACTGTGATTAACATTAGAAAAGGTTATTGTTTAATTGTAAATCCTAACATTTACTATCCTTAGAAGATTAGTATTGAACCTGCAAAACATCAGTCAAAATATCCATAAAAACATCTGCACTTTCAACCAGCTGGCTGGACCAGAAATTTTGGCCAGTTTCAAAAGCCAACAGCACACCATTGGATAGCGATATAGACACAGGACTCCAGACTAGTTTTTTCCACTAGTAGCACTGGCGCTCCCTACTGAAAATTTTAGGAGCACCAGCACAAAATTTAGGAGCACTACTTAAATTGACGTGCAATGCAACACATTCATACTTTTTCCATCTTAACTGTATTACTGAACAATGCTTTGGTAATAAATATAACCCGGCAACACACCACTACCCACGTCACACTTTATGTAGCCTAAACAAGATTACTGAACAATATTTATAACAATAACATTGTAAAATAGATGTAAAATATAACAAGGGGAAGGTGCCTGGCTAGAAGGAGCACAAGTTCAAGCGGCCCACAGAGCGACAGGCCCACCGGGATTTCTCCCGGTGCTCCCGATAGCCAGTCCAACTATAGGAGGGTCTTGAGTGATCTTTTCTTTTGAAAAATTAATCAATAGTTTGTCGTAGAAAAGGTTTCAGTCGTAGTCATCTGGACACTGTTTTCAGAATCAAGACGTTTCAGCTCCCATCCCGAAGTCATTCTCAATTGAGAATGACTATATGTATATATATATATATATATATATATATATATATATACATATATATATATTCATCAACAAATCATGAAGTGGGCTTATTTGGAACACCCATGGGCTTGTAGGGTACGTTAGGTAGCCATTAAGCCCATGCCATATTTTGACAAATTACATAATAAAAACATTAGAAAATTAATTATTGACACTTCAAATGAGAGATTAGACTTTTATTTTAACTAAAATGTTCTCACTTAAATTGGGGCAGTATATATTAAAAATGTCTGGAAAGCAGATTTGGTGGGCTTAAGAGGAACGTTTACCCTACTACTTCGATTTACACACTTATACTGACACCACCCACACACACTATCACAGACACCTTCACATTCTCTAATTCAGTGAGGACCACTTTAGTCAACGAAAACTTTTATTTCGATCTGCATTAAGTTATATTTGGTGGTATGGCTCTGTTCTGGGACCTTCCTGCCCTTCCACGTGCATACGGTGAAAGCCTAAGGCAGGGATAGCAGCAGAAAAGACCCCCTATAGGGTACAGAACAGAGCAGGCATCAACGACAACCAAAATTACATGTCAGACACAGCATGAAAAGGTGAAAAGTGGCTTGCAGAGAAAGCAGCAAGGGCAAACAGGCTAAAGCAGCTTAAATAAGGTGCCCTGTATGGGATTTGTCAATTGGTTGCATAGAAGGGAATCAGTTGAGCCATCAGCAGAGATGGGCTGGTTTTGAGATCAGCTGCTATGAGATGATGTAGCTGGGATTGTGAGCTGAGCTTGACTTCGTAGCTTGCCTAAACTAACTTTATGCTCAATTTCTTGTGGAGTTGGTCTTTACTGTGGTTGAGATCTGTCAATATCTACAGTTGTTGACACTGGGTCATCTTAAAAATTGTGAACTGCAAATTGTAGTTCACAGGAGAATCATAAAAATATTGATCACAGCACTGTTCAGTATTTTGCTCTGGATCATAACATTGCCTCAGTTTACTGGTGGGCCTCTTTGAGGGGCTCCAGTTTAAACAGCACCATTCAGCTGACCTCTCAGCTAATGATGCACCACTTAATGTTTGGACGTCTGGTACAGTGCATCATGTCAGTGCATAAGTGCCCAATTGACTAACGATTACTAATTATCTCAAAGGAAGCAATTAAACTGGGGGGGAAAAAATAGGTGCAAGGGCCTATCTCAACCAGAGTTGGTAATTACCATACTTAATATTTTCCCCAATATCAGATACAGTTGGTAGCACAACCCCAAAGGCAGACTGGAGCATTACTCTCACAATAAAACATCACAATGCAGAGACTATCTATTATGTGCTGAGCTATCATTTCCTGGAACAAGCTTGGCCAGACACATAAGGAAAAAGGCTGAATTTTCTCTGTATTACTTCCATTAAGAACCTGTACATCGTGCCTTATTTTAGTAAAGCGTTGCCCAATTAAAGTGCAGGTAACTATGGAAAGAGCTTTGATGATTCTGAGAAACCCTCTTGGGATAACTCACTCTACTCCTCTGAATCTCAGACAATTGCACTTTTGCCTCTTCTTCTTAGTAAAGTAATTTTCTTATTCATTTGGCCTATTGAAAGCTTTTATGAGATTCCAGCCTGCTTAGGGTCATTACAGGAGCAGGATGCTTTTCAAAAAAGTTGCATTTTTTAACGTTCAAAGCAAAACATTAACAAACATAAACCATTAACACGTAAATCGAACTGAAGTCACATTGAATGGTTTGCTATGTGATGAGATGATGTGCAGGCATGTTGAAACCATGTTGCTGTACCTGACAAATCAGTCAGGCTGAAAAAGGAAGACAAGATGAGCCGAGACTTAAAGGTCACAAGTAATGTCAGACTTGAGAGAGCTGAATTTTCTAACCCAAGCCTCTTTGTTTTTCCACTGTTTGCATGCGCATGGCAGGCACTTTTCATGAAATGCCATCTACGCTCCATCCACCACAAGGATATCCACAGGACAGTGGCAACATATCACAGGTATGTCACATTTTCCAAATAGTATGAAGAATACAGTATTTCATTATAGTATACCATGTAATTAAAAAAAGCTATTCACTAAAGAAGATAAAAACAACCATGGAGAGGATAATGTGAAGTCTAGATGTCTTGCATACCTTGTAAAAGGTCGTCATGCAACCAGCAAGTGCAGTGTTGACAATTGATGGGGTCCCATTTTAATTAGTTAAATTGACTACTTCCTTAATTATTTGTATCCCTCAGAGGTAGAACACACAAACACACAGTGTGGTTCTTCTGAAAGTTCTGAACTGGAATGGAGTTGTCAGATGCTGAATTGCAACTTGTTTCAAGGCAATCAAGCCACACTACCACATACAATCACATCACACAGCCACAATAACCTCAGGGGTCATCTCTCACTTCTTTCCTCACATCCCTTGATGGGCAAGGCAACAGAAAGAGCAACAATGTGACACTTCCCCAGTGTACACTGAACTCGTGTGTATGTGTGCACATATTAAACTCTAACCACTTCAGTGGAGCATGTCAAGTGTGAATGTTCTGCAGCTGAATTAACACGAATACATTCATTTTATTTTCAATGTTGACTTGTTGGTAGCAAGTGTTTAGGGGATTGCACACTGATTCCCCTCATGTGGAAAATGTTTAATAAAGATACTGATTCATGTATGTCACTGTTACCTGGAGACAAAATGTACAGCACATACTTAATATCTGTACTTAAAACCTGGAAAACCGCTATTTGTCTTGCAGTATTTTTTACGGTTTTTAAAATATGTGAAACCTGGGTAACACTTTATTTGAAGAGTTTTACCTATTCAGACACAAAGGTCAGATGAGGAGCAAAATATAATGAACCACACAAGTGACATCGACAGATAAGTTTAAAGGTTTACATTAATATCAAAACAGATGCATGTATCAAATACGTGACTTCTCCTATCTACACCTCCTACATACAGAGTCCCTTATCAAGTTATTTGTTAAAGCTAATCATTCAATATGCAGCCCACATAAAAGCCAACAAATGGATACAAAACTTCCAACAAGCAACCACAAGACTTCTGTGCAGCCTACAAACTCTCATATTACTCATTGCCAAACAAGTGACAACTATTAAACCTCTATTGAAATTGGGGAATTAAATGTTTTTTCAAAGGCCCAGCAGGCTCTGTCCATGGTGCCGATCATCTGTGAGTGCACAGCATGCAATGGCAAACTTCAGTAGCCCTAGCTACAATACAACAAAGAGTTGTGGGCAACTAGCAATATAATCACAGTAAGAATTATACAGTAACTCAGCATATAGCCACGGTGGGCCACTTTGCCATCAGGAAAGCCACACAGACAGCGGAGATAAGATGGAGTGTATTGACTCCCCTACCGGTATTTGAAGCCCACTTTATGGTAGCGAAGCATTGAAAACCCACGTCACATAATTTCCCGCTGGACTTGAAGTTAACTCTCTCCTGTATACTTCTGACTCCGTCTTCTTTTTCTACCCGGGCTTAAGTCAAGTTTCGGAGTAAATTGGCCTCCATTCACTTTCTTTCTTCAGTCAATTATTTTGTGCAGGTGTTTTTTGCCAGATTTCCAGGAATCCACCATCTATGCTTTTTCTTTTGAATGACATTGCGAGCTTAGTTGGTTTCATAAGGTGGTTTCGGTGGTGTGAAGCCACACTACAGTCTTTCCATTCACAATTTCTTTTCCTAGAGTCCCCTCACCATTTACAGTAGCCTATCGCAGTTGCATGATGTTTCCAATCAAGGGATGCCAACTTCACCTGGCATCCCTTTCAACAATACCAGCTGCGTAATAACGTCATTCGCCAAAGAAGCCGACTAACATTTCATTGTAACCCAGAGGGTCGCTGTTTCACCAATTTCAACAAACTCAGTGAAAACTGGGGAGGACATGGCCATAACATAGACTGTATAAAACAGGGCAATAACAACACCATACAAATACAGCAAATGTTACGTGACAGAAAATACATTTTCATTAAAATAGAATAAATTAAATAACATGTGATGCCTGGCTTTTCTTACTACTTGGAGAGAATAATATGCTGATTAGTTGAGTTCAGGGTTGATTATTGTCCTTGGAAATAATAGTTTGAAAAAAAATTCCCAAGATACAGGTAATACTTTCAGCCAGCTCTCCTGACCTTCCACCCTCTCCATCCACTAACTCAAGCAAGAAGTTGTAGTTGAAACCTCCAGAAATTGTCTTGTGCTTATAATGTTTGTCAGACTACTGAACAGCTGAATGCTGAATATATCATTGTTTTCTAGGTTGTACCAAAAGTTTGCTGTACAATAATTGCAGTAGCAACAACCGTATTAGCAGTTATACTAGCAGCAATAAAGGTAGCAGTAGTACCAATAGCAATAGTAGTACTAAAAGCTATTTTAGAACTACCCATTGCTGTCTCGCACTATATCCAAAAATCAGACTATGGAGAACTAAAACCCAAAAAAACCAAAATAAATGATGAAAATGCCTCCCTAAACCCTGGAGGTGTCACATTTATGAAAAGTTTTTCCACTGTCCTATAATCCAGCTGCTGAGGGAGACCACAGAGAGACACACACAAGGAGAAATTGTGGGTGTGTGTTTAGTAGCCACAGCTGAGCACAAAAAGTAAGAACCAACTTATTCAGAGTAATAGCAATTCCCAGTAGTTTCATCTTCCAGTACCTTAACTAAGGCTTTAAAGTCACAGAGAGAGAGGAACTAGTTCCAGAGGTTCCATGTCTTCATGTAGGTCATTTCATAAAAAGGGTTTAAAGATCACAAAGGCTTTCTAGACCAATCATAGCTGATCTTTAGGGTCTGCAGTTCATTTTGGACCATAAATTACAGTATATGGACCAGCACATTTGTGTGTTAAATCATACATGAAGAAGAGGGAAGCTGTCCTTACATCGCCCTTACATTTGGGTGCCTTCATTAAACGAGTCAGAATACTTAAAATCAATAAGACTCCTCTTAATGTGAGGAGTTAACTAGGGTAGTGTTTAAGATGTGGCCCTGCTCCAGTACCACTGCTTATCTATTTTCAATTACGCATGTGCAATGATAATATTTCTATTTAGTAGGTAAAAGATATGAGTATGCACAACATGGATGTAAGCATGTAGCTGATACTCCCTGCATGATCCAAATCAATTGAGAATGACCCTTTTTACCATGATGTGGCCCAGAATGAAAAGGCCACATCAAATACAGCCTGAGCCATGTGAATGCCTGTTCACCTCTTGAAAACCAGAAAAGACACATAATTGTCTTTTATCTGCAGATTTGTTTCAGTGTACAGATGCAGTTGTGTAATTCTACCTCTTACTCTTGGCCTGTTATATTTACATGTAGAGAATCAATTATTTAGTAAAATAATATTGCATCAGTCACCCACAACGTCCCACAGCTTGTAAGTGTAGTTCTGTGCTCCTTTTCACTTGTTTTTCTGTTTACTTTGATGGGTTGATCATATTGCTATTCTTTTAATAAGAATTTGAAAGTCATGATGTGATTATTAAAATGAAGTGAAGCAATTTTCAAGAGGACAAATATAAAAATGTTTAAAAACTTGATTGGCCAGTATGGTGGAAATTTCTCTAGGTCCTCAGGGGTACACTTTTGTAATTCTGGTTTGATTTAAGGATGTGTTTCATGGCATCCTGTGATTGTTTATTCGGTCTGCATCGTGGTGGTAAATGGTCATGGTCAATAACCAATTTCAGAGTCATATTGAGCACAATCCTCAGAAAAATGAAGCCAGTTGTTTGTACCCCTTGTAAGATTTTGTATGGTGAAATTGTGTTTGTATTCCTATATCTTCTTTACAGTGTGCTTTATTGCAGTTGGACAAAACTGCAGATTTTTAACTGCAGAATGTTTGTTTCTGTGATGAACAAGACTGAATGACAAAGAGTGGAGGTGGGCAGTGGGGGGTTGCGGTGGCAGGTGTTTAACCGAGGAAAAGGACAGATGTTCTACCAGGTGCAGCTGAATGATTAACATTTTTGGACTCGTATGTGCTTCCTAAACATGTGACCAAAAAAATGAGAAACAGTGTCAATGAATCATACTATAAAAGCAATAGAGAGCTGATGTCCCAACCTACTTACCTTAGACTGTGGTTCACATAGGCTCCATTGCATTTTTGCATAAATGGTTTCTTTTGTCGTTCTTTCCAAAGAGTAGAAACATGATACATGGGCTGTGTTTCTCCTCGTTCACTATGGCGACAAGGTGTCAGCTACAACAGCACTGAAGAAAACTTGCTCTCACAAGAGAAGGTACATTAGCCTGGATATGACAATCAAGGGAGTGAGTGTGAAGAAAATGCTGCTTTTCAGGAGCGTCAAGAGCGTTGATGCTGGAAAATAGTACAGAGTTGTGTTCTGTCTCGAGCCTCGCAGCTGCTGGTATGGAGGTTTACATAGAAAATAATAGGACTGGACAGTACGCTGCAAGCGTACAACCTTTCCCCGAGCATAGTGTTTATAATCTTTGCTGTGATGGGCAGAGTGATACATGGATTTGTAACCTAATACTTGTATCAAACATGCAATGGCAAGCTGGAGCTTGATGTCAAGTATCGAAAGTAAACATGCATGAACACTGCACTACATGGGTGATCAATACAGAACAGCGATATCCTTAAAAATATCCTTAGTGTAAGCAATGATAAGAATGATCCATTTGCTTTTCCAGACTAATGCTGTGGTTCTGGCAACCTAAAAAAAAATCCTGCCACACTGATGCTTGATTAATGTTCTTTTCTTTAATTGTTACACTAATTGTAGGTCACTCCACAGTTTAGCTGCATGGCTAAATTGTAAATGGACATAACCCAATAATGAGTGCAATCAAACCAAATCAAGCTTGGATGCACTGGGAGCCACAATCAACCCTAACTGTGAAAGTGCAGCACTTTTGTCTCGAAAAAATGTGTAGAAGGTCATGAAGATCCAGCTGTGCAGCTGATTGCAGATGTTGATATAATGTGGCTGATTGCATGATTGCATGATATGCCGAGAGCCAGCTGCAGTAAAAGAAATAAATAAATATTGTAACATGCTAATTTCTTAATGGCATACTCCCTTTCGAAGATTTAAGATAAATGTCTGCCATGTCCTGAAAATGCTGTAAGATTTTGGCAGTTAGCATACCTTAAGGCAAATGCTGTAAGATTATTCTGCTTTGGTAACATCTTAGACAAGGGCACATGAGACTGCAGAAATGCATCTGTGAAGGTGAACCTATGTGTTGGCTGACATAATCTGGAAAACTGTTGGTTGCAAACATTATAACATAACATTTCAAACATTAGTAAGCAGAAGTTATTACAGACATTTACATCTTAGTTTTCACTTTTGAAACAATAGCTTATACTTTCAAAACGCAAATGTGGATTATTATTGTACCTCGTACAGCAAGATATGTATGTACTTCATATGTATATACTATTACTTGTTTTAGAGTGGGGCACTCCATTGCAGCAGCCACTGTCCCCTCTGTGGTACAGGCTATTTGAGATTTTCTGGGTAAGGATTACATTTCTGTTTTCACGGAGGAAGACTGGAGGGCCATCAATGATATGTTCCTGGATTGATTGAATTTTCCCTGTTGTGTCAGCTTGATTGATGGAAACCACATCGTCTTCCGGGCCCCACCATGATCACAGTTACAGTACGACTACAACGGTAACTTTTCCATCATGCCCCTGGTTATTGTAGATGTGAAGTGCTGCTTCAGTGTCACTGATGTTGGTGCAGTACATTCTGTCACACTTTGTGAATCAACCTTGGGACAGAGGATGGGACAGCTCCCTGGGAACCCACCTCCATTTTCTTGCTGAAGACCGGGGAAACCTTCCTGATATCTTCATCAGCCTCTGTCCTGATGAGACCCTACTTTTGATGCCAGTTAACAAGACTACTTTGCTTTTGAATTACAGACTTCCAGGGAATGGTTGGTTGTTAAGGGCACCTTTGCTTGCTCAGTCTCCAAGTTTTAATGTTGACATCTGTGTGATGCCCGTGTGTGTCGTCCTCACCTACCACTGGATGACATCCCTGGACCTTCTTGGGTTGGAGTGGGTCCTGAAAACCTATCCACTGTCACCAGGCAGGTGCTGCAGGTGGGAGAAAAGCTGACCAGGGGCTTCCCATCAGCAGCAGGTGGAGTCCTTCAGCAGCACATAGCCGAATGACACATCCACCACAGTTGCTCCAGTCCAGACCTCTTTTGTGTTTCATTGTGCAAGATCAATTTTCATATTCTTTCATATCACATTGTCTCTATTTGTTTTATTTTATAGGACTAGATACATTACTCAGGCATAGGGGAAAGGTAATTAATTAACCTCTTATCTCTGTCTCTCTCGTCCCTATTTAGTATGAGCTCTTGGCTCTTCAGGCCCAGAAGGAGGGTACACAAGGTCAAGAACGAAAGAAATTGTGAGATAACAGACCATAACCATTTCCCAACTGCACTACCGCAAAGATATCACACTCATTCATGCTTAACTCAAAACAAACAAACAAATACAAATATTTTTGATCTTATGGATCTTTTATATAACACTTACATAACAGTGTAATCACAATGTCTGAACAGGGTAACATTCTTCAAAATATTTTACCATCTTTTCAATTTAGATTGATCTCTTCATGAATCAGAGCATTCTGGCATCCTGTCAAGAAACCATAGGCCAGAATGTACTTTTCTACACTCATGTCACTCATTAAAGTATCATCAAATATTATTCACTGGAGTAATATGTCACTACTTAATGTAAATACAAGATAAACATGTTTGACATTAGATCATGTGTATTACAAACCCTTTTACGGTAAAATTGTTTATGTATGTTTTACACATATAATTGATATTACATCACTCCAAATCACTATTTATGGCATAGGTGCATGTGAAAGAAAAGATGGTAAACAAATTAAAACTGAAAAACAAATCTCATGCAGTAACTGACAAAATATGTCTTTCATATTTCATTGGTAAAATGTGGACAGCACACATGAATGGCATAAAAGAACAATATCTCTTTAATGATGAAATAGATCAGCAAAGGTGCAGAACATTCACCCAAATCTGTCAATGAAGCCACACTCACAGGTCTGGTGACAGATGAATGAACACAAAGAGAAAACAAAGGAGACAAATAAATACTGTGTTTCATGCACCACACTCAGATTTATTTTTTGTTGTTAATTATTGTTGCTGTCATCATTCATAAGACATATAAAATGTCTTAACAGAATTTTGATTTCAGAATTGCAGAACTCACTTTTTGAAATATAAATCCAGGCTGAATTAGATGGTGAATCCACCATCCACACATGACTGGTCTATTTTAATATTCCTCAGTGTACTAAATTGACTGGACTGGCTTTTTTGTGATTCTAGGAGAGTTTCTATATAAAAGTTTATCACTTACTTAAAGCCCCTCTAAAGGGGGTCGCCCATACTGATAAACCCACAGAGAATAACCATGTAGCTCTTCAGTCCCCTTCAGCTCCACGCAGCTTTTTTAGTGTCTTTAGAGTCATTGTTTTGGTGATTCACTCTCACAGTGTATTTAACTCTGTGTGTTTCCTTTGTTCAGTGTTAGCTCGTCATTGTGCCATGAAGAATGAAGTTTGTTCCCCAGTCCTGCATTTTTTTCAGTGTTTCTTCCCATGTTCCTGATTACCCAGCTCCTTGAATTCTTGGTGGATTATTCTTTGTTTGGACTTTTACCTGGACTCCTTAGCCGCCCTTAATTGTTTTGTTTCTCTTTCGGATTTGTTTGCCACTCACGGACTACCTTTGTTCTCTGCCTGCCTCATCACTGTAAGTTTTCAGTTTGACTACCATTAAATATTATTGAACTGCATCTGCTCTGCCTAGTTCGTCTGCGTTTGGGTCTTTCCCCTGTTGTCCTGCATACCAGCTGTAACACCTACTCCCTCTTTCTTATGTCATTCTTCTTTCTACCTATTTATTCCTTGTCTGTGGTGTACTGGACTGGTACTGTATCCAAGAACACACTGGGCAGCAGGCTGTGAAACACACTGAAAAGGTTGCCGGTCTATAGATACCTTCATACTTACAGATACTGAAGAGACAAGTCCATCATTTACCTCCACAAAGTGGAAGGAAACAGGAGCAACAGGAAGAACATTTTATCTTGGGACAGAAACATTCAGGGCCAGGAATAAAAACTTGGGCTTTCTTGCTGTGAGGTTACAAGGCTAACCCTCTTATTAAGTACGTGATACTGTGCGTTTGTTCATTTTGTCCACCCTCTGCACTATTTTCTTCCCCTTTCATTTACCAAATCAAAATAAAAGTGAAAATGCATGCTGTCATTCTTGAAATAGTTACATACACTGCCATCAACAACTTTTTCTTATAACTTGTGGTAGGCATCTTTTATTCTCTTTGCCTTTTCTTCAGTCTTTTGTTTTTTCGAAGGGACAACTTGCAAGGCAACTTACAGAAACATGTAAAGGCCTTACAAACACATGAGCTAAAAGGATCACTGAGCATCACTAACAAGCGATCTCACACCAAATGGCATTTTAGATTTAGAGCTATCTAAAAAGTTAGCTCGATATTCTTCCAATGTGCTACAGTACCAAACATTAGGGGCTCTACACTTGTGATGGCCGAAGGTCAGGGTTTCTGCACTGGTATTTTCCTCTGGCACCATTTTGTTTTTGCCCGTTGAGTGTTTTGGTTGACCTGCTGTGAACTTGACCGAGCCTTAATGAGAGAAGAAGTGCAGCAGAGAATGTGTTAGTAGCATTAAAATAGTGCTGAGCAGTTTTGAAGTCAAGAATAACAGGAATTTGTGCTTGTTCCACCTGCCTGCTCAGAACATCAAAGGTGTGTTGCACATGACACGAGGGAGCAGTTATTCAAAATCTCACCAATTGTTGAAGAGATTTTAAAGTACGTTGACTTATTTGACTTTGAAATAGGTCCCTTGTTAGAAATGACATGACATTGTCATTCTATACACACATGTGGGTGCGGCATTAATGATTGTCATCTCACGCAGACCTTATATGTGCCATGACATACACATATAAGGAGTGAGAAGAAAACCACTAGCTCATGAGAATAAAGCCTTAGGTGTCTGGACAAAAATAATTATTTATTTCCTACTCCTCTTCCAACCTCTGGGTAAAAATCAATGGTTGAGTCAATAATCTCCGAGCCAATTCCTAAAATACATGCCTGTTTCCCACCTCCTACCAACTATAGGTAAATTTAGGAGGAAGGACATCAGATCTGCAGAAGTCAAACTGACACATGGACTGACATGCCTCCGCTCTCCCAACAGCTGCAGCTTCCTATGTAATTGTCAATTGTGATTGACAGGAGAAAGTTATACCTTAAGCCTCTAACTTCTCTCCGCTGATTGGATGGGTTCACTAGAATTTGACATTATAAAAGAGTTTAGAACAGGCTTGGGGCATTATATATGACTGTTAGAAGTGGCATTTATTTTTTATCTTTAAAAAAAATTCTAAAATCACACCTGTAAACACATCTCTATGCACACAAATAGCACCTGCAGGCATATCATCAAACACTTTAAATGTGTCTTTCCATTGCTCCTCAAAAACATGTTTGTTAAATGCTTATTTCAACAACAACAACAAAAAAAACTCTGACTTTAGCCAGATCAACTGCATGTGTACAAACACAGACAGTTTCTTTTTGACCTTTCTCTTCTTCCCAAAATACAAGACATATCTGCCATCTTTTATCCTCCATGACGAGATTGTGTTTCCTTTGTAGGGCCTTTTCTGTCCAACATTAATGTAAGTTGTGTGTACACTGGCCTGAACCAAACAGAGATCAAAAACTAAACAAGCAAAAATAAATAAATAAGTAATGGGGCGCCCCTGTAGCTCACCTGGCAGAGCACACACACCATGTACTAAGGCTGAGTCCTTACTGCAGTGGCCTGGGTTCGGTTCCAGCCCACATGTCATCCCCTCTCTCTCCCCCCTTTCCTGTCTCTCTTCAGCTAATCTAATAAAAGTAAAAAGCTCAAAATAAATAAATAAATAAGTAATGCTCAGCCAGTGCAGACCTCCATTGAGTCCTCATAATCACCTCTTGTTAGCCCTCATTTCCACAGTCTACACTGTGCAGGAAAGTTGAATATTTTTTAAGGCAAAACATCACCAAAACATAATAACTTTCTTCTTGGTAGCGGCTTTATTATGTCCACAAAATGCTGTGGATTTAAGATTACCATGGAGATTTGCTGAATGGAAAAGTAAAATTTTGTCCTGAGGTATAGCACTGGAGGAAAGGTAATGGGGTATCCAAAATGAATGGAAGCATGCACAGTACATTTAATGCCAGTGTGCCCATTGTTTGTCTGTGCCTGTGAAAATGGAGGGTTGAATGGATTATGTTACTGTAAAAGTACACTGTAAAACATAATCTGTTTTTATTTTCAGACCCATAATGAATTTGTCAAATGACAAAACTGACTCTTCAAACTGAGAAAACAAATCTGACTGTAACGTCGGTCAGTGTGACTAAACAGCTGCTTCAAGTTAATACCTTATGTTTATTGACCTTGTTATTTTTAAATAATTATTCAACTTAAGTTCAGCTGAGTCACAGGTTTAAGGCAGAGGGGAAACTTAAGGTTTTATGCTGAACCAGTTTAAAATGTGTTGCACTGTGTCAGCGAGTGTTAACTTTAAATGATAACTTTCTTGTGTTTCTTTCTGCTTTCATCTTCAATGGTTCACATAACAGATTTGAAAATTAGTACGAGATTATTTCCAGACAGATGGACACAAAAGTTTGTTCTGCCCTGGGGATTTTACCAAATAGGCATTTACCTTCATGGATGGAACGCTACGTTATGCTAAACTGCACCAAAACATAACATAAAACATCTAAATCCATCGCTACTGCCCTTAGATTTCACTAGAATTCATACTACTAATGGTGCTACATCAGAATATGGTAATTCAGGAAAGAGGAGTTGGGGAGACGTTGGAGGCCTATTTTCTCTCCTTTTTCATTAGGAATGTAATTAATGGCAGTGCAGATGGATCGGCTGATTAAATGATGGTATAGTGCTGGAATTCAGGAGCAGAATATGCAGCCTGTTTTATGGGAAAAGCTGACATGATTATTTCCTCTTGAAACAAATGAGTGCATACTGTAAAATGGTATATTCATTTGAACATTTATGATGTTGAGGTTTTAATATGGAATGAACCTTTTTGTAAAAGCCAGTAACTTACTGGTGGTTGGTGGTGATCCAAAAATCAATTATGAAATAAATATTAGGCTTTCATAAGTAATTGTACTATTTACAAATGACATTTTCACATGTGACACAACACTTTAAAAGCTGGAAATCAGCTAAAGGGCTTGAATCCATGGCACTGCAGTTTCAATATTTCACTGTTTCTACAATTCTACATTATGCTTAACTAAATCCCACAAATATTAATTTTAACATGCACTAAAGAGACCATGTGAATGTTTTAGTCAATAGCAAACTAATTTAAATCTCCAGTGGTTTGCGACTGACAAAGGTAAGTGGATTTAGTGATCATTAAAGCATGTTAATTAACATTAATTCAAAAAAAGTCTGAAGGAAGAAAACAAGAAAAATACCACAATCTAAAAGAAAAAAAAAACATGATTACACCATTGCACTTCTTTGCCTGCTTTGTTTTTTTTTTTTCCTTGAGCCTTTTCAACAACTACAACTACAACACACTTTTTGGCATAAAAGTCTGCAACCTTCATTCGCTGTACAAGGTGCATCTGTTCAGGCAAGGACATTCACCTGTTTGAATGGTTTAAAGAGCAGCCTTTATTTATTTTAGGTTTTTGTATTTATTTCTTCATGTTGTATTTATTCTTTCGGGAGTTTAAATTAAAATTTCAGATTGATTGAAGCCATAATGTTTGTGGAATAGTTCAGGACATTTCGTCTTAGCTCATGAATGAATGCAATGCTGTTTTGCAGTTAACTCCCAAATGTTGAATGTACTTTCCATCACAATATAACCCCATCACAAATGCTCAACCTGTAAGAAAACCATGTGTTAATTTTTTGCTAAACATTACAAATGTCCATTAATTAGTAGTTAATGTGCTGCAACAATGTACACAAAACTTGCTGTTTACTTATTCAAGGTAATCATACTGTCAGGCTGCTTCTAGACCTGCAAACTAACTTGTTAAAACTAACCTTCTAACCATAAGGCATTATCAACAGTTGACCAGTTTTTTTCTTTCAATATTGTTTCTATGGCAACAGGCATTTGATATCACCGAACCCAGAGGGTTCGGAGTTGGGTTGCTTGAGCTAATTGGCTGACAACTCAGTCATGCTGTGAGCAGCGTGATGTGATGTGAGCGTCACATGGCAGATGACATTTTCTTTCATTGTCGCGTGTTTGTACCACTGCCCTCCATTGACCATTGACCATTCAGCACAAACATGTTTATGTACAGCATATATGTCAGTGCCACAGTTTGACACAATGCCATTAATAATGGCGTCAAGTGAACGTGGGAGGAGGGGAGAGAAAAACAAAGGAGCAAAATCAAACACGCTTGTGCTTTTGCAGAAGACAATCATCTTTTATGTGATTTGTTGGTAGTGAAGTATTGAGAGTGCCTATCCTACTGTGTTTAAAGTGCTTTAATGTGTGTATCTGTGTTTGTGTTCATTGGTGTCTCTTTTCCAAAGAATCAGAAAAATTGTGAAAGTTTATGAACTCCACTTATTCTCACCGTGATTGGTTTCCCCTTCATTGTTTGACAAGCGAACTCACAACTCTTTGAATTTGTGCAATGTCTGATACAGCACATAAAACATGTTGCATTACATTAAATTACATACATAACCCTGATATGACTGGGAATTTACCACCATACTTACTGATCTGCCTTAAGGTGATCTGGTAGCATTTCTGTCAAATTGACCGGACATTGCAACCATTCTTTTTATATAGTGAGGAGCGAGCCAAATTAAATAAAGGGCAGTTCCTCATTTGCAAGCCAGTGCACTCCTGCAGTAACAATCCTCTTTATTCACAGAATCACCAGCGTTACAACAGCACGTCAAGTTATTTGGCACAAGTCAAAACCTGCCTTTGCCTGCACTGTTCCTGAGTAAGTCACTATAGCTGCCAAGTGACTCACCACCCTGACACTCAAGATGTCAGAGAAACAGGATTAATGATCTACATCCCGCAGCAAAGCGTGGGGACGCATGCCTGTATATGTGGACATGTGTGTATGAAGCTCCGTGGAAAAGAGGCTATTCCTTCTCTTTGCTAGTGTCCTTTTGCTGTGATGGAGGGTCATGTCACCAGAAATGTCACAACACCAGCAAACTTTATTTAAATGCAGTTATTTGTGTGTACAGAGATATGTATCACTTTCAGAATGTGTCTGAGCTCACTTGGCACAAACTCATTATAACTAGTGGGGTGAAAAGATCATCATCATCTTGTCTCAGCATGAACTCCTTTTTAGATAGATAACTGAATATCTGAAAAGGGAAAACTATCTATCTATCTATCTATCTATCTATCTATCTATCTATCTATCTATCTATCTATCTATCTATCTATCTATCTATCTATCTATCTATCTATCTATCTATCTGGGTTTTATTTATATCAGATTATCTTGGTCTTTTGGTATAGGATCAAACAAATTCCACTGTCCCACGGCAGCTATTTTGCCAGTTTATTAAAAACAATAAAGTAAAAGCACAAGTAGATTTTTTTTAGATCCAAAACTAAGAATCCTGATTCACATAATTTTCGTCTTTCAACCACTAATGAATCAGTACTTTTTCAGTTTTAAGTCAGTAATTTTCTATTATTATTATTATTATTATTATTATTATTATTATAAACTTGTAATAATAATAATCATTACTAGCATTTTATTTTAGTCACACACACACACACACACACACACACACACACATATCGCTCACAGTATGGTACTGATTGACTATTCAAAAGGGCTCTGACTGAGAGGCTTTGTTAAAGTTGGCACTCCTCCACCTCCACACAGGAGTTTGATGACTTTGATGCCTATTTTATGTCAAAAATCAAACAAATAAATGGGTGACAAGCCCATAACTATAGTTGTAGCGACATAGTGACATGGCAGGAGCTCTTATTTACAGGTGAAGGTGATAGAATATGTGTGAGCGCTCATATGAGATCACACCTACTGTACATGCATGGAAACATTTAAAACCACACACTGCTAAACATTGCACCTGCCATATACTGTATATAGGTGTGCTCATAACATGGCACTGTGAGCACCAGAGCATGATAGTCTGGCACCAAAATTTACCATTCATAATTACAGAGCTGTGTTAGCATTCAGAGTGTCACCCTATCAGAGCATTAAGAGAAAACTCTCAGCCCATCAGCCAGGGAGGAAGAGCAGCAGAGCACCTCAATATCTAAGTGAATAAAAAGGAGATATACCTCAATACCTTGACAATACAAATCAAAACAAGTTCCTAGTATTGCAAAAGTAGCCAAGGAAAAGAAGGGGATGATAGTTTTGATTATGCCTCTGAAAATGTATTTTTTACTTTAATGGTAAAACTAAAATTAAAGCCCCTGCACACCCATAATACACTTATGTTGCCTAATTAATGTGCAATATGTGCAACATTACGTGCAATATCTTGGACATAATCATTGAACATTTTGAATGAACCATGTCAATTTACCTGTACTTCAGAGTTGATATTGTACATACATAGCTATATGCCACTTCTCATTCATATCTATATGCAACTTACCAAGAAGCAACTTGAGATGCGAGCATCGTATGATCCTACTGTTAACCTTGTTTATATTAATATTGTCATAGTTTTGGGGTTTTGTCCTGTTTCCTGTTTTATTTTGTAGTGTTCTCCTCTGCTCATGTGTCTTGTGGTTTTACCTCCTGTCTTTGTTTGCGTCCTTCCAGTTTAGATTGTTAGCACCACCTTGATTAATTGCACCTGTCTCATTGTCTTCCCTACCTAAGTGTAGTGTAGTCCAGGTTTTTTGCTTTGTTCAGTGTCTGTTCGTTGTCATTATCATTTGCATCAGCAGTGATATGTGGTCTAAATGTCAGGTGTTCTAGCTTTGTTTCCTGTGCTTCTCCTCAGTCTCTTGGATTTATTTTTGCGTTTGCTTGGACCTCACCCGGATTTTTGGATTTTATGTATTGCCTGCTCTTTGTCTGATTTGTCTTGGACTGCCTTCCCAATTTGGACCTCTGCCTGCCTGCCTATCTGTATAAGCCTGTCCCTGTAATAAATTTCAAGAACTGCATCTGCTTTGACTCTGAGTCTGCATTTGGGTCATATTCCTTGTGTTCCCTGCTCCCTTGCGTGACATCCACACAACAAATATATTATATTGGCATTGTGTATATCTGTTTATTGATAACTTATATTTGCAGTCTTTCCTACTTTTGTACTGCAATTGCTGCACAACAATTTCCAATGAGATAAAAAAAAGTTCTCTTATCTTAGACCTCTTCTCAGCGACTGTGGGCATATACAACTGAACTTGATTACTGTCTCACTCCCTCTTTAAGTATAGCTGTACCTTTTTTAATTTTTTTTTTTTTTTAAGTTGGGACAAATGTGAGTTTTGATCGGGAGAACTAGGAGTTCAGTGTCAAGGACACTGTGGACAGGATGAGGCGGGGATCCACAACTAGCCCTGCAATCAATGGACCCGTCCAGGATATTTGACCTTTGAATCACTGAACAGAAGGAGATATGGGCAGCAAATTAGAGGTCTGGAAGCAGACAAACTGGTCTCTTAATTCTAACTCTGGCCTATTCTCTTGTGTGCTCAATATTCAAATTTTTTGCATTGGCGTCCATGTCTACCTGCCAGAGGCTCTGTCTTAAATTGACTTTTTATCTTGTTTCTACCCAGATTTTTATGTTCCTTTTAGATCTTGGTCATTTTTAACCGGATAAAGTATTTTAGTCATCAGACTTTTAGGTTGTTTTGTTCACTTTCCCATCCAAATGCTGCAGCTCAGCTTTTAACTCAATCCAAAAAATGTGACCAAATCAGCCCTGTTTTAGCATCCTTGCACTGGCTGCCTGTTTATTTCAGGATTGATTTTAAAATTCTTTTAAATACTTTTAAGGTTTCATTTCTGACCTTTTAACCCCTTACGAGCCAGGACACAGACTGAGATCCTCTGGTAGGGGGGTTGCTAGCCATTCCATGGTCTAGGCTGAAAACCAGAGACAGGGCCTTCGCTTTCAGGGCCCCTACACTTTGGAACAATCTGACAGAGGAGATCAGGCTTGCGGAGTCAGTCCCCTGTTTTATCTCACTTCTTAAGACACATTTTTATTTTTTAAAAGAAGCTTTTATTGTGTGATGCCTATTTTTATTTTGATTTGTTCTGTGTGTTTTATATTGATTGTTGTAAAGCACTTTGTTACCTGTATTGAAAAGTGCTTTACAAATATAGCTATTAATTGATTTTTTTTTTTTTTTTTTTTAGAAATCTTCCACACTGAGATGTTAATGTTTAAATGCTAGACAGTGTAACGACTACATATTGTAGGACAAAGCACAGATAGGAAAAATTAAATCTCACAATACACAATTTCCAACTAAACATGCGCCATTCTTATAATTTCTAAGGTAATGATCTATCACCTTTCATAGTGTACCTAAAGTGCTGGGGTTCAATCAAGTTTCATTTGATCTAATTCAGCAATATTTTATTTAAATGATATTATTATATATCTTTGATTTGCTAAGGAGTTTCACAAAGTAAAAATGGACATATGGTTTTCTCCAGTAACTTCCAAACTGAAACTGGCATGTGGTTAAAAGTATTAACCAGGCTCTATAAGCATTCTGCGATCTTGGGCTTTTAGTTGTTCTTTAAGATCACACAAAGAGCCCTGGATAATAGTTTTAAGTCCCTTGGAGACCAAGGTAAATCAACCTTGTAATGTGAAAGGAAAGTACGGAAATCCAGAATAAAATGGAGGGCAGTCATTTTGACCTTCGGTCTCCCAGACCACTCGCTACTGGTTGTCTGTAATCGTATCTGCAGGGCACACCAGTGCATTGTGGCAGTGGTGATTATGGTCACCCATGACGGTTCTCTGATGAATTATTGAAGGAAAGACAAGGCAGGCTGATATTAATTCAAAAATAAGCTGAAATTCACATGGACGGGGAAGATTTCATTTCACTCAGACAGATACATGAGAGACTTTTGCCAAGCGACAGGTGAAAAGGAAGAATCTTTACCTCAGGCATATTGCTGTCGTGTGACACAGTGTTGTTGCAGAAAGCACTCTGCTGGTTTTTAATACATTTTGCTTGACAACATGCAAAGAAACTGTATCTGTAACAGGTTGATCTCATTGGACCAAAAACATAAAGATACCTATCACACTCATCTCCCTGCAGGCTCATCTTGATCTTCTTTCTCAGTTTGTTAACCAGTAGGGTCTTTACATTTTGACAATTGCATTGTCTGAAACCAAATGGAAAATTGAAAATGAACATTGTGTTCTACATCTGAGTCTGTCTGTCACATTCAAACTGAGGAGAGGTCTTGTATGGTCTTGTTCCAAGACCATACAGGCCATAACATGTCACTGGCCCTGTCAATAAAGGGTAATATGAAAAGTTGGGTTAGAACAAGGGTTGGGTTTTTTGCTGTTGTTTTTTTCTTTTACAAAATCTAGTTTTTTTTCTCTTAAGTGGAAAAACATCAGTTAGGTAACGTAGAAAAGGTTTCAGTCGTAGTCATCTGGACACTGTTTTCAGAATCAAGACGTTTCGGCTTCTCAATTGAGAATGACTTCCGGATGGGAGCCGAAACGTCTTGATTCTGAAAACAGTGTCCAGATGACTACGACTGAAACCTTTTCTACAATAGAACACTCCTGGACGAATGAGGGACTACACCGTATCAGTTAGGTAACTAATTCCACTAAACTGCTTTTCTTTCCAGTTATAGAAAGGTTTTATTCACCTTCATTGTGGCCTGGAGAGACTATTGGCTTTGGCATAATGACTAAAACAGTGAAAAACCATTGAGAAAATGGAGGCACCCGAGAGGACAAGTAGGTCACTTCAGCAGGAGGTTTGTGTACCTATTACAAGCTTCGCTGTGTCCCCACAGCAGGTAACATATACCTGCTATTTAACTGGAATACTGGAGGACACAGGGTGATTAAAGTCCAACCCTCGCTGCCCTCAATGCTTAATGGCTCTTTGAAAATAGAAACACATAGATGGCAGCTATGATTTCCAGTCTTTAAAAATGCCATTTTCATGTTCTACCATTTGGCTGGCCTGCCTAGGTGACTCATCCCTGCCTGAAGACCCATTTCCTGTCATTAATCTGGAGGAAAAGGTGATTACAAGGAGATACAGCATATGAAGATTATGTCCTCCTGTTTCCCAAATGCCACAGGGTAATAAGAACTGACTATCATTCATTCCTCTGATTTTTTGTTGCAAAAAAATAGGCAGCTAACTTGCTAATGAAGCGCCAAGAGACACTAAATGACCAGTAGTTTTAGATAATGCCATGATGGTAAGAGAAATTACACCATACACTGTTTCTTATGTAATAGCTGATAAAGAATATCAGCTCTGTATGGTCTGTTACAAACAGTATTTTCAAAAATATGAGAATTGTATTGGCATGTATTAAACCAGCCATGTGGAATCTTTTTGTAGTATTGTAGTATTGAGTATTGCTTAAGAAAGTTTTATGACTTTTTTTGTACAATAAACCAAGTTTACTTAAACATAATTGTCACGTAAAACAGCCATCTGAATGAAGTTCACAGTGTCTGAGTCTGATAAAAAGGAAATACGTTATAGAATTTTTCGGTGTGTAGGTGATAAGGACAATTTGGCAGCAATCAATTACAGAAAGAAAGAAAGTGGCAGTAAAAAACAAACACACACACACACACAATTCTGCTCAAACAGATAAACATAACTGCTGTAATTATATTGTGACATGCAGCATCTTATTGTGTCTTTTATATATACAGTATGTGGCCATTGTGTTATAGATACTTAAGACAATAGTTCTTGGCATGTACTGTGTAATGCATCAACTTCTCCTTTCGTAGTTTGAGTTTGAGAACATAATCTAGGACCTTAACTAATTTGAATAGTAATATTAGCCCAAATGTGTAACAGGTATATACATGGTGTAACCTGAACCATTTTTACACTAATTATACTGTACTTAACACTGGTTAAAAATGCTGGATCTGGACAGGGACAAATACGCTGGTCAGTTTACACAGAAGGGTATTTCCTATTTAAACTACTCAGACAAAAACATTCCTGAATACAGTCCGTTGCATTATACTGGGACCCATGAGTCCTACACTTTCCAGTGTGTAGGAATGAAAACCTCCTGACTGCTATAGGCGCAACAGGGCAAAATGGAAAATTCATTACTCACCTACCACAATAACAGATCCAGTTCTTCTCACTTGGCAATATTTTCCTTAATTCATCACCAGTCCATCGTCCTCCAAGAGACATTCATGACATAAAAAAGTGAAACCTCACCAGGAAGTGATTATGTTGATATCAAAACAAATAAATCTTCTTCATAGAATATAATTGACTGTCAGACACAATATAAAAAGTAACTGTAGCAGCATTACAGTATGATTGCACATGATGGAACATGATGGACATGCAGAGATGGCCTATGATGGAAACATATTTTTCTACCTAGCTGTTTTTCTCTTTTCTAAGGTAGTTTCTGAAGTAAAAACACAGTGATGAATGTTTGCGATATGGAAATAAATGTACAATTTACTATTACTGGGTAGGTGTCCAATATCACTTCAAGAAATCAAGATGTAGGGATTCTATAAAATTGCTGATAAAAGTAAACAAGAAAGAGAAATTATAGGCAGGTAAATCAAAAAATGCTCCCTGAAGCACACATATATTAACTTTAAATATTCAATAAGTAACAAAGTACCTTAAGGAAAAGTAAAGAAAGAAGAAATATTTGGGTATTCACAAAGGGTTTCTAGGCTTAAAAGCATCTTGAAAGATCATCAAGTGTTTTCTGTAATTGATTATCTACAGTACTTTCAAATGTGCATGATTAAATGAGCACTTTTCTAAATAGCTTCTTATTTGATTACTTCTTCACCTGCTCAGGGTTTAAGCCTATGTATATTTGTCTTGGGCCTTAATTATTTAAATTGCGTATTTTAATATAATTTGTCCCAAAGAAATAACTTAGCTATGACTTTTACACTTCAAAGAAAGTAAATTGAACACACTGTTATCTAATGAAAGATTTAGGTTAAAATGTCTTGAGAGATGTGTTCAGGAGACCCAACACTTGCCTCGACAGTGAAGGAATTATCATTGTTATTTTCTACTTTCAAAATCAATCTGGTTTCAAGCAATTGGATTGCACAGTTAAGGTATAGTGTGTTGCCTAACTGCCAGCTATAAATTAGGGTGGTGAAGAAAAACTGCTCTATTTTCTAATAGGAATTTTTCACAGTGCCTAGAATAAGGGGATCTATTTCTCAAGGGACAGATTTTTCACTTTGAATTACTTCTCCGGTCCATTCATCTCCTGGCCAATAAAGTCTAAGATCCTGCCCATGCCTTGTCATTCGGCGATTTGGTGTCACCTCTGATGAATTACATTTCATCTCTCTGTTAACATGTTTCTAATGTCTCCAGCAGACGAAACCCAAAGGCCCAGGAAGAACAAGAGTCCTGGAGAATTTAAACGAAATAGTGAAGCATATTCAAACTAGCAGGAACAGAAGAGTAGGACCGACTAATACATCTGTTTGATTGTTTCAACTCCAGGGCAGAACTTACACTAGAATATTTCAAATATTGTTATTCCTCTTTGCAGAGTAAATCGATCTCGGGTGTTTTCGAACAAATCGTCTTTTGCTGACATAAGCCAATGCAAACTGTATTGGATGTGTTGTTGATTTGTGACTGTAGTAAGAAATCAGTCATAATGGCTGTAAATGTCAACATAAACCACAGGGCAATTTTCTAGATAACGACTTAGGTCATCACCTACAGAATACAATAGCTAAGAGCGGTCTTGTATAGAAACGTATATCCATAAATGTCTGCAATATTTCATGCAGTAAATAAAAACATATTTGTTGTTCAGGCAGCAGCATACCTGTGTGGAAATGTGGACTGTCTACCTCCACGGTCAGTTTCTATCTGCTCTGCTACAACTCTCTTACTCAATGGAGCAGCAGCAACCCATCAGCACCAAACCCCTGAAGCTATCAGACTTTCCTCGTCGAGGAACAGGATTACAGATTTTTCTGTTGGTTTTTGTTTCCCCAAAGATGTTGGTTTCAGCAGGTGAAGCTGACCAAATAGACCCAGTGGAAAAAAGACAACACTTTGGCCATCAAGTTAAAAAAAAAAAACCCCAGCAAGGTTCATTTTGTGGGTAGGACAGGATTTTTGTTGGACTTGTAAGAGTGATGGCAATGTAGTTGTGGTAGTTTAGGTGTATCACTTCCTGGTTTATTTTGTAGTAGTCTCCTTCCCTTGTGTGTCCTGTGTTTTTACTTCCTGTCTGTGTTTTCCCTCCAGTTTTGATTGTTGGTCCTCCCTTGATTGTTGGCACCTGTGTCTTGTTATCTCACCTCCCCTAGGGTATTTAGTCTTGGTCTTTTCTTTGTTCTGTGTCGGATCATTGTTGTACTCATGGTGTTGGTCCTTGCCAAGCCCTTGACTGTGATTGTGTTATCTTGGATTCTTTGTTCTCCTGTGGACCTTGTTTGGATTTCGGATTTCGGATTCTGGATTCTTGGATTTTGCCTACTCCCTTGTGTACTGTTTTTCTTCCTTGGACTCACGCCACTGCTTTCACCCATGCTATCCGGGACTCATCTGCATTTTGTCTGCTCATTACCTGTCTGCTCACCTCTGCCTGTTGTTGCCTGCATTCCACCCCACAATAAAAACGGTAGTCATCCGGCTACTTCACCCTAAGACCGCTTCCTCGTCATCTGCTTTTGGGTCCACATACCGCCATATAGCACCTCGCCTTACGACAGTAGTGCCTAAGGATTTGAGTAAATTAAACTGCTCTCTCTGTACTATATGCTGTTTAGCTTTCATTTAGCCTTTGATCGTTACATATTATATACCTAACAAATGTGTATCAATCTTGCGAGTGCTGGATACAAAAGATTTTAAAAATCAATGCAGTACATTCATAGCTGCCAAAGCTTAAATTGACTTGTGTTAGTGTACAGAGGAGCATTTTAGCTTTCTGTGAGTTATTGTTATATTGTTTTTTTCCCCACAATATCTGTCTGTAGTTAATACAGTAAAAAAGAATAAAACTGAATACATAGGAGAGACCAACAGAGACTGATTGTAGACGGATTTCCTGACCAAGGTGATGGTTACTGATGCTGCAGCATGTTTTACTTTTAGTATACAAGACAATGTCCTCTTACTTATGTTCCCTCCTCCAGTTGTTTTTCCCTTCTGCTATCCAGAATGGCCTCTCCACATAAATTAGCACTGCACTGCTCATCCAAAGTGTCTAAATAAAGCCCCCACTGAATATGAAAGATGAGGCAACTTTAAGAAGAGGCATTATGGACAAAGGTTATGCCATGTTTTTTCACCCGGGACTGTAGAAAAACCAGTTTGGTGTGTCTGAGGTTTTGGGTCTGTATATCTTTAGTCTTAGTGGGTAAAGTCTGCTTTACCCACTCTTTCATCCTGTGAGTAGACCTCAAAACAGCTACAGTTTTGATGTTCAGGTTGTCAATAAAAAGTCACAGTCAACAGTTTTGTACAGTAAATGCTTGTATCCCTCAGGGTTGTGTGTGTTAGCTGCTGTGCTGGTTTTGTTTATTTGTCTCTCTCAAGTTCTCTTGTGCAGTCCCCGGAGATATCAACATTAAATTGCTTTTTGGTTCAGAAGCTACTCAGATGCATTAGAACTTGTAATGGACTTTGCCATGGTGAAAGCGTCAGCCGGCGTATTGATTGTGCCTACTGGGTACAGCTGAAACTGCTTCACACCTTTGAATAATTCATGTCTCCATCACAATTATTGTCTTAATTGTATAAATGTTTGGATGGCAAACTGCAAGGAAGGAAAAATAACTTATTTTGTCTCTCTCTGCCTGCCCTTTATTTGAAAATGGGAAGAGTAATGTGATCATTTTTCATACATTATAATCGTATCCATTATGAAGATGATAACTTGTGTTGCCTGAAAGGCAAACAAAGTTTTAGACGGATCACGCCTCTTAGTTTTAATTAAAAATCACAGACAGCTTAATTGCAGTGCAGTTATGTTCTGCTGGCCCGTGATTGCTTCAGAAACTGAAAGCGAGATGGTACAAGGGACGGATATTGCTTCACAGTTCTTGCCCCATGCCCCCCCCCATCAAGTCTGGACTTTACAAACTTTCTTCTACAAGTTTCGTTTCACGCCGTAATGAAGTCTCTTTGGAGGAGGAATCTTTAAATTGTACTTTGATAGGTGGAAACTACTAGGACAAAATGTCACTTGAACTCATTCTATATGCACCTGAAAGTTAAGTGAGGCACTTAAGGTTCTTCTGCTCTTTGAGACTATTTTGTCATATTTGAATCTCATGAAGTAAGCCGCTTTTGAAATGTACCTCAGCAGAATTATGTATTTCTGAATTGATAATGCTGATCTGTAATTCACTGCGGGCTCTTAACAATATGTAAGATGCCATACATATTTATGAAAGTCTCAGCCTCTGGCTTACATTTAGCTGATTGTGCACTTCCGCATGCAGTCTGGTTTGCTCATAATCCATCATTATGTCTTGAAGTAGTGGCTACCCGAACTCCCCACCCTCTCTCCCCACCCCATTCTGGGTGTATTGAATTATCACTGAACTTAATTGAAACATTAAAAGTAGCAGAGTCACTGATGACATGAGCATATCAGTGAAACTTTCCTGAATGGGTTTAAAATGCTGTTGTTGCTGTGAACATTTAGCTACTATTACTGTGTAATCCCTGTGTTTGAACCAATACGCAACAACTTAATGACTGTTTGTGGACTCTTATCAGTTTAAAGAGCTTTTTGATTATTGATATTATTAATTTTATCTACACAAGTCTTCATTTTTGTTTTTGTTGTCCATGAAGAGAGCATGTGTCTGTTTTTCCGTTCTTGTGTTATTCCCTTAACTTCCTCACATCCCTTTCCCTACACCAACATGTTTGTTCTCCTATTTTAGAACCTTTTATCTGTCTGCTGTTGCCTCCCTGCCAGCCTTTGAGCTTCAGATTTGATACTTAGCAATCATGCGGTAATGTAATGGGTTGAAAGCCTCCTGTAATCACAAATGTCATTTTTGCAGTTTGCAAAAAATAATAAATGATTGACAAGTGTTAGTATCTGCATGAACAAAAGTAAAATAACATTTGTACATCAGAAGCTGTCAGTAACTACACAGCCAAGTATTAAATTTGGCTGTTATTTGATAAGGTTTGAAAAAAAAAAACTGAATTTGGAAGCAGACATCAGACAAAGCATTATCTGATTGCCCAGGACATGCACATTTAAAAAAACAGTTGGCTGTTTTGAGAGATTCCAGCTCCCTCAACTCGAGTTGAGATCAAAAAAAGAGTATCGATTTCCCTATAATAACAGCACCTCTGTCCTTTCCTCAGCCTAATGTTCCTCATCAGGTCATCAGCCAAAGATACAACCACACAGTGACACAACAACACTTGGCTCACTACTGCCATCAATATTCCAGCTCTAACACTGATTTTAGATGAAAAATTTGCAGATTTCTTTAAAAAGTGTAAAATAAATGATTGGCTTGTTCATCATAAATGTGTTATGTTTTGACAATATGGCATTGATGCAGTTTGTTTTTGCTAATTTGTTTCACTTACTATGGTGGATATGTTTACAGTGTATTTGTCACATCTCTTCTCCTGTACTACAACACACCAATTTTAAGGAGACAGGGTTGCACACACACACACACACACACATACAAACTTATATGTATGCATAGCGTACTGAGATGTGTCCTAGTTACATTATTTATATTTAACTATATGGTTAAAAATGCACTCTGATTTTCTTATGGCATCCAATAGCACCAGCAAATCTTCTAATTTCCTCCTGGCTTACCGTTGATGTTTTGAAACTCAACTGTGAACTGTTTTGAACGTGCACAAAATATTTTATGTGTAGTAGTTTCAATGTGTATGAGAAGACAAGAAAACAAGGGGGGGGGGGTTTACACAAACTAAATCTGACATCTCCAGTAAATACACTGTTATCACTGTCCCAGTATTGATTTAGAACATCATGGAATCTACAAATACAACACAAAGTGACCCAGTGATGCTGTAATGCTGTGTATATCTGAATAGACAACTCAGATGATTTTGCCCTCTAGCACATTACCACTGTGATATCTGACATATCTGGTTATCGCTCCTCAGGGTTAGCACAGATGTTGAACTGTAAAACTGAGCCCAGGGCAGCTTCGAAATGCAAAGTGACTAAATTAGCGTTGGGTCAGTTGTTTGTCTTTGGGTAAAACGCTGCAAAAACTGGGCAAAAACTTTAGCCTTGGTGTGTCTGCTGTTAATGAATTCCATGTTGATAAATTTGTATAAACATGAGGCAAACAAGATGATTTAGAGTGCTGACACAACAAGGTCAAGTCACTCACCAGCTCAGAGCAAGCTCTCATGCAATATTATAAAGAGCAAGGTTATAAAAGATTGCAAGTGGAAACTACTTACTTCAACTCTTTATATACAGTAATTCTACTTATTTGTCCCATTTGACAAAATGAAAAGCCTGCATGGTGCAAAACTTTACATACGCCAACAACCAAGGGATGTTTAAAAAATAATGACAGTAACCTGATTTCTTAAAGTAGAAAGTGCAAGCACACACGGTAAAGTCGGTGTGTCGGAAGCTTTGAATTGTCATTGTGAGGATTAATAAAGAATGAGCTTCTTTAATGTTTCGCCTGAGTGAGCTCATAAAAGCCGACATGTGGTGAAAGAAGAGATGGAATACAAATAAACCCAGGCCCAATAAATGTCACTACTTTCCTTTTGTGTTTGCAAGGCATGCAGGAAATGGAAGACTTGGGTGTCCACGATAGGGAGACAGGAGAAAGAGGCAGGGAAACTAATTTTGCACAAGCTTGGCAAAGGGCATTGCCAAATGCTCTCAATTTGTCATACACAATTGGCTGCATGCTTTCAGAGAGCAGAGGAAAGAGGTTTGGTTTTCATGTAAGGTTTGTGCTTTATCTGATTCCACCTCATCACTGAAGACTCAGAGAAAATCTGATTGCAGAATTGCTAGAATTAGCTTTTGTAAATGTGCAAAACTCTTCCTCCATCTGCAGTATATTTAGTCTGTGTATGCCTTTTCTTTTTGCTCAACTCCACCAACTTATTCACATATTCTGATTCACTTCCCTGTACGCTTTGCTGATTTAATTCAATCTTGAAGTAGTTCTGACATCTTTTCTTTTGAAGAGCAGCCCATGTGAAAGAGTGGCAGCTGTTTCACAAAAGGCTAGTCAGTGTGGTGAATGCAACCTGCAGCCTTGCTATGTAAAATTGGTTTGCAGAGCAGTTTTGCGGGCAGTGAGGTGGAAGGTGGTCATATGAAGTTCAGTGTTTGATGGTTAAACCTAGCTCATGCTGCACTGATTCCCTCCACAGTTCTGCAAATCTAAGAATGTAATGTGAGCAATGCTTCATGGCCCTGGCCTTTGCAAGCAGCCCAGAAAGAATCTCAGTCATCAGTTTAATTTCTCAGCCCTGGGTACATCTTGTTTGTTGTCTTTTCAGTACCTAAGGAACAAACAAACACTTCGTGACTTGGTCTGGTGAAACTGTTCGGGTATTGAGTCATTTGAGAAGTTTTGAAACACTGGGAAAATCCACCACTTTGCTCCAGACTGAAATACTTCAACAACTATGGATTGCCATGACATTTTGTGCAGACTTTCATGGTCTCTAGAGGATGAAGCCGACTAACTATGGTGATCATCTGACTTTACCTTTAGCACCATCAGAATGTTGACATTTTTAGTTTTTGGTGAAATGTCTTGACAACTGTTGGATGAATCGTGAAATTCTGTAAAAACATTCCTTGGTTCCCAGGCGATGAATCTTAATGACTTTGGTAATCTCCTAAATTTACCACCCCACCGTGAGGCTGACATTTGTTGATTGAGTTAAATGACTCAACATGCATTGGATGGATTGAAATTTGTTACAGACATTCATGTCCACCTCAGGTGGAATTGTAATCACTTAGGTGATCCCTTTATTTTAGTACCATCATCTGGTCACAATGGCACTTAGTCCAAAACTTTGGTTTATGACTAAATACCTGCAAAACTAATGACTTTCCCATCAGCCTCAGCTGTATTTTGTGTTTAGTGCTAATTAGCAAATGTTAACATGCTAACACACTAAACTAAGATGGTGAACATGGTAAACATTATACATTGTTTAACATCAGCATGTTTGCATTGTCATTGTGAGCATGTTAGTATGCTAACTTAGCATTTAGCTCAAAGCACAGCTACTAAGTACAGTCTCACAGCCGTCTCATTTCTTCATCTTCGTGCGTCTTAGTGTTAAGAGAGCTTAACATAAAAGTTAATCTGCATCAGGCACAGGCTGCCTTGTCAGCCCTGCTTTCCCTCTCAGCTGTGTCCTAGTACTGCACATCTCTGCTCACTATTTCCACCACTGGGCCAACAGCATCTCTCAGCATCCACACACACAGTTTGTACTAAACTCATAGAGTCAAAGCCAACAACATACTGTAGATCGTTGAAAAGAAATAGCTAACAAACTTTGTTGTTAACTCTCTTTGATACACACATATCATGTACGCACATATTCCTCAGGCTACCAAGTCTGTTCCCCAAAGCCAGGGACCATCAGAGAAACAGAAGACACAAGCAGAGCCCTTGAGCTGCAAGGGCCCTGAGCCAAAAAGAAACTTAAATCAATTCCATTTGATTAGGTGCCACGGCATACACTACATCTTATAATTCCATTAACGCAGGGATGGATTTTCAATGAATGTTACTGCAGGCAAATGGTTGGGCATAATTTTGTGAAATGAAATACAGCACAGGTTTGGAATTGGGGTGTGGATTTCTTCCTTTTCTCTTTTTTCTCCTCCCCATTTGCAGATAAGGATTTTGCCTCATACAAATGCTGCAGTCTTGATCTTCTCTTTTTTTGTAAAGCTGCCCCCCCCCCCCCCTGCCAGCATCTTGAAATGCTTTTAGAATGCTTAGTTTAAATTATTTCACACTTTATTATATCAGCTTTGGCTCAGTAGGCTGGGTTAAGACCACCATGCAATTGCCTGATTTAACCATACTGACAAATAAATACTGTATATATGCCATTAGTTACAGCACAGGGAGGTTAAGCATTTGAATAAGGTCCGTTGTTATTTCTCTACTTTCCTTTTTTACGAAGACCAGACACATTACAGCTGCAGACCCAAAGCCAGGATTTTGACAGAGGGTTGGACAGACAATTAATGTGATTACATGTGTCACCTATAGAGACAAGTGGTTGGTCCTCAGAGAACACCAGAGCATGATTGAAGCCATTGTGTGATTTTAAAGACTCAGAGTAAAATATCTATCAGGAAGCCAGTAAAGACAGCTAGATTTACTGCATGACTGCCGCAATTTCATGCCTCACTAATCAACCTGTACTGTACACATACTAGGAGGCTAAGTAAGGGCCAAGGATTTTGGGACTTATATTTCATGGCATAGGCGATCATACATAGCCTTAGGCTTGTTGCTTCATGACCCAATGTGTCCTTCCACATCAACTGAACAACAAATAAGAAATTGCTTGGTCTCATGTATATACATGTCCTGCATATACAGTAGGTCCATTAACCATGTATGTATGTATGTATATATGTTTGTGCATTGTGCAAAAAGTTCTGCTTATTTTTAAGGCCTTGTTCAGCAGATGAAGCCACACTTGAACTTTTCAGGCTTCTGAGTTGAGTATGAATTGTTTGTACAAGTTTTTAGCTTTGCTCCTGTATTTTGTTTTTGAGATCACTGATCACAGTCATGTCAGAGTAAACTCCTTAAGCTGCTGCAGAGTTGGTGTCGGACACGGTGCTGCATCTTCAATGCAGTGCTAGCTGGGGGACTCATCAAATATTTGTGTCTTTCCCAGTCAAGCAACACAGTGCTTACACTGGCTGAATGACTCAGTGCCCCCGTGTCCCCTCTCGGAAAGTTGTCCTGTGTTGAATGGATGCTGCCGACATCTGCAGTGACAGAAAGTCGCTGATGAAGGTCAACAATCCATTGGGCCCTGTGGATGGAGAAAAGCCTAGGCCACTGAATGAACATTTAAAATGATGAACGTATGTAGCAGATGAACATAAATCCCAGAATAAATGCTGACCAAATGTTTTATTTGTAACATCAATACTGTCTACATAGAGATATAATAAGCTATGGCATAGCACACTTCTGATATACGTACTTGGACTAAGATAGCATTACACTATATTTGACTAACTTTACAAAGTAAGTAAACAACACTTACATGCCTGTGGCTGAGAATAAATGACAAAAATGATTCATTTGGAACATGATTTGTCAGGGCACATTTGTCAAATATTTCCAGCAGAGATTAGTTTCATAAATAGATCATTTTTGTCCTGAAAGCTACTTACTGACCTCTAGTCTCAAGTTCTCACGAGGGCAACAGAATGAAACTGCAAATCCATTTGTATGAATATCCATATTATTCTAGTCATTACAGCATTACAATAACAGAGGAGCAAAACTGTACTGTAAGTTAGTCCATGGTTCGATATTTAACTGCAAGTCAGCAACGCTTTGCCAGTGAGGGAACGGAGCAACAACTGTGCCAGTTTATGTTGAGCAAGGGGAAATCAAGGGGAGATTTATGAGCATAATAATGAATCCTATGCCTGCTTTAATTACAACAATCCTGGACTCTTTGAAGTATGCTGTTGCAGCTGGAAATAATTTGCCTTGTGTCTTAGTCCTTTATACTGAACAGATAAACATGGATCAAGTATTAAATTTACATGTTGGTGAGAATTTTATAATTATTTTCTTATATTTGTCAGTATTGCTGTTAACAAATTGCAGCAAAAGGAGCTTAATTGCGAGCTCTGCTTACATGTGTATTATAAATGTAGGATTCACTTTGACTTGCATTGTGGATAGTGGAATCAAAATTGAACTGGGAGCTGGAACTAGGTTTGTGAGATACATTATGCTGTTAGCAGCTTATGAGTCATGAGCGCAGACAATGCTAATATATTTCATGAATGATATTTGAATGTCAACCAAGCATCATTAGAGGGGCAAAGAAGAGCCCTACGCAGATGCTTTTCACCCACTTGTCTCTGATGCACCTGTCCCTGCCGTATGTCAAGTGCTCCGAACGTTCCAAATCGAGCTAAACAAGGCAAACGGATCAAAATCAGTGCCAAAGCAGGTGTGTGACAGTTCCACCTGTGTTTCACCAGGCGTTCGCTTCTCTTTCTCATGCCCAGATAAAGAGTCTGATCTCTGGCAGAATAAAAAAGGATCTGTCAGCTCCTGGCAGGCTGGAGCTATCCAAAGAATCAGATTCCCACAACACCCACCTGCTCTCGCCAGGAATTGCTGACATGGTGGTGGGTTGGGGGGTTTCAGGCATTCTGAGATATTAGACTTCTAGTTAGCAGTCAGCCCGTTGATTCCACATTTACCTGGGATTTCCATATAATCATAAAAAACATATGTTTTACACATATGAGACTTGTGTTTTCACCCTTGCATTAATATTTTGTCACATGCAAATGCTGGTGTTTGCTGTATTTCTTGTTAGCGCATGAACTCATTTGCATTACATTCTCATGCAGGTTTTTGGATTAGTTTTTTGCCTTTGCATTGTTCACTAAAATTGTGTCACCATTATCACATTGTGTCTGATCCTTTACATATTAAAGAAACTTGGCCATCCTCAAAGGAATAACATAAATAATGTCTTAGAGATGTTAAAGTGCGGACTACAAAGCTGTGCATGAATGGTGAATAATATTCACATCAAGCTAGGGTCCAAAGTTCACCACCAGTATGTGCAGTCAGGAAGTGGGACTGCAGTATGCATGAAGGACTAATAGTCCAACTTTACCAGGTTATACACTTTGCAGAAGTGAAATCTTCTACAAAAGTGGAGAACATGCAGTGTGACCTTGCATGATTTTGGCTGTGACGGGAAGCAACTTTTTCATAAGGCCTGGGTTGAAAAACAGTGAATCACTACTTTAAGCACATCACATCAAACAGTTTAATTCATATGATGGATCTGGAAAATATGCTCTATGAGCTATATGCTTTTTAAAACCACTGCAGGATATGCGTGTGATGTTTAATTCATTTATTTAAGACATAAATGTGAAAAAAGATGCACCATCTGCAATACAGTTGCAGTATATTCATTAAAGGTTTTTTACAGAGACAAATGTTGAAATTTACCTGATTTAAAAAAAATGTAATCCAAAGCAAAAAAACTAAATATAATTTACTCACACTGTCGAACATTACAAACAAGCAAAATCATGCACACACATACATATCAAACACAATACACGTCAAAAACATACTTACATGCATGCAAATAATGGCAATAAAAACACTGCAATTAAAAACTTGCCAGCATCACCAATTTTGAAAATGCACAAATGAACTCCTGCATCAGACTCATTACATATTATAACATATGAATAGAATATGAATAGTAGAAATTAAAAGCATTAATTATGCTGTTCTCTACCTTATGTGCACATGACATCTGCACAGACGTTATACATGAGAATCCTTATCACTGCCTGACATACGGGAACATTTTTCTGACAAACATATGACTCACAATCTTGCCACATACAGTAACCTAATACAGTAAAATCCTCATAGCATTGTGTGACTGGAAGTCTCTGCATACTGCTATTTTTATACCCACACTGTAGGTGAGCAGTATACAAGGACATACAATAAGCCCTTAAGAACCTGACCTTCAACTCAGTTCATCACATGCAAAATTTACCTTTAGACGTGTTGCCTTATGCAGGTAATTGTTGCTACACTCAATATATATCTATAACATAAAACAAACAAAAATAAAAACAAAATTTGACTTCTTCAGTAAGTAGAACTCTGGAAATAAAGGAACTGTTATATCCCCTACATGTGATTATCATTACCTTTTTGCATTAAATCTGATGTCCAAGTCAGCACTATACTGTTTGCCCCAAATTGATTGGGAGAAAATCATCTGCATATATATATATATATAAAATGATTGATTAATTAATAATTTTGTAATACTATGCAATTTTTTCATGTTTAGTAGAAAAGTCCCCTTTCTTGGGCACATTAAACTGATTGAACTCCTTATTTTGGTAGATTTGGATATTTTTGTCTGCAATTGTAGTTATCAACAAGTCAGATGTTTTTCCACTGCCAAGGCATGGGAGACTGGCTTTATATCAGAATTAAAGTTTAAAAGAAATTGAGTCTCACTTTTGAAGTCAACAAAGTGAGAATAGATTTTTTTTACCACTTGTTTCTTAAGTGTTTCCCTTATGTCCCTCATTATTGTGTGAGTTGTCCATCAAAGGAACTGTGTGAATCCCATTAAGTCTTTAGACCCAGTTGTGGTCGAGACAGGGTTTATATTGTTGGTGCCTAAGATCACACAACAGACTGTTATTAATATGCTTCTTTTGCATGCAAATACTTTCTATGCAAATTGACTCTGAACTGTAGGTGTGAAAACAATTAGTAGGCTAGCACATTTGCAATTGTGTAATTGTGTTCTTGTCATATCTTTTTTTTCTAAGTATAGTTCCAGTGCCAATGTGTGAACAGATAGTGCTGCTTTCATGATCAACATATTGCCTGTTTACTGAGAGTGCAGGCATCATTTCAGCCAGCATCCCAAAGTGGACCTCTGTTTTTCCCAACCCAATTCTTTATTTGTGCGTGTTTTTTGTATTTATTTATTTAATTTTTTGCCAGGGAGACTTTGTTGTTGTGAAACAAGGTCAAAGCCCAGAATACTGCAGGGGGGAAACATGTTAAGTGAGATGAGAAGAGACAGAATGTGTTTGATGGATGCTTGGCAGGTTTAGAGTGGAGTGCCTTAAGACCTCTCACAAACATACGGAATGCCATTGACTGGCACGCACTGCTCTTTTCATGAGGTGGTTGAGGGTTGCACAGCCCGGCGCATGGCATCAATCAAGAATGCTCATGTGAATTTAGTGATATAGCAGGGGATGACTCTTTTTTCAGGGTTTTGCTCTGGGATAAATGTATTGTTAGATCTTTCCAGGCTTGTCTCATACTGTTGAAGTAGAGGGCAACTACCATCACAGTGACTGAGCAACACTGGCCTCTATAGACAGCCAGAGGAACAGGAGTTAACACGGGGAACTGCTGCTGAAAAAGCAAACTCCATTATTAAAAATAACAAATTTCCCTCTGTATGTGCGTTTAAGGTTGAACTTGTGTGTGTGTGTGTGTGTGTGTGTGTGTGTGTGTCATCCTTTTTTATTTGTTTGTGAACATGTCAGTGCATTGCGTCACTGGCACACGACTATTCTCTTTGTGGCTGTGTTTGTTAATGTCACTCAAGACAGCCAAATTGAAGGTGCCATTGTTAGTGCCAGAGGGCAACGGGAGTAAATTCGACAGCTTGACAGCTCTCATTTGCGTATTAGACACAAACAGTGGCACAGATGCTCCCGGTCAGTCCTTGGTCAGCCTGGAGCTTCGCTTAACGGCCCGCTGACAGGTGGCTTTGTGGCACTCTGTCTCATGGTTGACAGGGTGGCAAAGCAGGAGCTCATCTTCAATAGACTGCTGGGATTGTCAAGGACGGTAGTTATTTCACAGACATGAATACTGGTATAGTATAATGAAATGAATCGTGAAGGTTTTACAAACACGCAACCACGGATAGAGTGTACGGTAAAAAATATAAAAATAGATAAATGAGACAAAGAGAGGGAGACACACATTCACATGGATGACTAGTTCTATGGCTATTTACATGCTGTAGCAGGCATAATTAGACAAATGTGTGCAGTAAATATTTAAACCACCATGTATGCCAGAGCAGATGACTGCTTGTGCCTACAACAGAATCTCTTTTGTATTCATGTTTATTATCAAGCAATGTCAAATGAACAATGACCAGAGTACACATTCAGATATGTGTGCTCTATATGAAACACATATGCACGCCACATTCATTCACACAGCCTCAAACACACACACATACACAGTCAAAGCATTCTGGTCCAGTGGTTTGCTTTGGAGTCAAATTTTGCTTTTTACTATAGCTGTTGTCATTTGTTACGGCACAAAGCTCAAAAGTTTGGTTCTCACATTCACTTCTCACCAGCTAAAAAATCAATGCCAGAGGCACAAAAGTTCTGTTAAACTGAATGAAAGTTAAATGATTTCTCCAACACACCTTTTGAAGTTTTTGCAATGCCTCAAAGGTAAAATAGAAAGGGTCTTACAAGTTATACAGCCAATGAGAAACCTGTGCAGGCAAATAGTCTGCGGAAAAAAGTGGAGGTGGACCAAATGAAAAATGGGTGAATGTAGTCAAACAGTGAGAAAGACTGATCTTGTATGGAAAGTTTTTTTTTTTACGTTTACTGTGCTTGGAGTTTCTGTGTAACAGAATCATCTTTTGCATTACTATTCATGGATGAATTGATTTCAAGAAGCCCACGGTCATCTCAGCAGAAATCAGCACAACCGAATGTAATAGAAACCTTTGGTACCTGTCCTTGACCTGAAGAAGTTTGAGGGCCAAGTGTTTGCAACAGGTTGACAACTTATTTCTGGTAGATCCGGAATAAATGATTCATGGTTTGTTTATAGTGGTTAAAACCAAGGACGAGAGCATTTTTTGAGTATTGTCCTTGTTTTATCAAAAATAATATTACTGAGATTCATTAGTTTGACCATTTAGAAAACTAATAACCAAAATAAACCACTGATGTTGGAAAAAGATGTGTCAATAGCTTTTGTTAAATGTGGCTTTTTGGGATGTGGAATACAGTGTTATTCCACTGTATACTTTAAGGAAATTTAGTCAGCTGGATACATTTTGAAAAAAAAGGATTAAAGTTTAAAGGTTGTCATTTGATCACATTATCACCCAACACTAAACAACCTGCCATTTATACTTAGTATGGTGAAATTCTGCATGTTCTTGTATCAAAAGTAAAAGGTACAACGTGAACCAGTTTCTGTTGAAACAGTAAATAAATTACTGATATGTGAAGAATGGGAAAAGCCAAGAAGGCAGGAGGGTGTTTCACACCTCACATAACCCTCACGAATAGACCTCATAAAGAGCTTGAATGGACTGGTGCATGGAGGAAAAAAAGGAATGACTCAAATTTGTCATGTTTACCTCTGGTCTCCAGAATAATTCTCTATCTAATTCTCTTTCCAGCCCGGCAGGTTTAATGTAGAATCCAATCATCAGTGTCCATTTAATTTCAGAGGAACAGCAATATTGAAGAGGGTGGGGGAGGGAGTGAAAGCCCATTCGTGACACTGGAGTGTATTAAAATAACAGTGTGCTTTGGAGGAACGTTGATGTTGCATGAACACAAATCTAGGTAAGGATGCTCGTTATTTAAGAGGCCTTATCCTTAATGTACAAGGGCATAGGTTAATCCTCCCAAGAGGGCTGGGTCAGCTGCAAGTCCATGCAATTTCCCCTTAATCCACTTTGAAGATTAATGTCAAATCATGCCACTATGCACATGCTATGAACTCCCATAGTGATTTAGCTGTAGGCCGCGTTTGTCTGTGTACGTGTGTGTGAGTGTGTGTGTGTGTGTGTGTGTGTGCGCTGTATGGCCTGCATGCATGTGTGAGCCTTTGCATTTATACGTGCAGGAATCTCACTTACACTCTGACTGAAATCCCCGGACACATTCTGACCCTAAAACAGACAGAGAAGAAATGGAAGGAAGTTGCACAGTTTGATGATCAGTACTTCCTTTCAGTCCTGCGAAGAACAGATGAAATCATCCAGACTGAACTGAGAAAGAGTAACACCTACCTTTGGAAACACACACAAAAAAATGTTTTAGCCCAAATAATATTTTCACTATTCTCTCTCACATTCCATAAAATACTGTAATTGTCCAAATCAGCTCTTGTCAGTAGCAATGATGCAAGACACCTTAAACTCAAGAGTACTGCTGCCAAAATTAACTGTCCTCATTGATTAACATTATCCATTACCTCTTCACTCCTTTGTGGAACATTATTGAAAATCTAGACAAGGAGAAAGATGCTGTGTACCTAGGCAGTCTAGCCTGCAACATGGTAGCAGATATCTGCAAATAGCATTTACTTACAAAAAGAAAAACCTGGTGTCATCTTACATTCAGATATTTATTGCATGTAGCCACCTTTTGTTTGTAATGACTGTAAATCAAGCTAGTGTTACCATGTAGTGTAATTATGTACACAGCCTGCTATGTTATTATGCACAGTCATGCACATGGTTGATTAAAGGTTTGTTTACAGATATGACTGAGCCTGGGTTTCATTTAATGCTAATTGGCAGACTTAAATGAGAATGTGGGTTATTATATAAGATGGCAGCTTCGTGTACACAGTATGTTTGCACTCCTCTTTTTCACATGATGGACCTCATATTGACAGAGCACTCTTGGGTAAAAACAGCTTTGCTCATGAGTCAGGGAAAGTCAACAGCAAGAAATTAAGACAGTCAATAAATATAACAAACACTGGACTGCCAGGATGGATGAATCTGAGAACATGAAGCAGGGTGGATTTCAGGATTGTGCTACCAACCTTATATGACAAGTAATAAAATCAATATTTATAGTAGTTGTTTGTGGTGGCCAATGACGGAATGCCGGAATGATTCCCAATCCTTCATTCCTTTTCAACAGATAGTGCTAGCGATGAGAGCACAGACACATAGTAGCAGGCCAGGTGATGACTTTGCATTGATGGATGTGGCAACCATGACGAGGGGTAATCAGCTTGCCACGGCTGTCCACATCATAACAGACAATGTCAGAGCTCTCCCCCCGACTTGTCAAGAGAACAGCATTTTACTTGCTGACAACACTGAAAAAACATTCACTTTGTACTGGGACATGATCTACCGCTGAGTGTGGCACTAAAATAACACACAATATATATAAGTAAATAAGTAAACTTCCCTCTCTTCTCAAAATACTCAAAATAGCATTTGAAATTAGAAAGTATTCCCAAGGTAGAAGTGAGGGAACTCACTGTGAGGGATTTAATTTAGTGAACAACTATTATAAGTTGCTTCTCAATGAATCTGTCATAGATTTGGGGTTTTGTCTCTCCTACCTAAGTGTATTTAGTCCAGGTTTTTTCCTTTGTTCAGTGTCAGTTCATTGTCATTGTCATTTTGCATCAGCAGTGGTATGTGGTCTAAATGTCAGGTGTTCCACCCTGTAATAAATTAATGAACTGCATCTGCTCTGCCTCTGAGTCTGCATTTGGGTCCTATTCCTTGTGTTACCTGCTCCCTTGCATGACATCCACACAACAGAATGAACTGACCTTAACATGGACCCAGCAGATGTCGAATCTCTCGTGGGAGAGTTGAAAAAGGGGTTCTCAGTTCTAGAAAAATTACACCTATCCATTAAAGACTCCATGGACATTAGGCACAGACTTTTTGTACACTCCCTAATGAAGAAAACAATTTTATCAAGACCCTGGGTTTCGAACCGTCCGGTTATGGCAGAGAACCTAACGGTGATCTCCAGTCTGAGGCAAAGTTTGCAGCCCTACCTGGATTCCCGGCCTGCTAGCAACCAGCCAGCTAGTTCCCAGCAGATATCCCTGCATCTCTACTTCCTGCGTGCTAGTCTCCAGTCTGCATCTCAGCCTGCTAACCAGCTGGCACCTCAGCCCGAAGCATGGCTCCCGCCGATGTGGTTCTTCATAGCTGCCCAGCGCCCCCGAGCCGTCAGCAGTCCTGCCTGGTCCCCAGTTGGCAGCCTGTCCGACACCAGTTCCTGCGCCGCGCCTCTAGCAGTCTCCCCGTTGCCGGCTTCCTGTCCTCCTGTCCTGCTGCCCTGTTGCCAGACCCTGATCTGGTTCTCCAGCCACATCACCGGCCTCCAGAAGGGTTCGACCTTTGCCGCCAGCCTCCGGAGGGGTTTTGTTTGTCGTGGACCTCATGAGTTGCTCCATACATCTGGTCATCACTTGGACCTACTTGGCCCTTCAGCCCTGCCTCATGGGTGCCCCCCTGACTTGCTCTGCTCTTCTTTTTTTGGATTTAATTTATTGTCTGCTCCTTGTCTGATTTGTTTGCCTGTCTTGTACTGCCTTCCCAACTTGGACCTCTGCCTGCCTGACTATCTGTGTAAGCCTTTCACTGTAATAATTTAATGAACTGCATCTGCTCTGCCTCTGAGTCTGCATTTGGGTCCTATTCCTTGTATTCCCTGCTCCCTTGCATGACATCCACACAACAGAATCATGTATTTTCCAGCAGAACATTCCACTCCTCTTTCTGCAATAAATGTCTGTCTGCATCAGGAGTAAATTCTTGTAATTTGATTATTTTTAATGACATTTGTTTCTGTTTTTGTTTTTTCAAATGTCATATGTTCTGTATTGCTAAGTAAATAATGTTACTATGAAACTGCAACATGTCAAGAGAACCATCAAGACAACAGTCTGGAACATGGAGAGCACGTTAGGTGGCCTTGTGAAATTGATTCATCCCTGATGATCATGTGAAGAAAAAGCATTGTCCTTACTATCAATCTGAAATGGCCTTGTTGTTGAGGATGCTAATGAAGACGAATCACACAACTCTCCATAAAACGGTAAATTGCTGTAATTACTCTTTGGTTTTTGTACAGATACAACAAACAAGTTATGACGTGTTAATTAGTAAGCTTTAGAGCTGCTGGTAGGTGGATTTTGTTATCTTTGGACAGAGCCAGACTAGCTGTTTCTCACTGTTTCCAGTACTTATGCTAAGCTAACCTAACCGGCTATTGGCTCCAGCTACATATTTGCCATACAGATGTGAGAGTGGTATTGGTCCTGTCATCTAACTCTTGGCAAGCAAACAAATGATCGTATTTCCTAAAATGTTGCTTTAAGTAATTGGTCAGCTGAGCCCTGCAGCCCTTTCCAAGTACTTCTCCTTCATGTCAACTGCAGAACAACTTCAGGCAGAGATAGCTTGCTCATGTTGTCACAGTCAATATCCTTTCTCTCATTTTTATGTACAGTAACGTGTAGCCTAATGTGTGTGCCCGTCCATACTGCCTGTGAAATCCATTTTGCAGAATCCATATGGCACTCGTATTGTGACGCAAATGTGCTAGTTACTTGACATTTGTGAACTAATTTATGGAAACATTAGACAAAAGCAATTTGACGACATTAAATGTCAAACCAATGTTCATGCTTAGGATTTGATGAGTGACAGAGCTCAAAATCTCAAACAGACAGTTTTATTAAACTCTTTTGTGACCCAGGAAAATGAAAGAGACATATACTCCATTCCTCTCATTTCAAAGCAAGAATCTCTGTGAATGCAGTCAGACACAGGGAGGAAACATAAATTATTTCGAAGTCAATACATGATAGTGAGATGACGGTTTTTAAAAAAGGCAGCAGGACATAACAAAAGAGAAACAAGTCGGGTGAAGACATAGCAGACATAGACCACCAAATAAATCAATGCACACGCACATGCACACACACACACACACACAGATGACCTAATGGGGAATTTGCAACATATTTCAAGCTGGAGTTTTAGCCTGAGGCTCCTTTGGAAAACGTTCTTATGACATTGAAACCTATAAACTGGATTCATCTACATGAATTCTAAATAAAAAGTAGTTGTGTAACATCATAAATTAATTTATCAAACATCCTCTAAAAAATAAATCCTCTAAAGTGATATGGTGTAAAACCCAGTTTGCACACACCAGCATTAATCAATGAAAAGGTAGCAGCAGAAGTACTTAGGGAGGGTCATACCATCAGTCATTATGTCTGCTCTATAGTTATTACCATGGCAGTGATATAGTTGGGAGGAATTCTGGAAATGCAGATAGCTATCAAGCAATAGTTTTTTATTCACTGTCTTGACTACATCTACTTCCGATCAATTTTAAAAGAAGCCTGCAAAAATTAATTAACAGCAGCAGTCCTTACCTATAACGTTCCACTTCTTAGCGCATGATTGGTTAATTAATGCTGTCCTTAGAAAAATGGGGGCATTTGGTTCTTCTTAGTTGATCTGTCCAGGATAGAACAACTATAAATTGGCAATTATCTGCATATGATTCAGTACACTGTCTCAAGCAGTTCGCTCTCTCTCTCTGTGATAAATGATCTCCAAAGTGATATGTCAGGTCTAAACAAAACTGCAGGGAGACTTCAAACAGATTTTTCTGATGTAGACACATGTACATGCACAGATATTTCGAATTTGACAAATTTAAATCTGGATCTCTAATGGACCAACAAACATAACATTAGTCCTTGCGGGGAGATAAAAGAGAGATATGCAGCAGCCGCTTCTCAGTTATTTGAACTACATTTCCCATACGCTATAGACTCGTTTCCATTTCCCATAACCCCTTGCGCCGTTCTACCGCTTACAGAAACAAGAAGGTCGCACGTATCAGCGTTGTACTGAGGCAGAGAAGAAACCAGACAGAAATCATGCTGGGACAAGCTGTAAGGCGATTCACAACGTCTGCTGTTCGTTCTTCACACTATTCTGAAGGACCAGGGAAGGTGAGATTACCTCCGGAAAGCAGCATTATTGGTTTAAATGTGTTATTGTATGTATCCGGCCTTGTCTGCATCCACAGCCTAATGTTAGCTAGCGTTACTTGGAGGTCATGTCCGTCATTTGTCAAGAGCGTGATTGTAATGCTAGCAAAAACTAGCCACAGCATATATATAATTTTGTCTTTTACAAGGTAACAAAACATTTAAAGATGAGGATAGACTTGCGATAGTAGCTAAGTGTTGATATGTTGACGGAAAGTCCGGGATGGCGACCTGTTTGTTAGCATTAGCTTAGCTAAGAGGTGGTAACAATTAGTTAGCAAACTCCATCAATGCCACCTCGTTAGCTAGCAACTTTAGCAAACCATAATTAGTCAGTTAAAGTTATCTGGCATGCTGGCATTCATGCAATGTGATGCATATATCTCGGTAAGACACCAGTACATTCACAAACACTTAACAGTAACGTGAATATTAATCACTCAACGGAGTTGGTCAGTACTTCCGGCTAACTGCTGTGACTTAAGGTCACAGCTGTATGCTAACAACAAGCGAACCTGGAGAACGGTTTTCCTAACGTTTTAGGATTACTAAGAGTAGACTGCCTCTCAGTTTGAACATGCCTCACATTTTCTAGTAATGAAATTAATATTAAGTCTTTTTTTATTTCTTTGCACACAGCAGTTTGCTTCCGCTAGAAGGAAATACAGAGTAATCGGTAACGTTATTGATGCTGTAACTTAGCTGTTTATGATGAAAAATGTAATGGACATCGCGTCAAAATACACTTTACCATTATATCCTTTCAATGTGTATTTTTGTACACCATATTGATAAGTACATATAATGGAGTGTGGCTAGTTTTAAATCCACACGGAGTCCCGTCAGTTTAATACTCAGTGTGTTTTGTCATCCAAACTATAGGGCTTGATTCACATTACACTAATGTCAAAAGGCAAGATATGAGGACTTGCACTACAGAGTTTAGAGCGTTCTTGGCCCCCTGATCTTGTGTTTAAGGTTTTGTTTTTTTTTTAATATACTAAATAATTAACTTTATTTTTCTGGTTGAAATTTGTTTCTTTAAAGGTCCAGTGTGTAACTTTTAGGAGGAGCTATTGGCAGAAATGGAATATAATATATAAGTATGTTTTCATTAGTGTATAATAGGGGTGGGAAAAAAAATCGATATTGCAATATATTGTTGTGCTCTCTGTCGCAATAAATAATCGATACACTAACGCCCAATATCGATATTTTATTACAACACAAAATGATTAATTTACCCGTTGTCATTGTCACTGTCACTACCCAATATCTACCATTCTGTTTGCGGGGGGCGCTGTTCGAGTAAATAGGGGTAAAGTGGCACAAACAGCGGCCGTGAAGAACACAAGTTAACTAAACAACAGAGAATTGCAGAAAAAAAGAAAAGCGAGAAGAATGGCGGAAAACAATAAAAACTAATCAAAGACCCACCCGCTAGTTTCCACTCTAAAGTGTGGAGACACTTCGGTTTTACGAGACAGTCGACGGAAAGGCACTGGATAAAAACTATGCAATCTGCAAGAACTGCTTTGCAAAGATAAAATATAACTGCAACACTACGAATCTGCAAATGCACCTCGCTCGCTATCACGGTGAACTACTCTCAGGTGATAATGAGGGTAAACCAAGTCAGCCGACAATCACTACTGCGTTCAAAGCAAAGCTCCCTTTGGGTCGCCGAGGGCACAGAGTATCACTAAGTCCATCGCCGAATTTATTTGCAAGGACCTTCGCCCTTACAGCGTGGTCGAGAATGATGGATTTTGCAGAATGTTGACAACACTGGAACCGAGATACGAGATACCGAGTCGTCGGCACTTTACAGACAAAGTCATCCCTGCATTCAATGCAGATACCAGAGCCAAAGTGGAGGGTGCGCTCAGTACGTTTCAGTATTATGGTTTACACATGTTAATGTTCATGTTGTTTTGTAATGTTCATGCACTTTTATCTGTCTAGATGTACAGTGTTTACATTTAAGACCAGGAGGCAGTGAGTTATGCAAATGCATATTTCTTTGCACAATGTTGGAAATGTTGGCATTAATAAATGCATAAAATTTCCTTATTTCCTTATTCCTTCTTTTTCTTTTCAGTCACATATATCGTGATATATCGTTGATGAAATTTTTTCCAATATATTCAATATCGTAGATATCGCGAATCGTGATATTATCATATCGTGGACCACATATTGCCACAGAATTGAATCGTGAGGTACCTGTATCGTCCCACCCCTAGTGTATAATCACCTGAAATTAAGAATCGCTATGTTTTCATAACCTTAGAATAAGCCGTTTTATCTACATTTTTCGCTAGTTTCGTGGCCACCGTAATTTTTCCTACACACTTGGAAAGGGAGGGTGTGGCGAGCGGAATTCAAATGGTTGCAGTCTGTACCGCTAGATGCCAGTAAACCTTACACACTGGACATTTTAAAATGTGCATACAAAAATTGCACACCCAGACACACCTATGAATCACCCACAGTGGTCAGTGTGAAACAGCTGCAAAATAAAAACTAGGGGAATGGAAATGTAAAAAGTGCACTCATATCATTGAGACACTTTGTGCCCCCTCAATTTTTTATTTCACAGGCAGTCCCTGAACTTGAATGGTAGTTTTATCCTGAGCCCCGTCATTCATTTCTGGACCTGGCTGCCTTGTAATTTTTGGATGTATTATCAAGCTATTTGCACGTAACCTCTTTATTGCCAGGCACAAAGTTAAATGTGTATCAAATGTGGAATTCAAGTGCTTTCTAAGAACAGTGTGCAGTCAAAAATTGTTGTTTAGTAAGGAATAATGTAATCAGAATAATTGCAATAAATTTCAGTTTCACTGCGTCATAATACTCGTCTTTTTACAGAACCTGCCATTTTCCGTGGACAACAAGTGGCGTCTTCTCGGCATGATGGTGGTGTTCTTTGGCAGTGGCTTTGCATTCCCCTTCATCGTCGTCAGACATCAGATTCTGAAGAAGTAAAATGGCCCAGTGCTATTATTCAGCCTTCAAGGTAATTATGGCTGCCATGTTTATCTAGCATATCTGCTTTCATTAAAATGTCAGGATGATGTGGCATTTACTTCGGCCTCAGTTTGAATAGTGACCTCAGACAATGACAGTCCTCCACTGCGCCTCCTTAGCCTTTTGCTCAGTGGCATATCTTAAATAAATTACCTGTATGTCTGAGAGTGACGCTAACAAATGTCATGTGGGTTTATATTGATGCTATGCTGTAAGATTGCACTTTAGCAAGTTAACGTGACAGTTTATTGCAGACACTGATGTGTATCAGGTGGGAACAAGTCAGAATTGTTGTCACATTTATCTTTGCTGGTGTTTACTCAGAAATTGCTTTTCTGTCATCAGGTGTATACAAGTCATCTTATCACTTTATCCGTATTTCCTTGTTCTCCCTACAGGTCGTCAGTTGGAACATATTTATCCATCAGAGTTCTATCTGTGGAGAAGAATGGGAATCTCTTAATTTTCTTTGTAAATAAAGTTTCCTCAAATATGAACATGTCTATTCTTATTTTTTGCAGTACCAGAGTATTTAGGTTTAATTAATTCATATTATTAATATATACATGTAAAAGCCATTATATGTCCATTACAGAGAGTAAAAATATTCTAAACGTGACTAGATGACATTTTTTATTAAATTAATTTATTTTATTGTAACATGCTTATAAACATGTTTATTATATACGTTAATAGGTGTAGAATCTAGACTTTAAACCAGATTACTAGTTACTACCTTTGGTTCGTTAAATACATGTTATATGCAGGGAATAATATGCAGGCATATGTATGTCCACCATAGATGAAGCAGATAATCATAGTAACCAATCATTCAGTATTTAACTATTGACTGAATATAGCCTACAGTGCTCAACTGCAACCTTACTGAAGTACTTAGTAGATCCCTAAAGATTCATAAAATATGTAGCCTGTTGGCGCAAAGACAACATATTATAAAAGTTCACAGTGAACCCTTTGTAAATTTGCTAGCAACCACAAGCCAATTGATAAAGTGGAAATTGAAAATTGGTGTGAGAGGCCTTGCGTTGAAGAATCCAGTCTTCCTGCTCTTACAGCTCTTCTGATAGGTATTGTTCCCCCACTCTATAGCTCAGCTCTTCAGTTGAGCTCTACTGACTAACCTATTTCAGTTCAATTAACCCTATGCTTCTGGCTATAATTATCCAAGGACAATGTATTAAAAAGGGAGGTGTGGCCACTCACTTGGTTAGGAAGGGAAATGTAAAAGTTAAGAGTCTCCATGCACCTCTATTCAGCTCTACCTCATGCCTGAAGTCATTTTTATACATCTGCTAAGGTTAGTTTTTCACATGCTCGTGCTGTATAGCAAAGAGGTACCTGGGATGGCCTACAGACATAAGTGGAGACATACGGGGACAAGCTGTAAGCATGAGAAACAACCTAGCACATACCCTTTGTAACCCCCTCCCTGATTTTCACACACACAACTCGCAGCAACTTGTAAACCTGTCAGGTGGCTTTGTGTTCTCTTGCATTTGTAATGATGTTATACTGTCTGTACCTCTGGGCATTCAGGTCATGCAGCTCTTTCTAGGTGGTGATAAAGTTAGCAGATATTTAATGGGGTCAACAAGTGGGAGCCGATATTTCATAGGTGTGTTGTATTGTTGGCGCTTAGAACAAGTTGACCTTTGTTAGTACCTCAAGGGTAGGGAGAGAGGCTTTTCTGGTGAAAAACACTACTCAATACATGAACATGACACCCTATATTACCACAGCAAAGTAAACTGGGGAATGGGAAAACGTCAACATGCATAATGCATGTCACTGTCATTCTGCTCAGTGACATCTCAATAGCTTTTCTGTTTACCATGGAAAATGTCTTAAACAATAATCCTCCCTAAGAATGGTCAGTATGTAATCAACCATCACGATTAAGCGTGTAAGCCTGCTTTAGTTGATGTCCTTCAGCTCCTGACATGACCCATACTTCACAGTTAGTCTTTTTGAGTGCATCTCAAAGATCACTCTGTTCGCAGAGAAAGAGGGAGCTCTCAAGTGCCAACAGAGACAAATAAGCCTCATTGAAGTGATACTCCATCCAAAGTCTATGTTTTGAGTATCAAACACTCGCCCCCATGGGCTTGAAAGGTGACTATAAAAAGTTACCACCATCATTCCTCACATCCAGCATGTCCATTAAAAGACTGCAGCAAGTTGTGGGCAGTGGTTTTAATCCTTGAAAAGCAGATAGTTTTGTCTGTTCAGTAGGATAGTTTGGGCCCATGCAATTACAGTAGAAAACATTTGAAAGCTCCACTTTTGTGCTCTGAACTGTACTGAACTGTCAGTATGGCTCTGACTGAACAGAACTCCCAGCAGCTACTTTAAATTTTACAAATGGTTCACTTGGGTGCTACAGTACACTCCAGCACTCAGAGTACTAATTTATATCCCCAGCATTTGGACCCCTTTGCAGAATAAGAGAAATTATAAAGAGACACGCATTTGCTCTCCCTGAGAATACAAATTTAGACTGGCATTGGCACTTTGAGAGATCAGGTCTGAGAGGAGTGTAACATTATCTGGGCATCAGAGAGTGAAAAAACATGCACTAAGCAGTGGGTGCTTTTTTGTCTTAAATGTTTGATCTATTCTCTGCCATTACGCTGCTAACAGGGGCTTTTAAGAATCCTAGTTGATGCCAGACCCCAGCAGTGAGGACCAAGTAGACACAATGGTGTTATCTGGACAAGGACCAAGCTGCAGTGCAGTACTAGCGACTTATGAAAAGTACATAAGGGTGTGCTGGTACAGGGAATGTTTCAGGAGGGGTCCTATGGTGCCCACAATAGTCTACATCACACATTTTAGATGGGCTTGCCACATCTCCACTGCGTGGCACTTTGATTGGCTGCAGGAAGGAAGCGGGGGGGCAGAAAAAGAATACATTACAGGAGGATTACGCACCCAGCATGCCAAGTCTCTTGCAGGAGTTTGTCATGCTGCATTAAGCATGTAAGTGTGGGGGAAATGAAAGAGAGAGGGAGTGCTATTGTGTGTATCTGTGGTTTTTGTGTGGTTTGCCAGAGTTTACACATTATAGCCAATATCTGGTAAATTCATTATTGTTGTTGGAATTGTCATTCCAAATGCTTTACATTCCCTGGCGTACAGGCACTAATTAAAACAAAGTGTAGTCATTAAAGATCAATTCCATACCAGCTTATCACCATTCAATGATTGTTTAACATCATGCATGCTAATAAAAGGAATAAGTTACAATTACTTTATTGCACACAACTACAAAGGTGAAATGTCTCAGTTACGGCATCACGGCTTTTTTATTTTCCCTTTTATCCAACAAACTAATATAGTTTTATATGCTCTTGCAGTTATGTAAATCGCATCATTGTAGAGCCTCTGTAGACTGTTCAATAATAGACTTTTCTGCATCTCACATGTGGAATCTAATTATAGACTCATTTGCACTTCAGAGGAGAAGATAGTGGGCTTAGTTGGTGTAAAGCATGCACAGCCATCTAATAAAAAGACTCGACATTTTATTGAATCCCCTCAGTCAGAGGCACATTTCACATCCAGCCGCAGCATTATAGTCAAACAATTATGTTTGTAACTGTTAGATGGTGTGAGCGGACTCATTAGTGATTGACAGTTATATAAACATTTACTTACTCTGAATGAGAGTGGGTGCCTGACAAATACTCCACAGACTAAATCACCCCTCTGGGTGAGTTGGATGCGCTCTAATCAGCACTTTGTTGTAAACATCTTGCACAGCAGCATTTCATTGTACCAACAAATCAATATATTACATCCAAAACCAGGGAAGCTGTAGATGTGGCCCACCCATCATATCAGCATGATGACAATAAGAGGTGAAAGCAGATGTCTTCAGTCCCTGAACAACATCCTGACACTGCACTGTCAGTCAATAAAGTTTCAAGGACACGCTGCACTCCCAAGTTTTCTGCTAAGCCCATCCTCTTTGCCTATCTTCTATGTTTACCACACTCTACCTTAAAGATGCTGACTTGAGGAGCAGCGCGGAACTGTCAGTGCAGGAAGATGAAGTGTACATGCACCTCCCACTTCGTCAGAGTAGAGCTCTACTGCCTCAGCCAGGAACTCTACACAATTAGTCCAGAACCTCCAGGGGATGGCTGTTCATAGGAGATGAATATATATACCAAACTGACTCACATATGTGTATGTGTGCGTTTTTGTATGTCACGGAGAGAAGAAGTGCAAAAGAGACTTTAACATTTGATGGCATTTAACAAACAGTCTCCGATAAGGGTAAAAGAGGAAAAAATAAAACAGTCTCACCAAAACTGAGTATATCAAAAAGTCACAGTCAGACGCACATGTGATTATACAATATAGATAATTACACCCACTCTGTACAGGGCATATTGCACTAATGTTGCAATACCTTTGCTGGAGAAAAATACATGCACTCAAGCATCTCAAGGAGACCTACCCCCATTTCTTTTTCAACAGTGTCAGATCACAAAGAGGTTGTGAAGTCAAAGGAGAAAAATGTGTCATTTGTCACTTCAGGTTTTTTTTGCACATTCAGTTTGATATGAAAATAACGGGTGCAGAGACCTGACAGGGACCCCGGTCGAGATCTGTAACTGGCATAATCTCTATATCCCCTCTAGCCCACTTTAGTCCCCAGAACAGTCTTCAGTTCAATAATGTAACACTGCACTCTGTCAGAGTTAATAGTAGCAAGTTTCAGGGTGAAAAAGTTTTCATTTTAAATAATCATGCACACTTCAGTCCGAGATCTCCCACATCAAGCCTTATGTTAATACCTCTGAAGGGTCGGATGTGCATTTTTCCCTCTTACTTCATACAATATACAGCGCATTTCAAATTTAGCTCTGTTCCCTCTCAATGAAAAGCATATATTTTTATCTTCCATTTTACCAGATGTCTGTTATGAAATACTTCTTGGCACATAAAATGCCCAGCTAAATCAAGAGGTTTTGAGATCTTTTGTCTGGAGCTAGTGTACACTGTGTCCTCTCCAGGCCCTTGTGACTGAACACCACACGATGTGAATTTGATTTTAATAAAAGTCTCTCAATTTTGGGTTTCTATGAAAGTGATAGTCTGTCTAATTCAATTCATTGTAACAACTGAGTAATCTAAGGCCAGCAATTAAAATTTCCTACACGACATCTTTTATTTTCTGCCAGTGCTACTTCACAAAAACATACTAATATTTTGCTGTTTAGCTTGTTATACCCATTCATTAGTAGTTTTTTATGACTGTAAAGCAGTGCAGAACATCCACATAGATGCTACATATAAATGTCAGCAGGCTTATTCACTGTAACAAACTCCTCTCAGTTTAACCGGGACTGGGTTGGTTGGGTTGCATGTGATCTACATAGAAGAAAAAACAAACAGTGGAAGAAATCTTTTTCTCAAAAAAATCTGTATCGTCATGTGCAGAGATGCTTTCTGCTGGTCTGACAATGTGAGACTACTAGAGATGGAAAGTGAGAGGGATGGCAGAAAAAAAAGGAGGTGCAGCTGATCATTTGTTGTTGTTTTCCTTGCCATGGGTTTCTTTCCTCCCACAGATAGAGAGAAAATATTTGAACCTTTTCTGGGCCAGAAACTGTGTCTGTTGCTCTCCAGTGGTCTCCCTCTCTTGTTACTCTAACTGGAGAGATTCAACCCACAGCATTTCACACACTGAGATGCATACACCACAAACCTGAATTTTCGCATGCACATTTGCACATACATAAGCCCCCAAAACAAATGCACAAACAAGTACACCCACAGGAACATTACTGAAATATGTATTCACACAAACACACATGCATCCATGAGTCAAAACACACTTTGAGACAAAAAAAGCTGTCATATTTCTGTTAAAGCTACAGCCAAACTACATTTTTGAGAGTACATCTATCTTATCTTTAGTTGCATAAATTAAGAGAGAAAACTAAGCAGACTAAATGCATGTGTTGTGCAATCAGCAGTTCTCCCTAAAATTGGTGTCAAATTTGCAGGCTAGCAATGTCTGCAGATTTCCATCTTCATTTTACAAATACACATATGGAGAATAGTTGAATATAGCTTACATTTTTGCTTTTTGTACAGACAGCTGGATTGAAGGCAGACAACAGAGAGATATTGATGGATATACAGTGCAGAAATGGGTGAAGAAGCTGCACAGGTACAGGAACCATATCTCTACAGTTGTTCCCCATTGGGAACAAACACTGTCCTGAAGTCTAGAGTCAGCACTTTCATAGTTTTTGCAACTCTGTTTACCATATTTGCAAGATGTAGCTTTGCAGTAGTCTCCCAGGACAGAGGTGCAGAGGTACGTAGGTAGAAAAGCTGTACAGTGGTGCTCTTTTGTACTTTTGCTGGGTAGCCTGATAGCTCCCCCATCTGGACAAAAACCAACATGGCTATACCGTGTAATAAATTCTGGGAGGCACTATACTCCTACTTAGAATACTTGCAGTGCCAAGGTTACAGCTACCGCATGATGAGAAAATTGCTCAGCTGGAATCAACACTCTTACAAATTTTCAGTTGTTTTTCTTTACCATGGTCATGTCCTTTGATTGTCACACATTCATATTAATGATAAGTAACTCAGGGCAGGTCAAACTTTGACAAACCCATTATATGAAGCTCAGAGCAGCACAGTAAGAGTCCATACAAACACAATTTGATCTCACATAGTTTTTGTCAGTGTTTGTTCAGAGGGCGGGATACAACAATCATTTTTTTCCTTTGAACGCAGGAACAGAGCACCAACAGAGATACAATACAAGTCACAAAGGCAGAACTGACTGTGCAGGGGAAATACGAATGAAAGGCTTGTGTCTCGCAGAGACAGGGAGGGAGAACTGGGGCAGAGAAAGGCACGGGGTGCTCAGATTGGTTTGTTTCTCTGCAGACCAGTCTCTTCCAGGATGTTCTTTGGACGCCACAGATGTTTGGATGAAACAAGCAGGCACAATTCGGGTTGGCCTGAGTTCAGTTGGGTCTGTGAATGGTGCCTTTCAAAGCCCCGCTGAACCACATGGCGCCCAGAACCTCAGCCACAAAGCCTCACTAGACTAACTCAATATTGCAAACATAAAAGGATCAAATACCTCTTTTATTCTTTTATTCTTTGGATTCTAAAAAGGCACAAATATTTGTTTTACAAATTAGATGACATTTTGAATCCACCACTGCGTGACATGTTATCCCTCTGGTACTTTCAGCATAAAATAACCCAACAGATACAAATCTTTCTGAACATCCTTCAGATCTGCTGTCTGATGAGCTGTTTAAAGTTCTGTTTGGTGAAGAACAAAACTTTTTTTTAGCAGCAATTACTCAAAGTTATACAAATTTAATTACCTTTCTCTTTTAAACAGGATATAGATCACTTCAGTGTTTCTTAAGATTTTCATTTTGTTAGATCTTTCAACTTTTACCATGCAGGCGGCTAATCAAGGGAGAATTATTCAGTTATCCTATTCCTCTTTGCAATTATAAAGACATAAGATACAGAATAAAAAGTCTCTTCACTGATGAAATCATTAGCTGCTGATTTTAGTGTGTGTGTGTGTGTGGAAGTCTACACAAACAAAACTATCCCACTGCTCCATAGCCTCTTCACTCTGATAGGAGAGGCCAAGATATCCAATTAATAAGAGAGGTTAAAGTTGACTTTCCACTGGCTGGTCCAATCACAGTAGGTGCCCTGGTTAATTTGGTGAACAAAGTCATGGCAGGGGTGGGTGGCCACTTAGGGAAAAGCGAGGCGAAGTAGAAGGGATGGATGAGAGGAAACACGATAAGGACTGAGGGAAAGATTGCAGCCCCCTGACAGCTCAGCTTGCATGGCAAATGAGGAAGCTGACTGAACAAAAACATTTGCTGAATCTGTAATGGGAAACGATCAGACCACTTCAGGAGAAAGCTGTGTGCTGCAACAAAGACCAAAACAAAACTTTTACGACAGCCAGAGCTAGAAAAGTCCACTGCAGGTTTTACTGCGTCGGTGGAATGAGCCTTTGTGCATAGTCTTCACATAAATGTCATTCCAAATTTCCAGTTTTGTCCAAAATCATAGTTCGGCCTAGTGTTTGTTACACACATAAATACTGTCTGCAGCATTTTATCTCTGCTCAGTCCAGGGCAGTAGGACATGAAGGTAATGGCTTTCTGATGTGACATGTGGCTCTTTCTATTTCAGAGCACCCACATGGATACTAATCAACAGCATCGCTCACTTGACTCTACCCAGGAAGCCAGTGACTCTCCACTCTGCAAAGAAAATGTCTAAGCTTGCAAACAAAATATTGATATATTTACTATAAATATAGTATATGTACTCACATCTCACTGGGACTAAAAACCAGTTTCAACTCTGACAAGCAGCCGTGGACGATACTCAAGCACATTCATTGTTCCTAAATTCATATACAGACATTGATGACGGTTTTGCCTCAGCAAGCTGAGAAACATTCCCGTCTGCTGTCTAACACCCCCCCCACACACACACACACACACACACACACACACACACACATCTCACCCTGCATCCCCCTATCTCCGTCACATCTTTCACACTTTGGTTTATGAATCCAAACTGACGGCAAGCAGACTTCTTTTCAAACTTTGAAAAAAGTGACTCTGAATAGAACATGTAGCCGTTCGGCTCCTGGGGGCTCCAAGACTCCAGAGCTTTCTTGAGTGGTGCATTTCAAAAGTGGAGAAAAGAAAAGTATTTATAAAGAAGGTGGAGAAGTACAAAAAAAGATATTTCCAAGAATTCAAGTAATGATAACCTTAGAAAGCACAGGTAATAAAGTGATTTATGAAAGTTGGAGATAGTATTTCTTTAATTAAAAAAATCCTTCACAGAACTTACCAGAATTTCACTGTTGTTTCATCATTTCCAGTGGAGATCTAACTTATCGTTATAAGCTCTTAAAGAAGGCATTCTCAGCAGTATTATCTTGATGCAATGTCATCATATTATAGAGTGCCCTTATTCTGAATAAATGTTTTCATCTATCCTTGAAAAGCTTTCCCTATGGCTATATCATAATATTTCATTACTTTAGTGTAATTTTCACAGGAAAAAAATTTAACAAAGTATGTAAGCTTAATTCGATGAAGCTATGGTCCTTTAGAGTTTGAAATTGAATTTCACCTACCTTCAAAGTCTGGTAACACAATTAAGCTTAGTTCTTTGACTTTAAATGTGATTTTGTTCTGAAGTGTCTTTGTTCTGAATGTCTATTCTTAGAAGTTAATTACATTTTCAGCAGGTGTTGTTCAGCAGTATAAAATAGTCATTTATGACACCTAGCTTATATCTCTGCTCACAGGCTGCCCTGTTGTCAGGTTGTCAAATACCTCACCAAAAGGTTAAAGTCATACTTTTGTATTTTTAGCTTAATGGAATCTGGGTTAATGCAGAAGTCTATATATTGGCAAAGGAAATGTGTGAGAACTTTAGTTTTGGTATTCTTTTCTGTGTTTTGTTACTAAATTGGCTTTATGTTCTCACTGACTTTCACACACAATAACCCCACTTTTAGTGGCTAAAAATTTCAGTGCTTCATTAATTCGCTTTCCTTAGTGAGATCCCCAAAAGGTCTCTTAAAGTTAGGGTGAATGGCTTGCTTTACAGAGCAAAAAAGATGGTCTAATTAAACTTTGCCCTCCACCACTCTATTTAACCTCAGACTGCTTTTTTAAATGAGTTACTCACATGGAACAGGTTTGATTTATATTCCATTTATTCATGGACACATAAATGTGAAAAATATCTTAACCTGTGGGTTATCACATTAAGGCAATTATAGTCTGCAAAAGTGAATGTATTTGTCAAGCACTTCCTAGTCATAAGAACTATAGTATAACACTTTAACCTTTGAAGTCATGCTCACAACAAATACATGGACAAATGTTCTTGCATATCTTCTGAGAGTGAATGTCTCTTAAACTCACAGAACAAGCAAAACAAAGGGGAGTCTTTTGGGTTTTGTAATACATTTATAGCTGAGTATCCAGCCAATCAGTCCATGCAAGCCCACTGTCTCTGGAGCCTCCTCAGCAGCCATCTGTGAGTGAAGCAGGGAGAATAAGCAACACGGAGTTTGGGAAGTCTGGAAATGCTGAATCAAATCTACACTACCAGCTGCAAGAGGAGAAAAGTAAGATTTGGTGGCCTGGGAGCAAAAGGAATAAAATAATAAGTTGAAAAGAACACCTGCTTTTGATATATATGCATATCCTTGTATGCCAAGGTTTCTCAATGAAGGAGACACTAGCAAAAAAGGTTCAAATGTCTCTTTTCCATCACAAGACTAAGCAGTTTTATAAAACATGCATAAGTGTAGCAAGGACTGAATTATCATGAGAAAAATGCAACAACTGTAACTTTATAAAATGATGCCAAACAATGCATTTAGCAACAACTGTGCCCTGTTCTAAATAAGGGAGCTAAATGATTGATTGAGTGACCGAGTGACTGAGTGGGGGAATGACCGACTGAGGGAGAAATGGAGGCAGTAGGGGTGGACGGAGGGAGGGGGTCAGGGAATTTGGGAGGGAAGGAACAGACTGCTCTATCATTTCTACCCAGACACCACTGGGATTTAGAGTGAGAGACAGTATAGAGCGGCAGAGAGACAAATCGCTTCTCCTGACCTTTGAGAGAATAGCTACATACAGTAATAATCCACTGACGGGGGGTTGAGCTGGCCATAATATTGGGGTTTTCACTTTCGCTACAGAGAAATACTCTTCCAACATACTGCTGAGGAAGATAAGACTGGAGGGATGGAGGCCTGATCATTCCTGTGGAGTTCTGTACTTACATGTTTGTCGGTGTTTGATCTCTCAAGCTCTGGTGATTATGTGAGAATTCATTTATCTCACAGTTTAAAACCAACCAGGATTCCACAGTGCACTGCGAATGCTCAAATCAGTTTAAAGATTTGTTCCAGCTGGATCAAAATCTTCCCTCCAGTGCTTTTAGCTGCAGCTTCCTCCCAGCTAGCAGTTCACTGAGATCTTGAACACTGAGATTTCCACTTTATGTGCCTTCATTAAAGTCTAACTAGTGCTATAATTCTCCTCCCTTTGATTCAAAAGCTGTTCTCTGCATTTTTTGCCATACAGCGCATGTGGGATATAGCCTGCAGTGATGTGCAAGCAGTGTTGCAGCATTATGGGCCCGTAACTTTTTCATCTGCTACAGTAAAGAGGTTAGCATGATGGACTAGTTACTGGTGGTGCCTGTCACTGTAGTGTGCGCTGCACTCTGATCTACATCGTTCTGGGCTTTAAGTACGACTTCATGCCTTGAGCAATTATGGGCTGCTTCACTATAGTCTGCCATAGGGAAAGCTGAAGATGCATTGGTGGGAACAGTACCATTTCTGATAGTGAATTATTCATCTGTTACATTACTGTAGAAATGATTTAGATCTTTCTCTGGATTGCTTGATTCACTTGCACCTGTAATTCCTTCCATGTGTGCTTGTAACAGAGTTTTTTCCTATGTTGTGGGTTGAGCAAAAAATTAAAATAAAATAGTTGCATTACTGAATATCCTTGGTAACCGATAGTATTTTCAGGTAATATCTGTGCTTTTTTCACTCTCCTTCCAACTCGTAGATGCTTGATGAATGGATGCAGTCTGGTTGAATGAGTTCATCCGTTCCTACCAGACACTGCAGCCCCTCACCCGTTTGCTCCTAATGCATCATCTCTAATCTTCATCCCTGCCACTGACACCCATTCAATATGTGGGGAGCCCCTATCAGTTAATCACTGAATCTGGGTCTAATGGTCCACAGTTGACTGGGCAGGAGGTGGTGTGCCATTAAGGCACATACAGGTGGGATCATGTCTTACTGCATGTTCCACTGAATCCAACAGGAGCAGACCCGGTTGATTCAGTGGCACCTCATCAAATAGAAACATTAATAACTGCCACAAAGACTCAAATGACTTATGAGGTTGTAAAAAAGCATCATCCTCCAGGAACGGTGTGCTGTACAACATAATCAATTTCAGGAGAGCACAAATACATGCCACTTTATTATTACAAACAATAAATGAACATTAGGCAGCTGGTAATGCAACCAATTTGTCTTTCTGAGGGTCGCTAATGGCGCAAAACACTCTGCGTGAACTCACAAGAAAGAACTTTGGATTTTTTGGCACTTTCCATTAAAAATTGAAATGCAATCAGTGTTGTAATCTTCGGCTGCAACTCTTGCTGAAGTCAATGGTGCCGAAACAACAGCCAGCCAGTTCAATCTAATATCAATCAATCATGAGAGATTGTGCTCGCTGGATGAAACTGCTGAGACAGAGAGATGGAGGCAGGTTCTGCTGCTGGTGTACACATAACCACTATATATTCTGCATTGAGACAAATGTGAACTGATTGAGGTACTGACTAAATGTGCCCCATAGCCTGCCTTTGCATTATGATTTTTATAAGTATGAGCACACCGCTTTGAACTCTATTTGACCTTCTGTAAATATATTTGCTTGTTCTTTAAATGTGAGATGTCCTTGTCTGTGTGCTCCATTCGCTGCCTTTGCTCATTAAATATTTTCTCATCAGGTCATGGACGCTGGGCCGAGCCGTCTGAGTTGGCTGTGGTGTGGAATACCAGAGAAGCCCTGCCAGAGTGCCAGTCAGAGTGCCCCCCCCCCCACACACACTCAGCTCTAATGAAAGAGTTTTATTATTGCTCTGAGTGTCCAGAGTTTCACAGAAAGTGACGTTAGCAAGAGCCACAATAAAGCTGTACCTCATATCCACACAGAGAGGGGAAGGGCTATGCTTTGTGCTCTGCATACAGTGTGTAGTATAGTGTGTGTGTTTGTGTGTCTGAAAAAGGGAAAGTACGTAGAAGGTGGCGGGCAGCGGGGTGAGGGAGGGAGGGTAGGAAAAGAGAGAAACTGCACACACAAACACACACACACACACATTGCAACCCTCCTTCCCCCTGCGATACAGTGGCTCAGTAAAGCCCAGACGCCGTAAACAGGATTTATGTCATTTAATTAAGCTTTTGTACAATTGCCTTTATTTACAGCTGCATGAAGCAGGCAATGGGGAACTCATGGCAGTGTGAGCCAAACAGAGAGGTCGTAATTTCTGTCCTTTACTTCTCATTGTTCCCAAGATATGAGAACAACACTCCTGAGTATGTAGGCTACATGTTTTGCTTGGTGGAGCTGCATATTTACATTTATCGCAAACCAGTTCTTCCTGTGTAATAGTAATTATATTTAATTCACAATTCAGTGTCTAGATATCCCATAGGGTGTGTTTTGGGACATGGATGGCCAATATGTTTGTTTTAGTTTTTTTTTTAATGCATATTTTTGTTTTTTTGTTTTGTGCCAAACATCTAAATGTAAAGCTCAAAATCTTTATTCCTCAGGATACATTTATCCTGAGATTCTGCATTTTCTTCTGTTAATGTACAGCTTTCATTCCCACCAATCTGTTCACTAATATGAGAGGAAACGCATGGCTGACATGTCACATAATGGTGATATATTTTCCTGCTTCTTTCATGCAAGGATACCTGCTTCAGTTTTTATGTTACAGTGCCATCTACTGGCCAATCTAAAATGTTCCAGGTTTGGCTGGTTGCTGATACAGAAAATATATCAAAACATGTGATTCTGTGTACGTTGCCTGTTTGCTTTGACAACAACAGAGGCCCTCTCTGACAACTGTTCCCATCTCTGTGTCAAACCATCAGAACACATGGCAGTGTCTGTGTGTGCTGGCTCTCTGCCATGTGGCAGACTCACACAGCCACACTGTGACTGTTGCATTGTTGTCTCTCCAACAGGACGTGAGTCTCATCAGCACGGGCATTGTGAAGCAAGAGTCACACAACATCATCACTGTGGATATTTCAATTAAAAAATGCATCACATTACATCTAATGTAAGATATATAACAAAACAGGGTTTTAACTGCTTTGCATCTGTCTTTAGCTACAATTTTTGAATATTTTAAGTCAGATTTTGCAGATAAATGGTACATTGTGAGTTTTTTTTCCCTCAGTTTTATTCAGACAAAACATGTCTTGTTTCAGGATTGCAAGATCTTACCAGGAGAGGGGGCTTTACCCACACTTTTTCTCTGACTGGAGTTAGCCACAGCATAAAGACCAATAAGTCACAATACCTATCTGAAAGCTTTCTTGAAATTGAAACCTCAAATAAACTTAAAATCAGTGATGTTAAACATATAATGAACTCAATCAGCAGCACTGTTTTTGCTTCTGTGCCAGTAAAGGCATCTTTTTAAGATGTTTAAAGTTATGTATCTAATTATAACTATACTACTTAAACATATAACATCTACGTATAACTAATAGTGTTGGTGAACAGCAGAATCAGTATCACTCGTCACATCAGGTCATGCCCTGTTCTCCTAAGAATAGCCTGCTGTTTGCTTTTTTTGTTTGTGCATCATGCCCTTTCATCAACCCCTCTGACTGGGATGGGACATGAAACTAAGCTCAGAAATGCAACAGGCCCCAGAGGCACTGCGACTGAATGCAGAGCTTTACTTCTCATTATGGTCCTCATAAAGAGGTTTTTGGATGTTGCTGGCCTTGGGAGGTCCGTAGAGGAAAGTAAAAAAAAAAAAAGAAAAATGAGGAGGCAGATGGAAGAAAGAAAAGAACAAGACTAGCAAGTCTGGATTTGCCAGTCACAAGACAAACACAGCACAAAGATAAAGAACTGACTTTCACACAATTAATTCAGAAATCTATCTATCTATCTATCTATCTATCTATCTATCTATCTATCTATCTATCTATCTATCTATCTATCTATCTATCTATCTATCTATCTATCTATCTATCTATCTATCTATCTATCTATCTATCTATCTACACACACTTTTAATGTGCAGAGCAGAAGGCCACAGCAGTCGTCTCCTCTCAGGGCTCCTCCATGTGGTCTTTCATCACAGATGGGCATCTGTCACTTTCATTCAGTCTCATTAGCAGTTTACACACACTCACAGACACACACATTTTTCTATATGATGCCATATTTGCAGCACAAGTCTGAGAGAAAAGTATATCCTCAGTGTACACGCTGTACTGCAACATACAGTATGTCTGTATTTACAGCCTTGGATTATGAATTCATAAGCTGCCATTGTCGTGGAAAGTGAGAGAGGATGAACAGCAAAAAAACCCAGCTTCATTCACTGCACTGCTGCAGTCAGTGTCTCGGGGCATTTTTAAGTTTTTAAGTGTTTTGGAAGTGAAGGAAAGGAAGGATAAAAATAGTTCCTGTCTAGCCAGTAATGAAAAAACCCTACCTGCTGATCCGGAAGCTAACCATCATCCCCTTTGAAGACAAAAAGCCAAGAACAACATGAAGAACTTCAAGCCTATTCAATCACGTACAAAACACACTACAAAAGTCTACAGGGAGCAGTTCTTTGCATTGTCTTGAACACTTATTTTTGATCTCTAAATCCCTTATTTTTTTATATATTTTCAATATATTAAAAATGCAGCACTGCAATACTTAAATCAAGGGTGCTGGTACAAATTCTATACTCGTATTAAATTTGCTGAGGAGGTACAGCAACTCTGCAGCTGGAGTTCAGAGGCTGTGAGTGAGTGTTTACAGTGCGTGTGTGTCTTTGCGAGGGACGGTAAGAACATCAGCTAGTAAAAGCAGGGAATAAAGTATTCTTTAATTAATTGCAGAGCAAGTTTCGCCCTCAAGCGAAAACTATGCCTGCTCCAGTTTTAGAAATACCCGGAGAAGATTGCCGCTGGTGAAAATACAAGCTCTTTGCTGCAGGCCTTTTCCAGTCAAAATGAGATCTGTCTAAACATCAGCATCAGGATCATTACATTGAGTGCCAGAGAGGCTACAGATTCAGCTGTCTGCGTCAGTTGATGAAAACACATTTGCACTCACATCTGAAACTATTAGCACCTTTTATTTCATATGTAGTGTTCTGAGAGATCAGAGGTTTGGATTAAACAAAGTTGTTTTCTATTATTTGGGTCAGAAAAGCTAATATTGGCAATTGGGTAGATGAACAGAATTGCAGAAGAAGCTGCTTTATATTAAATTGTTAAAGATTGCATTTCTAGCCTGTTTCTGCTGGAACGCATGGGTTAAGCGCTGAAGATGAATATCCCTCCTCATCTAATGGCTTGTGCTAGATTTCCCCACCTGCAGTGCAGTTATTTTTCACTGTGGTGTCTAATCCACCATCGCTCTTCCACTTAACACAAAACAAAGCCTCCTACGGTGTTATGCTAGGCAGCCCATGGGAGCTGCTCTGTTGAGACCCAACTTCATCACATTGTAAGTAACACACTTTTTATGACATCCATTCCAGGGAGCGAATTATGCCAAAAAGATAGCAGACACTCACCTCTTGCTTCCAAGCACTCTGCTGATTTATAATGCAATCTATTCCATAATCTAAATTTGTTTTGCATTATTCATGCTTGAATGTACTTTTTTTAGCGGGATAATATGCTTGTTATCGAGCCACTGAATGAGATAAAGAGCTTCACAAGGAAACTGGATTAGTATATAGCCATTTTGTTTTTGATATAGGCCACCACAGCTGAAGTGATCAAACAAAATGTTGCCACCAGATTGGAAAGTCAGTGTGTGAGTTTATTAACAGCTACTGTCATAATGTCACAACCAGCTGTGTAAACTACATCTCTTGGCATGCAGAGCCTCTCTTGATCACATAGTGCCCTCCTCCTATTTCCTGCCACTGCAGCTTTGGTAAATATAAGGCAGCAATGAAAGGATTGAGCTACATTTCAGGGGGGAAAAATTTCCTTTTATTTTACTTACATATATTGCCTTCTAAATCACTAGTTGTTGCCATACTTATTGCGTCAAATAATTTAACCCTTGTGTTTTGTTGAAATTGGCTTTACTTCCTCTTTGTTTTGGGTCTTACAGACTCCACTACTGTTTTTTTCTAAAAATAACAATAAACATTGCATAATCAAACATTATTTTCCTGTCAATATGTTTCTTTTCTCCCCATTAAAACCCAACATGTAGAAAAGTATTGCCACAAACTGGGCTTGCACATTTGATGAAGGTAACAAAATATGGACATGAATAAACAGTATAAAGAAATATTTCATGTTTTATATGTTTAATGGGCCATGCATAAATAAATATATATTCCTTTTGTTTGCCAAAAAAGTCATTTACAGACAAAGAAATGTTCATTTTGTTATCTTTCATAGTGACATACTTATGTTTATGGTCAGTTAGACCCCAGAGAGATCCACCTCCCTGTTAGAGCTCTATACTGTACGAACAAACTGTTAGAAACATTCAATAACTGAAATCCAAATAGACTTATTTGGGATTTAGGAGGGGTAGTTCTATATAAAAAGTACTGTCAACATCAATCACAGATATAGAACACATGAAAATGAATTGTATTAAACCATGTTTTACAGCAGTGGTCTCTGAGACACCAGACTGAAGTAATGCATCATTAGCAGACTTCTGAATCATAACATCAGTTCAAAATCATGTTTTAAGCTACTGTCGTTTGTTTAGTTCAAAACGTCATGGAGTATCAAAGTGATAGAACAATGTTAAGTATGTTGTTTGAGCTGTTACATTAAAGAGGGCATGGGGTATCCAGGACCCCAAACAGAACACTAGGCTTTCATGATTGTGGTTTAGTATCTTTTGCCCATTAGCATCCATCTATCCATCAATTATCTACACCCACTTTTGAGTGAGAGGCAGGGCACACCCTGGACAGGTTCCAAGTCTATCACTGCCCATGGTTACCAGATTTGCCAATTCAAATTTTTCAATAAAATCCATATTAGTCACAAAATGTAATAGCCTATATGTCATGATAATATGATTATATTGTTAAAATAGCCAATATAATGTTCTCTGAGGTACTACATTATAGACTAGATCTTCTTTTGGTGAAGAAACAGTGTATCATGATAAGTATCACATGAGAAGAAAATAACTAGAGTGGACATTATGTCATAGTTGCTATGCTGAAGAATGAGTGTATGTTTACACACACATTCCACTATATAAATACCACATGGGCTGCATCAGCCACAGGGAGCCAGATCAAGCAGAATTAAACAACATACACCTCAGCGTGGAACAGTGGGGGGTTACAAAGGTGATTGTAAAACACAAGTCAGCCTAAGCAGTGGATTTGCTGAACAAAGCACAGATCAATAAGGACATGGTGCTTGGTTGTAACCCCTAGAGATTTCCTATGTTGCTATGTTGGTGTGATCAACTGCCATGGCATTTACATTGCTGCCTTACTGTCTGTCTCTCTACCTGACACATATGGAAACACATTTACACACATGTGCACACACAAACATGACACTTCATTCTGGTATGTACTCGTTTCAGCTCTGTGCAGAGACATTACAGTAAGGAAGCTGCCATTGCATTTATTACGCCAGATTGTGTCATACCAAGGTCTGCATGAATGAAACATTCAGCCCCTGTAGATATGAAAAGTGGTTGTAAAAGGTTTCAGTTTATTTTTATTCTACAGCTGACTCAGTTTCTATCAGTATATCACAGCATTGAGCCCCCTTTACATTACTGGCTTGTTTGCCCGATTTATAGTAAGTCATAAACATGCCTGATGCCCTGAAAATTGATAATGGAGAAATTCTGCAGGGTGAGTGATGATGTTGCAAAGAAAAGAAGGCAAATAACAAAGACACCATGTTTGGCTCCTGGAGCTTTACTATCCTATCCAGGCTCAGTCCCCTGTCCTGATCCATTCTTTATTGATGTATGCAGAACAAATATCCTAAAGGTAAAGATACTTGAGTAGAACAAAGGGATCTTTGCATTTGAGGAATTGCTCAGCAATGCGTAACAAGCTGATCATTTTAAAGACTTTGCCTCTGAAGACTTGGAGAATTAAGTGAGAGTTTTGCCTCCTTACCTCTGCCCTGATTTCTCATTCTGTCTCACAACAATTTTGATTGGAGCATCCTGTTTAGGGGTTTAAGGAAGGATTCCACAGAAGATCGCTGATGGGATGTTGCTTCGAAAAAACCTCTGTTGTGAATAATGCCAATATAATGCCTGGAGGTGACCAATGGTAAATATTCTAGAAGTGGGAGAATGTTATGCTTGTTAGAAAAATTAGCCTCAGTTTGTTTTTATGGGGAATGCAGTATATGCGATCAAACAAGTGTAGTGTGAATACACAAAATGTAATTTGTAAATGTTATCAAAATTGTTAATGTTTAATCAAAATTAGAAGTAAAATTTTTTTATCATGCAATGTTGAAACCTGTGCATAAGTGCAAAAACAAATGCATTAATTTGTTTGAATATTTATTTATGTGTATTCTGCAAAGTACAAAATATCTGAGAAGAGAAATATGGCACACGATCAACACAGTATGTGCTGACACATGCCAGTAGCCCTACTGTAACTACACTTTCTCTTCACCATATGTGTTAAAATAATGTTATGAGCATGGCATATGTGTTAGAGAGGTACAGAAGCACCGACTGTTGTCCTGTCCTTTCCATGGGAGCACATGGTGCGCTGCTGTGACAGTCAGCATTGAACATGTCTTTGGGGATGCTCCATTATTTACAATGTGCCTTCCTGTGGCCCAGATGAGACATGACAGGAGCCACAGGAAGCTCATGAATTAAACAGAGGGGCCTAAAAGCACAGGGGGAGGGTAGAGGGTGATAGAGAGGCCTGGGGAGTCAGCAGAGCACTGGGGCTGCAGATTGCAACACACATGTCGGCGTGGCCTGAGGGGCTGGAGGGAGGTGAGGCAGGAAGGAAGGGACACACAGGGACAGAGGGAGAGAGAGAGATGAGAGAGCAGAGGAAAAAGATTTTGTTGAAGAAGAAGTAGAAAGAAGATGCAACAGAGAAAGAGATAGAGACAAGAGTAGAAAACAGCAAACGGGAATAACAGAAATTCTCTTAGGAGGTTGTAATGAGACAGACAGAGAGGAGAGAAATAGCTAAACGAGCACAACAGCAGTCTTAATTTAGCCAGAGAGACATCTATCCCTTACTGAAGCATATAAAACACAGGAGTGAAGATGATGTCATGCATTCAGTGGACAGTTAGTGGGGTGTGTGATGTCTCAGCTGTTGCTCAAAAGGCTGGGCAGTGAGCAGCTTCTAGTGTCAGCCTGTATGTCCGGATGGATGGTATAACCTCATTTAGGCTGTGACTCATCACCTGATGCAGCAAACCAATACACAGTAGCTGTGGGCAATAAAAGACTCCTTCCTGTTTTAGTGAAGTGATACAATTTGACTAATGGGCATTGAGGTTACACACATGGATGATGAACGTTGATGGTTGATGAATTTCCTGCAATCGACAGTGGGTTTTTACACTGTACTATGCATGTTGTATGTTTATAATCATTCTAAATGCTACCATTTGTCCAGGATTAACCCATGATGTGGATTAGTATGAACTTGTCTGTGTAATCTCTCAAATACAGTGGTTAGTTGTTGGATAAGACTATGCTGTTAAGTCTTTCTCACACACAAACACTTATGTGTTTTATGAGTCTGATATTTGTAAGTAACTTTTTACAGGAAGTGCCTCTAATGACAACCCTTTTCACTGGCCCCTGGGGAGCTGCTGTCCATCTCTCATGGCAACCCCAGACGGGAAAAGGAACCGCCCAGACCATTGGTGCCAGGGTGATATCATCTGATCATCAACCTCAAACATGGGCGCTGAGCCACACAGTGCATTTTCATATAGTGGAAGGTCTTCATCCTTCACTTTCCCTTTTATATTCAGGGCCTTTTATCTGCAAATATTAATCCTGCAGAACAAGTGAAATTGGCTTGTCATATAAAATGGGAAGTTGTGAGCGTTATATATCTGAATGGGTGCCAAGTGAATTAGGCTTATTAACTTGAATCTGTAAAATCTTTTTTTAAACCTCAAGCTGAATGTAGCTTCTCTTATTGATGCAGTCCATTAGTTGTAATAGTATTCTGTCTGTGGAGTATCAGTTGTCATTCTACTTGTGCTTGAGTGCTCTTAATTCCCTCCAGAGCCCATCTGGACGAGCATCTTTACAAACAATATGACAAACATGCAAAATTTAGATGCAGACATCACAGGAGTTGGACATTTACATAATCATTTCAATTGTTCCTGAATTTACAGCTACATCTATTTAGTAAAGCAGTGGCATGCTAATGCATTTACATAAACAATTTCAATGACAGTGACAGATACAGCATGTACAATAATGAAAGAATCAGGTTTAAATACATAAATGAATGGCAGAGGACTTGTGATCTTTGCCAAAACAGGAATTAATGTCCCAGTTAACCCTTTTAGCTCTTCCAACTCACAAACATCAAGAAACTATATATGTGCTTTAGGGTGTCAGCGGGGAAAAGTTTTATTATATTGTTCTGCAATCCAACTTTCACATAACTAGAAAAATGGTGTTTCTGAATGTCTGTAAATATCTGTGTGTCTGTGTGTGAAAGAGAGAGACATAAATTGACAATATTAAGTTCTTTGTTGCAGCTTTGTTTTGTATATGAGAGTGTTGACATTTTTTTCAGCAAGAAAAAAACTGACCACACCCAATAGTTAACACCAAACCTAGCAACAGAGCTCTCTGGTGACGTGCTAGGTTGTCTTTATTAGAATGACATTTACAAGTCATTGCTGGTGCTGCTGTAGGTGTCAGTAAATATGAGATAAATAATAAGGATAGTGCAATAGCACCAGTGTTGATTTTCCAGAAATAATGTTGCACCTAGAGTCCAGATCATGTTCACATAATTCAAGTAGTCAAATGTGGTGTTTTTCAAATTGCAAATTCTCATCTTGCTCAGTCTCTCGAAGTTGTCCTCATATCATGAAGTGAAAAGTTGTGCATGCAGAGAGCTGCCCGTTTTCTACCACCATCCCTCTCTATAAGCGTGACTGAGTGGGCCATGTGCTCTCTGTCCCCCCACCCCCTTCACACCACCACTCTGCCCATATGTGCATTCGAGTGGCAGCTGCAAACTCCCCCGCTTGCTCTCTGAAAAAAGAAAGTAAAAAACATCCCCTTACACCACAGCGAAAGTAGGAGAGCTCTTCTGGTCAGACTGTGGCTTCCACTGTGTCAGGAAGACACAAAAAGAAGAAAAGGACAGAAAAAAAGGTTTCTGGTGTCTATTGTAAACCAGTAATTTGTAAGGACTCCTGTTTGCAGTATTCAAGAAGGAACGTCTCTCTTTTTTTGTAATTAAGTCGATGCATTAATCGCGTGCATGTGTGCATACACCACAACATACACACACAACCTGCAGTTATCCACTACTAAAGCACCACAGTGGCCTCTCCATCTGCCTTCTCCAACTCCCTTTGGGGACTGTAGGAGGTGTACAACAGCAGATTGCAATAGCCTGCTCCACACATTAGTAACTCACTCACTCACAGAGGCCAGGCAGGCACATATTCCGCATATTGAGGCAACGCCAACGGAAGTCTCATCCAGCACCAATTAGAATATTACAAGACAAGTCAGCAGGCAGCAAAACAAATGCAATAGTGTGCTGCACACACAAACACAAATATGGAGCAGGCCTCACACTTCTGTCTCTTGCATACTCTCTGTTTTACATACACCACAACACTCACTGAAATGTCACCTCATACATGCACACACACCAGATCTGTTCAGCGACAGAAGGACCTGCTGTCTCCTGCAGCATAATACCCATCTTGTGCGAAGGAGGAACTGAAGTCACGAGGATTGTTAGTATACTAAACAGACCAGATGAAATGTAACAGAAAAAAAATATCATCATATAACTTATAATCAGCACAGCGTCTTGTGTGGGTTTGCCTGAGTAATTCCATGCAAGCTTTAATGCACAAAACAGATTTCAGTGTGAGCTAATGTATTTATATTAAGAGCATCCTGGCACGATTTGAGACATATTCTCAGAAACGTCCTAATTTGAGTTCTTTTTTTAGATGACAACTGAAATTTTCATTTCACATCTTGAAATTCACATTGGTAATTCACATATGACATTAAACTTTTAGCATCTGGTTGACACTGGGCATGGCATGGGAAGGTCTCATAAATCCTATGAAAGTAATGTTGGAAAACCAAGCCCACTACTCCCGAGGACCTTTGCATATGCTATCCATCCATGTGTCACTCACTTCCTTTTTTAAAACTTTTATGTTAATCCGCTGAATTATTCACACAAGTCCTGATGTGTCTACAAGTATCCTCTGATTGAGTCGAGGAAGAGAAGGCAAGTGGGCCTGTGCACTGATCCAGTAACTTGGAATATACGTGTGTGTTAATGTGTGTGCTTCAGCTCAGACACTCACCACTAGCACTTAAATAAGACACCGAGGGGTTAGTCGGTTGACACATATTATGAAGATTTTGCTAAAGAAAGTGTAAATATGATTGTATGTGTGAGTAAGGTGACAGAAAGAGAGACTGAGAAAGGAAGTCTACGTGCATGTTTAGCCTGTCACACTCACTAACGTGTTACAGTTTATATCTAATATATGACTTGCAGCATACGTATCCTACCCACACAGGATGAAAGACAATAGACACACACTCAAGCCATGGTTGCTGTCTACTCATTTCACTTTGTCATAAACGGCAACAAGGACAGAAAAAAAATATCTTGTTACTCAAACTAACACAATAAAGAAACAATGACCACTTGCAATAGACCATTCATTCACATTTACCAATGCAGGGTAGTTACCCTCACATTTTTAACAGTGGGTTATCTTATTTTATAAATTACATTAAAAGACATGATGCTACTGCCTCACATGCCTCACAAGCAACATGTCAGTAAATGCAAAAAATAAATAAATAAATAAATGCCATTGTTTTCAAAGACGTAGGAGGGAAGAGATCTTTCCATGTGCTGTCTTTCAGGGTGATGAAGTGTTATGATGATAATATGACAATTAATATGGATGAGAGCCCTCAGTCATCACCCAGTCAGGCTCCCATGGTACTCAAATCAGAGCCCATCCTCAAATCTGACAATGCAGTTATGGTGAAACAGAGCAGAACAGCCAAGCTGCCCTGCTGTTTTCCTTCACACACTCTTTCTCCCCTTGGCAGACTGTCAGCGCCAGCCCCGCTCCCATGACACACATGCAGAGATACAGAGATGAAAGCAAAGACATGAAGGTGTACACAGATACAGACAAAATCGCAGAATACACATGCACACCTGGGTTGAACTCTTGAGGCTAGATTTTGGACTCAATTATTTAACCTCTACAGGTATGAAATCTCCTTTGTCACACACTTACAGAGGTGGTTGAAGTCAAACATGGTAGAGAATGGTTACTCCACTTCTCAGCAGGTATGAAGCTTATGGAAGCAAATTAGGGTAATCATTATTTTGTATAATGATGTTCACACATCATTTCACAGCCTGCAGTTGTATATCACCTTTTGTGTGCATGTGTGAAAAAGTTTTGTGCACACAGATATAATTTGCACATGTGTAAAAAAAGTGTTGCAGCTGTAGAAATATTTTATGTGTGTAATTAAAATATGCGCAGGAATATTTTCAACACAGTCTGAGAGACGGAAACACAAATGTCTTATCTTTGTATGTGACACTGAAGTTACAAGCTACAAGCTACGAGTTACAAGTGCGAATTTCAATTTTATTTTTTTCAATTTTCGACCATCCAATCAGAGGAAGTCAAAGTGTCCAATCGGGGGCAAAAGGTTCTAGCGAGTTCTGGTAACTTCGTCCATCTGTATTATGCTGGAGTCAGTATGGAGGAGGCTGAGGGAATCGGGTCCAGTTTGTTTTCAAGTCTTTTCTGGTAAGTAACAGTGAGCCTCCCTTAACTTTTAACGTTTTGAACGGTAGAAATATAGGTGTGGTGTTTTAAAATTACAGTAAACGTGGTTTCTAATTCATACAGAATTTAAACATGAAGGAAGGGCCAAATATTTGTGCAGCCCTTATTGTTGGGTAGCAAATATTAGCCACGATGCTATCGCTAGTATAGCCACTAACGCTAACTTTAGCCAAGTTGACTGACAAAAGAACCACTAGTTAACCAATCTTTGGCTAGCTTTAATCTTTATACTGGATAGGTTGGAACTGACAGTCTGGCTAGTTTGTTGTTGAATGTGTATGTAGGCTACCTGGAAGTTATAAACCAAAGGTTACACACACTAAACAAACTTTATCAGACAATCTTTATTTATGAGAGAGCTTGAATTAAACCTTGATTTACACATTACCTTTGAGTATATGATGCTGCTAATAGTAATAACAGTAGTGATCCACTTGTGTAATGCAGGCCCTATAGTATAGTTGCCTTGTCATAGGTATTCGTATATATTTATTTTATATTTATTCTTTGACATTTCCGGCTGCAACTCACAGCTAGACGACCAGTCAGAGCAGAATTTTGCCATTTACTGCATAGTTTGTAGGCCTGCTAGTTTGAACCTATACATTCTATGGTTTGAACCCACTGTCAGTTTGTACACAGTGACACAGACAACACTAACATATTGGATCCTCTCTTAGACAAAGAGAACACCATTTTAACATTTTAACTTCCTGAAAAATTTAGAATCTTGAATGAGATTTTGATAATAAATAAGGAAATGATTTGTCCACCCTGAAAAGGGCTTAGGATTTAAATGAGCTGTGAGGTTGGTTTTTCCTCACCCCACTCACCCTCCTTCCACTCCTCCCGACCTCCTCCTTCCTATCTCTAACTGCAAAACATCACTGTTGGTGACTCTGTGGCGACCCAGCAGTAAGTTCACACACATGAATGAAACGTTAGGCTGAATTACCAGTGTGCCATGAAGATTTCTTATAGTTAATAAAGTGGTAGTGAAACACAGAGACTTCTAAAACAGCCCCACTGAGTAGATACATTTCATGACTCCAGTGTGTTTCACATAAATCTAGCAACAACTGGAAATCAGAATCAGAAATACTTTATTGATCCCCGAGGGGAAACTCTTTTGTGACAGCTGCTCATCCCGTCAGTGCACACAGGAATAGAAGTTTTAAGCAAATCAGAATATAATACACTAACATACAGTATTGATAGGGGTATTTGGTGGTGATTATGATTTTACACTCTGTTCATGTGAATACATTAAAAGCAGACACCTTTTAATGCCATTTTAGCTTTGGGTAGAAGTTGCTTAATTGGATTTCTTATATTGAAAGACTAGTCTAATGTTTGTTTCCATTTTGTCTTACAGGTGTCCTCCTGTCCATCTACTCTCCTCTGTCAAAGTGCACACATTGAATTAATTCTCCCTGATTCACATATAATTATATCTAATCTATAAGCATTCACATTGTTTGAATCAATAAGTGTATATAAGTGCTTTTGTTGTTTAAACCTTTTATATATGGTAATAAATCAACCATTAGCTGTAAGGAGAAACTATTCTTTGATTCTGATTTTTATATATAAACCCAAATAGATTAAGATGGTTTAAGAAATTGAATTCAGGTTATTGTCACTGACATTAAAGTCATTTGTATTACAAACACTAAAATATACAAATACCATAGTGTTCAGTTATTGTCAGTACAACATTTGAGCATCCTGTCCGTCCCATCTCTGAGATTGGACTTTATTTCAATATTTTCAGCAAATAGATAAGCGTTAGTTGTTGACTCTTGTGCATTTAAATATGTAAGTAATAGTAGCATTGAAATAGTCTAAACATAGATCATGTTCATCCTTTCTGGTGTACCTTAAACTTGTTTCACCCTAGATATCTATATCTTCACAGGCATATTGTGTACAAACAAATGACATAATAGGTCACACACTCGCGCTCCTTTCGGCATGATGACTTTGAATCAGAGCGCCATTCTGTCATTTGTTTGTACACGATCCTCTGGAGTCAGCACCTCACTAATCTTGGTGTGTGTTCCTGCCTTGTACCAGTTCAAAGTTAGATTGAGCAACAAATACATTATTATACTATAATAATCATACTTATGCCATATCATACCTTTGCATGTCTCCTCAGGTTGCTGCTATGGCTGACTGCTGGTGAGCTTGTGGGACACTTGAAACTTTAATTTTTGGCTGTCCATTTGACAAGATGTCCACAAAGCTGCAAACAGCTGCTCCTGTGTGTTTGATATTAAATCAATTTAGGAGCTCATGAAAAAGGTGTATGACAGATGAAACAAATTTTCTCCCATCATAAAAACATAAGACTGAGCATATTTTGCCTTATTGACAGTTAACTACTAACCACTTTAGATTTAAAGATTGTATTATTAGCCTACTACTGTTACTTGTTAATTTGGTTTATTTTCCAGCTGACGTGAACATGTACAAGTTGGATTGCAAACTGAACCTTCTTGACTTTTGGCTAACTACCTTCCTTCTCACATTAAATGCCGGCAGCATTATGTCTTGAAGCACCTGTTAAAGGATAGCCGTACTTTCCTTAATATTAACGTTACTTGTTCAGACGGCACAACAAACGTTAGCCAACAGACTGTAGCTAGCTAAGACATTTGCTGATATGCAAATTATATAACTTGGATGGTAAGTGGGAAACGTGCTGATTGGATAGTCAGCATAGACGTTAAAACGTGGGCAAAATTTGTGTTTGTAACTCGTAGCTTGTAACTTCAGTGTCACATACAAAGATAGGACATTTGTGTGTCCGTCTTTCAGACTCTGAAACCTCACTGTTGAAAATATTCCTGCACATATTTTAATAACACATACGCAAAATATTTCTACAGCTGCAAAACCTTTTTACAAAGTCACACATTCAGATATGTGCATGCACATTTTTTTCACATGCACACAAAAGGTGATATACAACTGCAGGCTGTGAAATTATTTGTGAACATCATTTCACAAGGTCAAAAATATTAATGACCCTAATTTGTTTCCATAGAGGTTGGCCCTCTCATATCGTCTGTCTGCCAGGGAAAGGCGATTAGCTACATCCTGTCTGCAATCTCATTACACTCAGTCTGGGAGGATCCACAGGACACAGTCGCACTGCCACACAGAGAGAGAGGATGATCCCAGTCCTCCAAATTACACCACCATATAAGGCCAAATGAGGACTGGGGACTACTGGACCGAGCAACAATGAAGCCTAAGGCATGGCCTTAAATGCAGGGGCAATGATGACTTGATGAAAAAAAAAGATCAGGCTGTTGTTCCACTTAAAGAGCCCACTTAAACTGGAGTGCCCTACGTGCTTAATGAGCATGCTTGAGTGTATGACTACGGCAAGTGGTGCATGTTTGTGTTTACAACTGACTATTTGTGTGTTTCAAGTGGAGTGGGTCTTATGGTTATATGTCAAGTCAATGTCAGCCTTTAGATTTCACAGTTTACTGACTTTCTGTGTCACAGGACTTAAGGGAAGCCTGTGCTTTAGTGGAGAACAGAGGCATCAGTGTGGTTCCTCCTGAGTGGCAGCACAGTTTTTCACACCCTGGGCCGTCCACCTCTGTCGTAGCGCAGGTCAGGAGCCGTTCGTCATGAGAGGACATCTCAGAAAACAGGAAGAGTAACGGAGAAGAGGGGGTACTGATAGGTTGTCACTCACATTAGATCAGAGAACACAGCAAGTCAGCAAAGATTTGGGGAGTGATGGGGAGTGACAGCAGATAGCATCCAGTTCAGCTTTAAAAACCTCATCTATCTATCGAGCAATGACAAAGTGAAAGGGACAGCCAGACATTCTTTTTTACAGGGCCAGTTGCTCTAAGACTGATCAGTGTGGAGGTGGAATGGTAATGGCAGCTGCAGCGAGGGCATGACTGGAGATTGTGGGTGGAGTACAGTGGCCCACTGATGTAGCTGCTCAACACTAAAGCTCTATCAGGTCAAGGTTAGCCTGATTTACTGGAGCTTACTAATCAACTTCCCAGCCTGCATAGGACATTTGAATGTTTAAATCTAGATGCCATTTGGCAAAAAAAGGGCAGATGTGCAATTTTAAGTTACTTTTAGATGCTGTTATTTAACTGTGCCCTAAAGAGACTTTGTTGTGTGGCAATGTCAACAAAAGAAGTATGAAAGTGTGAACACCTTTTAAGCGAATAAATATCACACATGATGTGTCCACACTTTCTCTCCTCTTTTTATGAGACTGCAGCACAGTTTTTTTCACACTCATTTTGTGTTTGCTAAAACCAAGTCTACTACCCACAGACATCAGCAGACGTGTTTGTTTAGCTTGTTTCAGGGGGTAATTTTGTCTCCAGTCTGGTGTCTAGTTTTATTGTGGCCATATATCTGACTTGGCCAGTCAAGCATTTGAGTATATAAAAAAACCTGTCTTGCTGTACTGTCCCTAAAACTGGACAACTATGTTTACAAATAGAACCAGTCCCACAGTGTTGTCCCAATATGAAGGTAAACACCCCAAACAATTGAAAACCTATCACTGTCCCAATACTTTCTAACTGCATTGTAAGTAGTCAATTGGTATCTGCGCCAGTCTATCTAACAGAATTCAGTGACGAAATTAGTTAAATTAAAATGAATTACTCAGTCTAGCTAAAATTAACAAAGATGTTACAAAGCCAGAGCTACAGTATATTCATATTGTCTTCAGCAGTGTGTCAAAGTGATAATTAAAAACTCCCATAAGACCACATATAGACCGATATTAGAAAGACAAATAAATCTGATTGACAAGAGCTGTGACACTGTTTACAAAAAAAGTTCGTAAACTTTTGAAGTAAAAAGCGTGGACTGGCCGTCCACCGCAAGGTGTAATTGTCAGTCTTTACAGCTTGAGCACTTGGTGTGGAAGTTAGTATGCACACAGGCTATTCTCAGTGGACTTAACTCTTTTCAGTGCAGTACAGTGCATGTGTCAACCTGTCCCTTTTCTTCAAGACAAAATATACCCCAGACTCATGTAGTCATCAGCAGTCAGAAACAAAGAATGAATATTATGTAAACTGCCAAGCTGGGAAGACTGAATGATGTTAATCCAGTAGACTGACAAGCTTTATGTACATTGCCTAGAGGAATTCTTGGATTGATGAAGAATAAGGGGCAAAATCAACAATATTATGAATTACAGCACTAGTTGATTAAAAAAAAGATTGCAAATTAATCCTGATGTCAATGTAGCCTAATAATTTTTCCAGTTCCTATTTCCATTACCTGGTGTACCCCATTACTTATCAGACAACCAAAGAGAGTGATTTGTTCAGTATAGTTGATTGCTTCAAAGCAACTGATCAAAGGTGTCAGATTTACTGTGAGTATAGGGTAGCCTAGTGCAACATAAGATAAAATAGACACATGGAATATATGCAAGCAGTCCAAGTATCTAGAAGCCTGGTTTTGACAAACATCTGTGCTGCTTGTCTGATTACCTCCAGGTCTGTTTTCTGCAGTTGTGAACAAAAATGTCTGAAAAAAATCAATAAGAAGCTTAAGCAATGCATCTAGTTTAATATCAATTAGGATACAAGTCCCGTTTCTTAGAGTACTGATCGAAGATGTCATGGATTGAACCGGTGCAGCTCTGTGTTCACTTGGCTGTGTCTGCGTGCTCGGTGACTGGAGAGGAGTGGAAGAGGGAGGGGAGAAAGAGCAGCGCAGCAGCGAGCACGCCACAAGCCCTGAAATCCTGAAATAAAGGCGAACTTAGCTTGTATACGCAAGAATAATTTACTTTGGTTTACGACATGGTAGTTCGCATAGAACAACATACCGTTCCGGGGATTTAGGCGATAGGGCTGGGTCGTTTGTGGACTCTACTCGAGACGGCTGGAAACTCAGAACGAAAAAAAACAACAACAACACTGGAAAAAAGACGGGGGTTACACATAACAGTGACAATAAAACAACACTCCCCGACAAGTGGCCAGCCTGGTGTCGAAGGTGAAGTCCGAACAGAAAAAACTGGAAACATTGGTGAATTGATATTCTATTTGAGACATTTTAAATGACAGTTTTCAGATAGTGTTTCTGTGTGAACTTTATACTCAGGAAACAATGAAGACATAGCGAGCAAGAACTCATCAAGTGTCTCGAAGCTGCTAGCCATCCCGCTAGCGTTAGCTTGGCTATCTTGCAGCGAGCGAATGCGAAAGCTAACGCCCGCTAGTGCAGCCAAGTAAGCTAAGTTAGCTCGTCGGCTAACGTTAGCTTGCTAGCTAAACGCGTTTTTGAGAAACTTTTGGTGTTGTTTCCCCGGAGCCCAAACACTGAAGGAATTTTGTAAGAGCAGAGGGGAAGGGCAGGTTCCCTTCTGGACTTTCCCCCTCTACATATTTTCCTAAATATGATGGCTGCGGAGGTCAGCAGTGAGGATACGGGCTCGGTCACGACAGGGACAGGGGTGGCAGGCGGAGGAGGCCCGGAGACGGCCCCTTTCCCTTACTATCCCAAGTCGAGAGGAGTGCGTGTCACTGATTTGGGACAAGGACCAGCACCAACCCTTCACCAACATTTAAACATCTCTCCGGACTCACTTCCTGACATCAGTGTGATATATCCCATGTCTGGTGGGGATATGACCGGACCAGTGCTGTCCGCGACAGGGAGTGGCGGAGCAGGAGGTGGACATTCAATTTTCCAAGGAACAAGCTCAGGGACCGTGGGCGGCATTTGCTGCTCTCCCACCTCGGAGGGTCCAGCTAGTCGGATTTCACCCACATCAACAGGCCCGGATGGGCCCAGTGTCTTCCCCCCACTGCCACCACCTCCTCCTCCCCCTCCAGGCTGCGGGGGGCTCGGCGGCACTGTGGATGAAAACGACATGCAGGATGGACCGGAATACGAAGAAGAAGAGGTGGTGTTCCCCCTCTCTGCACCTCCCACGAACCAGTAAGTATACTACCAGTAAACATCAGATGTTGTTCATTGACACCTAGAAAGCAATTTCAAGCATCCTGTATTTTTCTTGAGTTCACTTCCTTTCTGCTGTCATGCCCTTGAGGTCTGAATTCATAGTCTCCTGCAGGTTCAATTGTGACTGGTGTCACTCACAACTATCAGTTATGATATACATTTACAGCCCACAATCATTACTCCATGTACTGTGGATTTGTATAATCGATAACCAAATCGTTACGGTCATGAAATAATCTCAATTTAATAACCTGTAACCTATTGTGTATATTTTTTACATTTACAACATGTTATACTTTTTGGAAGAATCAAAATTAGTCAGATGGAGTTGAATTAGTAGCAGAATATGCAATTTGTTGATACTTTGAGTCTTTGTTTTAACAGGCAAAGTCAAATTGTTGTTAGATCAAATTCTTACACCCCTATTAAAAATGAAGCTAACAGTACAGTAATGTGTGCATTTCATATTTTTACAATCAACAACATGAACCTTACAATGAGAAGTGATACATTTAGAGTAAATGTGCCAATTTTAAGCATTTTTCTTTATTGACTATCTTATTGTTGATTTTATTTATTATTTATCAATAATTGATCAAATATAGAAAGTCTATTGGGTGCACTGAAGTGCATCTTGTTTATCTACTAGTAGCTGTATTTATATAATAGACCAGCTATTTTTACAGCACAACCAAAGTGATTAGTAAGTATATAAATAATAAACACAAACACTGAATCAACAATGAATCAACAATGAATAAAGTAAAATAATGCCATCAAACAAAATTGCTTCTCCTGCTCCTTATCCTGTCTTATTCAATAAATAAATAAATAAAATAAAAATAATTCAACACAGTAAATGTGTGTAATTTACACATTATTTGGATTACATAGATTAGTGGAGACTAAAGATACAAGACACTTAAAACAAAGCCTAACTCAGTCTTGTATCAATAAAAAGCTGTAAAAATGCCTATCAGGTAGAAAAATGTTGCGTTGCTGTTGCGTTCTCCATAAGTCTTACTGGTTTTTGTTCAAGAATATGAGCATGTCCACCTAGTAGGGGGTTAATTGTGCAGTCTTTTCACTATAAAGAAATTGGCTGATCAGTTTCATAAGGGAAAACAATTGGCAGATCAGTTTTGCCATGAAGGAATGGTCATAGGAAGCAGCTGAAGTGAACTGGTTTAACTGGAGTTGCAGGTGACAAGCGCTTATACTTCACTCTGGGTGAGGTCAGTGCATGTTATCTAGGTAAGCAACATCTTTATCTGTGCGTTTCCTGTTGTATCAAAGACCAGTTGTGTCATGCCTGCGTCATGGCCTCTGATCACATTTGCTCACAACTGTATGGAGTTCAGCTTGAGTCAGGGTGCTGGAAACACCTGCATAGACCTGATATCAGGGGATGCTTAAATACTGCAATACTATTCAATTTGTTTTGACTGACTTGTGATTGGTACAGTGTCACACTGCAGCCCCATAAAACTTGTCACTGCAATAGTAACCTAAATATTTAAAGTGAAGTAATGTGCTCTTATAGCTACATGGGAAATAGAAATGAGTTAGAAGAAAAATCGAATGTTTCTGCTTTGCTGCACATTTGTCTACTAATGGCCAATTTACAGTCCTCTGACTTAATGGACATTATGTGTTAGAAATATAATATTTTGTTTGTGATTAAAGTGAAACAAGTGTAAAACAGGGTATTTGTAAACCTTATTTGATTGCAGCATTGAAAATGTGCCCTAAGCGTTGTATTTTAGAATCTCTAATTATAGGCATTTTATGAATTTATCAGGCATGCACACAAGCACATGTCCAAACCCGTGTGTGTGCTGGTGTTGTAATAACCTAAATACGGCCCTCCCATTTGTTACAGTCTCATTAGAGAACTGCTGAGCTTTGTCATTTCTGGCCCTCATACTGTAAGATATGGAAGTGACTGGGCCTGGAGTGTGGATTCAGCTCTTATTTTAGGAGCCACTCTATATCTCCCTGTCAGATTACAGAGGAAGGGGAAGGCCAGCATTTCACCAGTCTTGCCTGTACTGGTAATGAACAGCCCTAAATGGAATTAACTGCATTTGAATCCAAGTTCTTACATATAGTACTACTGTGAAAGTAGTAGTTTTGCCAAGGGAATACAGACTTCTTCATGGGTTTGCACTTGGATTCCAGTTTATCAACTTGCAGGGTTGCCAGTGAGGTAGTGGAACAGTTGTCACTTGTGCATGAATGGCATTGATTTTCTTTGGTCTTGCTTGTTTCACAATGAGAGACTTGTAGTCAAATGTTTCTCTGCCACATTCACTAACACATAACTTTACACGCTGGTTAGAGTCAAAATGAATCAACTCACTCTCTCACTCTAGCCAACTCTGAGATGCTTTACTCAACCGAGTTGTGCAAGGCAACATACACAACACAAGCCTTTCCTCTATTTTTGGTTTGTGGTTTTGGTGAATTGCTTGTAGTGGTGATGAATGCACAGGAAAGCTGGACCGCATTTCTTTAAAGTTTCTGGTTATTATTAGTCCACAAGTTCCCAATACATGTTGCATTTGACAGTATTTATCAAAATGAGGCCTATCCTTATGGCCTTTATGGACATTGAACTTTGTCTGCATCAAACTGAAGGATGTAGGCTAGCTCTGTAGAAGGATAGTGACAATAGTGAAATTCTGCTCCTATGATATACTGTATTTTTTCTTTCAATGCTTACATTTTTTAAATTAAATAGTTTGCTATGATCAGATAATTGTACCCAGCAAACATGTGGTTTAAAACATTGAGGTCAAATGCTGAAAGTACATATTTGTGTGTTGCTCCAGTGATGTTGATAGGTTTTCAATGTAGTGAGTCCTTGGGACCCACAGGTGGTCATTTGAGTGGGCCCCACGAAAATGTAATGGGTCCCCAATAAAATTTGTGTTTTTTGACAAATTGTAATGTTAAACTTGTGTTTAGGAATGGGTATCATTACAGTTATCTCTCTTATCGGTTCTTTTTCATTACTAAATTGCTTTTTAAAAAATATTAAAAAAGAATACATTCAGAAAAGGATTAGAATTTAATATTTTAAATATAACTAAAGGTTGTTTCTAGATAGTAATGTTTACAACAATAAACTCAATATTTCACTGTAAACAAATCTAAAATGTAAATAAAATAAATCATATTCCTGACAAAAAGTTTAGAAAGAATGAAGAACATAGACATCAGTCAGTATCAGTCCTTCCTCTGCTGCTGATGTGATTCACTGCCTGCAGGTAAGTTACCTGATAGAGGGAGGAGGGGCAGGTTTGTCTCAGCCAGCAGCTGAGTCTACATACAGACAGCTTTTGTTTTAGCTTGTTTGTAGCAATTTGCTATTAGCCGAGCTAGCGCGCTGTGCTTGTGTAAACATAGCGCCGGTGGATCAGACTGCCGACAGAGCAGATTAAATGAAAATGCGCAATGAGGCTGCAGCCTGATAATAAATTACACCAAGTTTTTTGACAGCAAGGTTTCTTTAGTTTATTTATATGATTTCAACACGTAGTGTTGCATTGTCTCCTGGACGTGTCGATAGTGAGTTTATTGCGTCCTTACAGATTGTAATGCGTCTGAGACACAGGACGTGTACCTAGCAACATCACTGCTGCTCATGAGAACACCTACCATTGGCAATATAAGCAAGGCTAGACACAGGCTCTCCTAAAAGCTAGGCACACAGCCTTCATTCACCTTCTTGTCTGGCAGTGGATGCTATAGGGTGGAAGTCATAAGGTGATGCCTTTGCCTTGAAATTAATACCCAGTTAAGGCGATGGTCTGTCCCTCCTTAAGAATGTGCTACTGATCCACTGTGATAGACAGGGCTGATATGTGGACCCTCTGTGAGGTTACTGGCTCATCTAGTGGTGCTGTCCTATAGATGATGCCTAACTTAATATACAAGGATTCGGGCAAAATGCATCACAATCATGGACATAGCTCAAGTTCTGGCCTGGAGGCAATAAACTGATATGGCCACATTTTATGGCAGAAAATCAACTTATCTTGTGTCACATTATGTATGTGAACATCCAATCTATGTGTAATACAAGACATGCATAAATTTTTTCGTCAAGGACTTTTTCCCCTACTGTGCCTATAATAGCATAGGGCAGAGGAAAATCTACCATTGGCAGCAATGGGTGTTACATTCACAGCTGACTACCCTGACTTCCCTGAATGATTCTGAATCTCACCCTGTCCCATCAGCTGTGTAGCTAGCTGTGTATACCTTCTATAATCGGGCTCCTAGACTGATCTTGTATTCCTTTTGAGTTATGTTAGCGACCTGCGAAGTGCATGTTGGAAGAGTGATGGTGGAAAACTTCCACACTGTTGGAAGTGGTCCCACTGTGTGTTGCACAGTGACTGTGAAAGCTAAACTTGGCACATTTGCAGAGCACGGCAGAGTGAAAATGTGAGAGAGAGAGAGAGAGAGAGAGAGAGAGAGAGAGGGAAACAGCAGTCACATTCATTCACACCGCTGTATAACAATGTGTCTTTCATAAACAATGACTGCAGTACTGCAATAAGAATTTCACACTGATGATAGCTTAACGAAGAGGCAAGAGTGAAGATGTCAGGTGGCGCTAACAGTGCGTGTTTCTGCTGCCACTAGAAACTCTCCAGCCCAGTGCCTGAGCTTAAACAAACAGCATGTTGGGAAACAAGTCGTTGATTTTGAGTTTCCACGAAGATTAGTGAGGATTTTAGGACATAAAGGGTTTCCCTGGCGAGGTGGTGGTAGGAGGAAGGAGAAAAGGGGGAAAGAAAAGTTGGATTTGAAGATCAGTGGCTGTGTGAATGAGTTTACCCGATTTAGCATTTGGCTGTGGAAACATCTCTGTAACTGCAGTGTTAATTGAGTACCCATACTACCTAATTGCCCTTTGTGTAGGGTGGCAGAGACAATGGGATTCTAAAATAGCACATGGATCATGTCACATAACTTAACTAGGTTATTCCCTGATGGAGATTGTTCCCACTAGCCAAAATGTTACAGCACTTTTATAACAAAGCAGGGTCTTATTAATGGGATTAGACCATTACACAGTTTTGATGACTGGTGAGCCCAGCAATTAGCATTAAGCCTGTAATTTCCTGTCGTACATTTTTGAAATTACTGTAGTACTCCTAGCTGGAAAGTTATATAGACTGTTGCAGCGTATATGAAACTGTGTTTGCACCTTTTTGCACAACTGTCCGCTCAGTCTCCCAACCATTACAGGGAAGGATGCACATGCGTACGGTTGGTTTACTAGACCCATTGATTGAAATACCAGTCCCACTTTTATTAGTGTAGGCTCTGTGCTGTGCATTGATAAGGCAAGGCCTATGGTTTCCACGCATTTTCAATGTGTTACACAATGTCCTGTCATGCCCTTCCAATACCCACACTGCCCTGCCTTTTCTCTCCTGCATCCTGTTTTCAAGACTTCTGAGCCGCTCATTGTGGCCTTAACACTATCCTCAGAAGCTTTTCAATTGTGTTTGACAATACCCAGGACTTTTGATTTGAATGACTTTTCACATTAGTTAGGTGTGCTGAATAATAAGTTGGGTACTTTGGATAGACAGTGTTACAGTGTCAGGTTAGGTACAGGCATGACTTACACAACAAGTATAATAAAGGTGTTTGTTTTAAGTGTTGTCATTGCATTGTTACTTGTACAAAAGAGCAGCCACATAACTGAAAGCTAGTGTTACACATTTCCATTTGTCTGTCTTGTGGATGTTTGTAAAAGTTACTCCACATTCAGTTGGACAAGAAATTCTGGTTTAAATTTAGCAGGAAGAGAATATTCTTAACTGGATGCCCCTGCTTGTAGAAATCAAAAGGACAGAAGGAATATTCTATGGGTAGATGACAGTGAACTATATCATCACTGATGTAATGATGTTATTTCAGAGAGGCTAATTCACAGCAGGAAAGCTGAGATGTCTTGCTGGGCATTAAAATGATGATGGTTGTTTAGCATTCAGACTGAGCAAGGCTAAAGATGTGTGGATAGCCCTTTCCCATGTCTCCATCTGTACAGACCGCCCCTGTGTGCTGTCACCCTCCTTTCCTGCCCTGACTGAGGTACACAAGCTGTGGCAATCCATCATGTGCAAAGGAAAACAAAACTAACTCACAGCTGTTGTCAGGCCTTCACAGCTCTCCACCTTTTATCTTTTCATTGTGGAAACTTGAGCCAACAAATATAAGTAAATGGTTATGGGATCACAATTTACATAGTTGTTTGGCTGGTTGGTTAGTGCATAAACCCATACAGGTTTTACATTAAAAGCTCTGCCGTTTGTTCATTTACTAAAAGAATGCTTGGTGTGGGGTTGAAACCAGTCTGAAATTTTGAGGGTGAGCAAGGTTCACGTCATCATGTGTTTTAATCTTTAATCATGGTTGAAGCCAGATGTATATAAAGTTCTCTATAAGGCCAGTAGAGGTCACAAGGTTGTGTGGTTTGTTTCCACTAATGCATGTCTGTGTATTCGAGTGTTCAGAGGCATCACATAAATATGTATTCATACAGTCGTCCATGTGTGTGCAGAGATGCCACTCCCTACCCTTGCTGTCCCACTGCTTCAAAAACCAATAGGCAGCGTGCTCATGATGCATGGCTTTATGAGAGAGAAAGAGGGAAGGGTAAGAGAAAGTCAGAGCAGGAAGAAGTGGGAGCAAAGACTACAGGGCTTCAGTGTGCCTCAGTCTCTGAAAGATCAACTTCTTCAAAACAGTGTCTAAAGGATAATGGAACCAGATATGATCCTCCAATTTTCCTTAAATTAGTTAGCACAACTAAATGCATGTGGGGTGTCAGTCTGCATCTCTGTTTTCTCCTGTTCATCTTACTTCCATGGATGTTGCTCATTGACCCTAGCGACGGGAGATGACTGTATCAGGGCGGCAGCAGGGTCACATCATCATGCCTTGTACGGATTTAGAGCTGCCTTTGCTCTGCTTTCCACGTTGGAGCTCACAGCTTTTGCCTGGCCAGCAACAGTATCAGAGAAGTGGGTGCACCTTGTGAGACCACGGGACACATGAGGGAGATGCAGCAGAGGGTAAACTTGGCGTAAGTGGGGCATCAAATCACTCTGCAACTCTAACCTTGCCTCCTTAACAATGGGCTGGTAGAAAGAGCTGACAACTCCTGCTTATCAACATTTTTTTATTTTAGGATTCCAATTTTATAATAGTTAAATATTGTTTGTTAAAAAGTAAAATCATGTGTGTAGTTCATTCATTTAATATTATCCAGGGGACTTTCATCTATGTGAAATCTTTCAGCTAACTGTGCTCATCTGACTTTTCACTTCGACTAAAACAGGAAATCTACTTCAGATCTTTTTGTGTCCTTGTCCTTTGTGTACTTTTGTCTAATCACATAATTCAGTGACCTGACACATGGAAGTCAGGAAAGGTCATATTACATGTTTTACTAAAATAGTAATATGTGATGTCCAGACAACCTAATGGAGTATAGTGGCTCTATTTAAGAATGTTAGTGGGGTGTTTACTGGGCATTACATTTGTGTTTAGAAAACATGTTGTACTCGGTACCCCCCCCCCATAGAAAGTAAGCAGCTCCCATGAGGTGCATTGCTAATGTATAGTGATTCAATGGTTCATTTCTTTTTGATACCGATGAGTGCTGACAGTATGTCTGTGGAGATGTTTGAGTACAGCTGCATCCATCAAGACAGAAGAAGATGAAGAAGAGAGACAGTAGCTGGAGAGAAAGAACTCAATGAGAGATAGACAGACTGACAGAGAGACAAGGTCCAACTCACTCAAGTCACAGTAACCTGTGTCTGTCCTTTTAGTCTTATTGCCCTTAGCAAACAGAGAAAAGACAAAAAAAAAAAAGTCAGATTTTTCTAGCATGTGGTAACAATAAAGCTGTACATAAAGTGGATGGGCACAAATAGTAGAATCTTTACTTACCTGAAAATCCCTAAAAAAAAAAAAAAATCCCCATAAAACTTCAAAATTTAAATATCAGCATATTATAGTATTTTAAAGAATGGATATCGTAGAAAGGGTTTCAGTCGTAGTCATCTGGACACTGTTTTCAGAATCAAGACGTTTCGGCTCCCATCCGGAAGTCATTCTCAATTGTGAAGAAATGGGACGGGAACTAGAAATTTAATCTACTCCTAAGCCCTGCCCTCAGGAAGGAATATACCTGAGTATCTGTTGATAGCTAGTTTCACCTGAAACTGACCTAATTGTTTCATGATGGCCCAGTAATCAGTAATCAGGCCTATTGTTTTCTGGCTGCACCTACCTCATCACTGTTAAGTACCTGATTAGCATATGATTGGCGTGACCAAGGTGCTAATACACTGTGATAGACTTTGGACAGATTGAATCTCAGACCACCATTTCTGTTCAAAGAGGGGTTCTCTTTTTTCACAAAAATGGCTTCCTTGACGCCCTGTTCAAACCAACTCTTCTCTCTACTTAGAATCTTCACCTTGCTGTCTTCAAATGTGTGGTTTACTGATTACTGGGCCATCATGAAACAATTAGGTCAGTTTCAGGTGGAACTAGCTATCAACATATACTCAGGTATATTCCTTCCTGAGGGCAGGGCTTATGTAACACAGAGTATCTTAAATTTCTAGTTCCCGTCCCATTTCTTCACAATTGAGAATGACTTCCCGATGGGAGCCGAAACGTCTTGATTCTGAAAAGTGTCCAGATGACTACGACTGAAACCCTTTCTACAATAGAACACTCCTGGATGAATGAGGGACTACATCGTCTTAAAGAATGGATAATGTACTTGTAAGTGCTTCAGCAATCCATTAAGTGAGGCTTATTTAATGGTCCTACCCAACATACTCTGGGTATCATTACTTTTTAAAAATAGTTACGCTTGAATGATTTTGGTCAGTATGCAGTGTCCTCATTTTGAGCACAACCGTAGCTTGTCATTGCTTCAACTTCTGTACTATTTTAGCAATAATTCCACCTTGGGATGACACACTATGCCCCAGAGAATTTAAATATCATATATATAATATATTTTCCCATAGCATATAGACTGAGGTTTTTTTTACTCAGATCGATGTTGTCATTTTCTTAACCCATTTATAAGTCATTGCCTAATTCATCCTATGGGGAGTATACAACATGCTTATGCTGATACTGCTGTCTAAAATACCCTAATCATGAGTTGAGTGCACATTAATGACCCAAACAATGCGAGCAGCATATGCTGTTTAGGTTAGAGTTTATTTGCCACATTTATATTGCTGTATAAAAATGTCTGTATGCAACAGCCCTTGCCCACTTAATTAAAATGATCAATTACATACATGCATGATATGCACTCACATATTTTCTTTTCTGCAGTCACTGCAGCTACAGCACAAAACAGTTGTGTTCCATTTGACTTCCAAAATAAAACAACTTCATTAAAGAATTGTAGAATTAAATAGATATATTCATCCAAGTAAAGTATTTAACATTAATTTGTGCTTCTCTCTTTCTCAGGAAAAGTCTTATCATATTGTATTCTGCAAAATATTAACTTTAACAAATTTGGTCATCTTTGTGCAGTTTCTTTTGGACAATTGTAGATTGATTTTGTAACTTAAGTATCTCTCAGAACAGTTGGAAGCAGAAAACTATTGTGTTCCCACTGTGTGCTTCCTGTGGCTTCATGGTGCCACAGGTTGTTCTTTCCAAATCAAAAGCTATAAACTGTGAGAGAACCACAGTGAGGGTTTATTTGGCTCAACACTACATGCATAATCTACAAACAGAATGTCATTCCTGTCCTGTCAGAGCTCTTGTAATGGAATATTTTAAGGCATTCAGCCTTAAAATATAGCCAGAAGGATTGTGTACACAATAAATCATGCTGCTATGCTTGCTGGAGCCTAAGCCCTATATTTTGGCCTCATGCCCAAGCTTACTAGGCTTGGGCATGTTCGATTTCAGCAGTGCGCAGAAATATTGTTCTTGACAGCATGACACAATTAGCTGAACTATGCATATAGCTTAACCTAGTAACTCGTATGCTCACAGGAACAGCTGAAAGGATTGTCACTTGTCCCATTATGACGTGACTAAATTGGTGTCCTGTGTGAAAGTAAGGTTCAGGATCATTAACAGTTATTGTAGTTGTGACTTGGTGTACTAGTGTAGAAAGCACTGTCATTTGCCATGCTTGTGAGTTGACACAATACCATGCATTAAGATCTGTGCACACTCAATATCTATCAGTTTGCATTAGTTAAGCCTGTTTTAGTTTACCGTGGGAGAACTGTATGCAGAGACATAAATGCCTTATCCTGAGTTGAGCTTCGGTAAAGGAGAGAACCAGGACGTCACTGTGCTGCTTGCTGTTCATGTACTGACATGACAGCTTAAGCTGATAGTAGCACTGTATCCTATCACTGCTGTCATGGCTTATGCTCATAGTCTGTTTATCATAACACCCTTCCTGCCTGGTTTACCCACTCACATCCCATGTCATTATGGACAGTGTAATTTAAGAATTGAACATTATAGCTCATATACATGAAGCTACAAGAAACGAAATGCCCTTTTCCAAATCTATAGATTGGTGCGATGTACAGTGCACACAATATAAAATACTTGTTAAAACACCACATTTTATTCTGACCCTTTCCTTAAGGTGCAGACACCATGATGTTAGGGGTGTCTGTGTTAGATGTGCAGAAAACTAAATCAGCAGGCTACATAATGGTGCAGATGACCTCAAGGCACTGTATAAGTCCACATGGCTGTGGTTGCTACGGCAACAAAGAAAACATTTAGTACAGCAGTGAAGTAACAGAGGAATACAACAGCTATAAAATGTTTGTTTTTGTGCGATGAACAGCAGCTCAAACTCAAAATGCATCAAAGCAACCTCTCCCAACATGTAACTCAGTGAAAAGTTTTTGTGCTGAATGTTGATTATTACTGGATTAAAATACACCTGAGAAACAAGACTGGTTTATGCACTTTATGCACCTGCTTGATTTAACAATCCAATTAATAGCATAACAAGGTCTGTATTTCACTCTTTGTGTATTTGAGTATTTCAGTAATTAAGCAATGCCAACATGCTGTTTATTGTTACATGTCTTTCCAAAGCCAAACATGGTAGGTGATGAACCGATATATTATCTCTGCCGTTTAACAGTTAATTTGATAATTCACCTGTTGCTGAGCTCCACAAAACACCAACAGTAAAGCTCCTCTGCATCCTGCACTAAAACAAAGCAGTGTTTTGTAGTTGGGTTAAATACATAATGCAAACCAATATTGTTTTTCATCCACACTTGGAATAAGTTGCTTGTTCACAATGTACAGAGGTCAACAAGTCCCCATTCTATCAACTGTACCTAGTTAGTTAGTCAGTCATATGTAAAAGGCAAAATTCAGAGAAGAACAGTATTCCATATTTGAAAACTTCAGGTCTGTGTTGAAACATTTATGAACCAAGCATTTTAAAGTTGAGAAAGCTAAACTAGAGAAGCAGCAGGTGAGCAAAACAGTTATGATGACATTTCTAGGAGTTGATTGTAAGGCCACCAGTATCATTAATTAGATATTCTCAATTTGGAGTTTCCCCTACCTTCAACATTAAGTCAGTGGTATAATTGTGGGGTGGTAATCAGGTCTATTTAATGACTTTCTGTTAGAAACCTTTTACACATTCAGCCTAATTGTAATGACATTCTAGTTTACTTGTTCCTGTTTTCTAATCTAGGGTACAAGATTATGAATCATTTTTGTTAATGTCACCACCACGTTCGATCCTAGTTTGATTAGGCCTAGTTCTTGTTTAAAGCAAGAACCTATTTCTTGGTAGAGAAAACATCATCTTTTGGTAGTGACCCGTGGGTTTAGGCTTGCTAAATAACTTGAGACTGGTTACCAGTCAGTTTCTGATTTCTCTTTTTTTTAATTTTTTTTTTTACTATTTTTATACATCTTTATGATTTAACATTTAGTTATTTTTTAGACATCTGGGTTAGATGGCTGGGAAGACAAGTAAAAAGTTTTCAGAGTCAGAATCCAAAAATGAAAATGCAGAAGTACTAAAGTGACAGGGTTGTTGCAAAAACAATGGTCAAAGATATTTTAGACCTCTGCCTTCTAATCTAAAGTTCCCACCAGTCTTGCACTTCAAAACCTTAATAAATGTACTAAAGTTAACACGCAAATGTTAGACTTGGTGTGACTTGGTTGGACCATGTGTGGTGGATAGCGCTTTCTGTTTTATAGTAAACGGCATATGTTACTATTTTTATACTTTCGCCTGCAACTCTGAACAGAATTGGTTAGCTCAGTGTTTTTCAACCTTTTTTGAGCCAAGGTACATTTTTTTAATTGAAAAAAATCACAAGGCACACCTCCAACCGAAAATGTTAAAAAAATTAAACTCTGTAGCCTATATTAACAATATACAGTCATTCTTATCAGTGCCTTGAATAGGAATCAAATAAACACAAAGAAAAAAGTCTTTTATGATCTTTCATATTTCTTCTTTCAAATAAAAAGTTAAATTAACAATATACAGTAATTTTCCACGGCACACCTGACGATCTCTCACGGCACACTAGTGTACCGCGCAGCACAGTGGTTAAAAAACACTGGGTTAGCTGATGCAGTTCTTGGAAATTTGTACCACAGTCTAACCCACAGCAGCAGGCTGTCTGGCAGCACGACGATGCAAGTTTATCAGTTTGATTCAACATTTTGCTACATTAGTATAGCCTCCCTCTATAAACTTGCATGACTTAAGCCAAATAAGTTTCTAATATATTATTGTCAAAACAGTAGACTGAGCCACAATCTTCCTGGAGTAAGGCTAGGAACCACCATTCGTGACAGTTTAATTGGGTTAACAGTTAGTACAATGATGAAACAAATAATAGAAAAACAGTTTGGTGAAACAGTTTATATGATTGCATCATAATTCTACTGTATTTCACGTTGTAAATGGTTACGTCATATCTTAAAATGTGATACGGTAGTGTTTACTTCGTAATGCTTTTCAAGAATAAAACGCTGAATTTTTTGTAAAAAAAAAAAAAAAAAAAAAAGGGAAAAGAGGCTGTGACACAGGATTAATGAGCGCCGGAATCCGACGTCTAGGGCAGAATACCGAGTTATAACGGACCTGTCTGATGTGTGTAGAGGTGTGTGGGGTTATTGTGTAGCAGCCAGGTGTCCTTCGCATGTAATTTAATCAATGTAAACACACCATTACACACAGCCGTCCAGCGCGTCATGGCACTGCGCTCCGGTGCTGCATATCTCCAATCGGAGGCTGCAGATTTATCAACATGTGTGCTCTGCTGCCTCCAGACAGCCGCAGGGATTTAATTATCTGAAGGATTTACTTTTCATACAAGCAGCTGTGGCTAACAGATACTGAAAGAATCACCTATTTTAATTTCAATCAATTCGATCAATGCAAACTGCTTTACCGGTTTCTGCTTTAACCACATCAAAAGTTATTTTTGAATCATGATTTAAACCCATTTACTGGCTGGACAGTGTTTTATTAAAATAGTTTTTACATTTTAATCATTATTGCCTTATTTCTGCACATATGCTCCCAAGTATTTAGCTTGCGGTTGTTGACAAAATCATTGAAGTGGCAGCTGAGTGACGCAACAGAAACAGATGTGGTTCTGAAATGTCTATTTTCTACCAAAATGCCAACAACTTGCTTTTTGCTGCCTCATTTGAATGATCCTCCCACCTGTTTGTGGAAAATACCAAACTGTCTGGGAGCTGCTTGCGCTGGCCATTGCACCACCACGAAAATAGGGCCCTATGTGTTCAGGTGTGTATGGATAACTACTTGTTAACTAGTTGTTTAGAATGGCTTAAAGCAATGAAAACAGTAACTGGCCCTCACATTGTTTTTTGTATCTTATTGTGTCTAGTTTTGACTAGAATGTTTTTGTAGACGTTGTGGTTCGGGTAATTTGTTTCTGAGACCCAGGGTCTTGAGTGGTGTGTGTATGTGTTAGTGGGGGCATAAACTACTTAAATCATATTGTGCTGTAATAATTGGAACCTAGCTAGATTGGCTTGTAGGATGGTGTGCCCAGCTCTGTTTCTGCCTTCTTTCACAGTGATCTATCTTTCCCTCTTCACTGTTCTATTTCCCTTCAGTGTTATTTCCCCCAGCTTTCCCAGCCCCTCAAGGGCTTGGACCTATTCATCAACTGCTCTCAATCGCCCTCTTCAATTCTCTTATCACCCAAATTTCCCCAAAGCCCCCTCATGGACACTTAACTCTCCCTCTCTTCTTCAGAAAGCCTTCTCCAGCTTACTCCATGATAGCAGACGTTGTCGTGTTTTCTATACACGTAGAGACCTCTACTTGCCTAAACCAGATGGGAGCCTTTAGGTCTCCTGTGAAAAGAGCTACTGCAGCACCTCATTCGTCTTCTCACCGCTGGATGTTTTTCCAGTCACTGCCCTCCATTCTGAGAGGCACCAGTGGCCTAAATTTGGAAACGCATGTTAATTTTTTACCCCAGCTGGCATGGACCTGTCAAGTTCAGCCTCACCTGCTGAAATTTTAACCAGTGTTGTTCTTAAGGCTTCTGTTTAATTCAGAAAGCAGCGAGACTAATGGTAAGCTGGAAACTAGAAAAAAAAGAGCTTTTGGATTTAAGCTTTTGCGTGCCGTCCCCTTTCCATTTGTTTTAGAATACATGACCTGCTCATTCTGTCTTGGTTGTACTCATGAAAGTAGGTAGCAAAATGTATTAAAGCTTCATATCTAATATTGATTTCATTATTAATTAGTCTATCAGTCATTTTTTGACACGCATTTCCAGAACTGAAGAAGCTCTATGCTCTCAAGGTTAAGGTGGAAATGTATTAAGTAGAACACATGACATCGGGTAACCTGATGAAGGTGATTGTTTGATGTGTTGAAGTCACTATTATGATTCAAGTTTTGCATTTCACAAATATGATTTGTGATTGCAGCCCTGTACAATTTTTATTTCTGGTTATTTTCTAAAACTTGATTGTGAAAAACTCAAAAGAATTCAGTGTTGTTCTATATTATTAGAAAGATGTTTGATAACAGAGGCACTGTGTCTTCAAAGTGTTCAAAGTGTTATGTGGTAGGCCCAATATTTCTGATTAATTAACATATCTTACTTGCTTGTTTCTGGAGTCTGTTGGCCTCTGAAAACAATAAATCACATCCTTCTCCCATTATGTTTACCTCATTGTTGGTTGTTTTGCCACAATTCTTGTATTAGTTGTAAGTGGTCTCTTTTATTTTTATTTTCATATTGTGTATTGTAATAAATATTGTTATAGCATGATGTATGGAATATTTTTTAACGTGTTAACATTTTCAGCCATTGTGCACATACATTAAATCAATCAAGCAGTTGAATTTATGACTTGTCACAAAAACATTTCATGGCTATACATTAAGATGCCATTTGTGTAGGCTTACATATATAGCTGTATAACTGTCTACCCTTCTAATTATTTCCTCCTTGTCTGTCTTTCTCAGGTGGTACCATGGCAAGCTAGACCGAACCATTGCTGAGGAGCGGCTGCGCCAGGCCCGGACCCCTGGCAGCTACCTCATCAGGGAGAGTGACCGCCGGCCCGGTTCCTTTGTCCTGTCTTTTCTCAGTATGACCAACGTGGTCAACCATTTCAGGTATGACACAGAACATGCAACAAGCAGAAATAACTTAATCTCAGTGATAGGCCCAGTCTGAATCTGCAGCAAGAGCCCACTTAAATGCCTTTGCATTGGGATTTTTGCATTGACAAATTTAGGTGAAGTAGTAGTAGTAGTTATTAGTAGTTATAGTAGTTATTTTGAAGTAGCTACTTTCAGAGATGTATCATATATACCTGACCTGACTTGGCCTACACAGTGCTGACAAAATCTTTGTACAATGAACTATTTTTTATCCATTGCTGCAATAATTTACTGGCAAACCAAAATGGTCCCAAACAGGGGATTTACATGAAATAGGAGGGTCCTCGAGGTCTTTGTGTTTACCATACCAATTATAGAAGCTAGATAGACTTCGCTAACCTGTCTAGCATAGTATTGCTAAAACCCTACAAGTGAAACAGCTTTGTGGCTGGAATAGTTAGAATAGTTTGGTGCAACATGAAATCTTGCACCTCTGTCTATAGAGTCCTGTTAGTAGGTGAAATAGAACATAATGTGGCATCCCACAATAAACAGGCAGCATGCAAGTAGAATATAAGGATAGGGGAACTACAGAAGTTATTCATTACCTGCTAACCAAAAGGGCAGAAAGCCAGAGACACTGCAGTGAAAGATCAACCGCATAGATGAGTCGATACTGAAGTGAGAATGTTTAGGTTTGAAAAGTGGTTTCTGGTGACTTGTCATCATGCCATTGCATTACTTCAGCCTATTTGTGTCAAAGTCATTTAAAGAGACAGAAGTTTGAGAAAAATGTTTTTTTTATAATGCATATCAACATGCATGCTTAGATGTCTGCTGAAACCCATGACTCTGTGTGTAATGCAGAACACTTTTCTTTCATGCAGTGTGTGTGGGTAAAAAAAGAAGACAGCACGAATGTCTAGCAGCAATACTTTGGGGGTATTTTACAACCTTACAGTCAATAAAACAAGACAGATTAGGCATTACAGTATGTCCTCCCCCTCAGTGGATATGTTATATTCAGTATGAGGATATATTAACCCAGCAGTTCACACATAAAGGCCATTGTGCTGATTTTGGTAGCACTCTTCCACCTCTTTTCTCAAGCACACTGCACCCTCATTGCTCAAGCAATTTAGGTTTTTCTCTTACTTAAGTTTGTTTTCTTTTTGATGCACCTGTAAGTAAACCTGTAAGTAAAATAGAATCTGTGCATTTTCTAGTATTTCCTGTAACTACTCTACTGCTCTTGTTTCTCCAGAAAATGCACTTTTCTAATTAAGTAACAATGACATCATCTCCTTCACTCACATTGATTTAATGTGGACCCATGATGTCATTGATGCCGGAAGGAAGGAGCCCTTCTGTAAGGGAATTATGAACATAAGGTTAATTGCATGACACCTATGCATCAAAAGGTCGATGTCCTTAGATTGTGCATGCAGCAAATGAGTAATAGCACAAGTGCGCTTATTATAAACCCGCAAACAGAGATCCACTCAACTGATGAGCAGAGAATTAGGATTAGTGACTCTGCAATGGGATATGGTTCAGAGCAGTACTTTTATCACACCATTGATTTTCAGGTTTTTAATCTGACTCACAAATTATGAATATCATGGTCTTGATTGGTGGATTCAACAGGGCAGCCTCTATCTCTCTCTTTCTCTCACTGTCTGAAATCTTCTCTAGATAGATATTTACTCTTTTCTGGTGTTTAGAATTGGTACAGCTGTTAAGTCATAGTCAATATAAGCTATGTTTCATCTGCAGTGTAGGAGCACTGGTGAAAAACAATGTTGATGCAGTCCAGATAAATAATTTTACTGTCAAATGAATAAAAGTTGAACATTTTCTATTGCCTTCACTGCACAGCGATTAGTCTGTATTTAAAAGGAACTGTGCTGTCTTTATCAATGTTGTGTTTCTCTCGACAGGATAATCGCCATGTGTGGGGACTATTACATTGGTGGGCGGCGGTTCTCTTCTCTATCAGACCTGATTGGTTACTACAGCTATGTGTCTTGCTTGCTAAAAGGAGAGAAACTGCTATCGCCAGTGGCGCCCCCAGAGGTGAGACTGACTCCATGGCTGGGAGTATATAGTAGATTCCAAAATACTACGTTTTAGGTCAATTCCAGTATATTTAAAATTTTGCAGCATTCCCCTACAATTTTACATTATTCTAATCTCTTTCCATTGCTTGTATGACATGACATTACTTGATATTTGCTTTTCTCCCCTGTCACTTGTTTTTCAAAATAAATATTGAAATACACCTTGTCTAAAAATTATGAGGCACTCCCAGTAGGTTAAGGGTGTCTGATTTCAGCTGAAATTGTGTAATATTACATTTTCTCTTTCTGTTTCACTTTAAAGACTATACATAATGTAAGCATCTTGTTGGTTTTTCTGTTGGCTTGACTGGGTTGGGACTGACAGATGACATGTCATTAATGTGGTTTGCTTCTTTGAAAATAGAAATCAAAATTTGATTGATTTGGCAGCTTCTTGTTTTCAGTAATAGATAACCCTGACTTAGTGAATTAGTTGTCTCTTATGTTGTTTTGGAGTGGAATAGGAAAGAAATCTGCCCAGAAATCTAGCAAAACTGAATTAAAACCTTTTTAAATATTTCAAATGCATGCACAAACTGTGACAATCAACAGTAAGGTATGCAAAATCAAACCGCATATCCTGAAATGTTGTCCAGTAAAAATAAATGTTGTGAAATGAGTGGAACAAATGTACCTTTTTGAGTTAACTTGAAGTCAACCATGATTCCTTAATTCAGCCACTTGCTCAATGTACAAGGGAGTATTTTTTACATCTTACTTTTCCCCTTGTTCTTTTGCCTTCAGGCAGTATTCAGAACTGTTTAAGGCAAAGCTCAAGCTAATGCTAATTACCCTTTTCAGCTGAGTGTGATATCTCCCAGAGGGAGTTGTAGTGGAATACTTGATATTGTGGAATAATTAGGGGATTTAACATGGATGTGGGTTTGGAAGGTCAAGGCTAAGAATGTTTAAGATGTGTAAGAGTTTTTATTGTGTGCATGTTTCCACAGCCCGTAGAAGACAGGAGGAGAGTCAGGGCCATACTTCCATACACCAAAGTGCCAGATACTGATGAGATCAGGTAAGTTTTATATCTGTACAAAAGAGACTTGTCTTGTCTTAGACTTGTAATATAACATTTTCATATCCAACCAGTCAATTTGTTAAAAGTACTTACATAAGTATGATCCACAATCTTTGAGACACAGACAAGCACTGATTATTTCCCCGACTTAAAAATATAGTATTTGACTGTACTGCTCCCAAAGAGCAGCCTAGTTTCCCTTTTGATATTTTTGGCATGTCACAGGCCTGCTCTTCCCCTCACAGCAGCCTGGAAAGCACATCATCTGACTTGTTAATGAAAAACAGTCTTGTCCCTGTCATTAAGCTGCAGTAGGCACACTTACTGATGATCCCAGCTATTCCTGATTTCCTAAATCTGATAAACATCTGTCTGAAGTTAACCCTGAGTCTGCCAGCGAGCCACAGGCTTAACTGAGTAGATAGACATGCAATATTCACATCAAATGTTATGAGTCAGAGGAGACACCTGCTGGTAATGCTTTGGTATTATAATCAACACTAAATAAATAGACGGACACTTAACAGATTCTTCAGCAGGAGTATTCAAGTTATAGATCTGCTGTTCGCAAATGTCCTTTACATCATCAAGATGAGAATGCCCCGACGGAGCAACAGTGTGACAGAGAGAGATGGTGTGATATTATAACTACCTATGCATAGTCTATTTTTGTCTTTTTCATACAATTTGCTCAATGTGTTAATGTTATCCCTTTCTCTTAATGTCCATTTTAACTCACTGCATCTTCAGCTTCCTGAAAGGGGACATGTTTATTGTTCACAATGAACTGGATGATGGCTGGATGTGGGTGACCAATCTTCGCACAGAGGAGCAGGGCCTCATTGTGGAGGATCTGGTGGCGGAGGTGGTAAGTACAGCACAAGATTAAACGGCTATATACATTTTTTTTTTTTTTAGAAGATGTGTATCAAAACATCAAGACATCAACATCAAAAAGAAAATTATATGGAATAAAGACTAAATTAATAGTGGCATCTGCACAAACTCAGTGTAGTGTGGATCAAAATAAACCAATGTGTGGTGACTACAATATATCATACCAAAGTGGCGTCAGCATAGCAGCCAGGGTTGGGATGTAATATATGAATATACAACATAACAGACGTTAAAAATAGACATCACAAAGACTGCAGTCATTGACCCATCCGAGTTGGTGTCTTGACAGATTTCTGTTTCTGATATTTTTCAGGGGCGGGAAGAGGATCCACATGAGGGAAAAGCGTAAGTTGTATTGCACTGAACTCACTTTTTTTAGTGTCCAATATCAGATCACTGGGAACATTTCAAAGCAGGATGTAAAAGTTCACATGCATACTTTTCTCATTAGTTACGATTCTCTATGATGCAGTGAGTTAATACTCAACTTTTTCTTGTGAAAGTGCCGGTTTCCTTTATACTTTCAGACAACATATTACAGGATAATATCACCCTGTTCAGCCTCATTGTTTGCCTCCATTCACTCAACCTAGTTTGCTTTGTCCTTTAGGATATGAGTTATGTTTTTATATTTTCTTTAACAAACAGAATAGCATGAGAGCACATTGTATACAGTATGAGACATTATTATCTCCTCACCTATCATGTTCTTCAACTTTGACAAGTCTTTTAAGTTTGACTGAGTTAGTGACTACCTGAAAAAAACAACTTGAGCATGCCAATTGCCCATGGGCCCCTGTGAGAGGATAGAAGTTATAAATTAAATGATGATATTTAAGCGTTTCTTTCTTTTAGTGCCTTTGTAGAATACATAGAATATAAAGGGCATGTTTGATATGTTTGTAGACACTGGTAATTAATTTTGGGAACATCAGATTTACTCAAATGAATTAGCCCAACAGCGGTGGCAGTAATGTAAGTCTGTGTTGAGTGATGATGTTGCTGTAGTAGATTCTACTGAATGTCTGCATTTTGTTGATCGAGCTGATTTTATTGTCTGCACCTCTTTCTTCTGTTGCTCATGTTCGATCTCCTGAACAGCTGGTATCACGGAAAGATCACTAAGCAAGAGGCCTACAACCTGCTAATGACAGGTGCCATTCCTGTTTGCCTTTCATTAGGCAATTATTAATCACTTGTGACATTATCATACATTCTTTTTGTAGAAATAAGTTGTGAACATCAAAGTCCATTTATTAACATATGCTGCTGAGCATGCACTAAAACCTTTCTTTTTCTCCCTCGCTTAGATTAATTTGTTCCTTCTCATTTCATAGTTGGCCAGGTGTGCAGTTTTCTAGTCCGACCATCAGACAACACACCTGGGGACTACTCCCTCTTTTTTCGTACCAATGAAAGCATCCAAAGGTTTAAGATCTCCCCCACCCCCAACAATCAGTTCATGATGGGGGGGAGGTACTACAACAGGTATGTCTGGCAATGCACCAACCTTCAGCGGTCGTTACATCAGAATAATAAAAAGAAATGCTAATGATATGCTAATTGTAGCATTTTTGAAGTTGTAGCTAGCCTGTATTGTGTGTTTTGACTTGCAGTTACTGATGTGCTGCATCTTGTTTGCTCTCTCTCTCTCACTGGCAGTGTTGATGACATTATTGACCATTATAAGAAAGAGCAGATTGTCGAGGGCTACAACCTGAAAGAGCCTGTTTCAGTACAGGTAGGTACAGCTGTATACTAGCATTATTGAGCCTGTTTGAGATCATAGTTTTTACTTAATTGGATGCCATTTGACAATTTAAGGGGTTTGAAAAGACTTAAATGCTCACATTGCTCATACCCTTACTGCCATGCAAAGTATCCACATATTGATGTCAGCATTTAGCAGTTTGGACAAAGAGGAAAAACTGGAGCAAATGCTGAGTGCCAGTTTCACTGAACTGTAAATTTACTATTGTATCAGACATTTTCATGTTTGTTTTCTTCAAAATCTGCAACATTTCTCTGGGGCAACGGATATAGCACTTAATTTATTGTATTGTAAGCTGGTCCATTTAAGGGAAGTGATTTTGCCTTTGTGGTTGTGTGATGGTTTGATTTGTTTTTGTATTTACTGTAGCACCAGGAACAAGTTCTACCTGATACTGTGGATGGGAGAGAAATTTATAACACTATCAGACGAAAAACAAAAGACGCTTTCTACAAAAACATTGTCAAGAAAGGCTACCTCCTGTTCAACAAAGGTATATATAACATCTGTCTTGTATAGCATTTTTAATAAAGATTTTCAGTAGCCCCTTGTAATATCGTGAATATTATCTCAGTCTTTTCTTGTGGTCAGGTCAGTCAGGATCTACCATTCTAATAAACTTTACTTTGGTTCCTCTCACCTTCAGGCAAAGGCAAACGATGGAAGAACCTTTACTTCATCCTGGAGGGTAACGATGCCCAGCTCATCTACTTTGAGAGTGAGAAGAGAGCCACCAAACCCAAAGGCCTGATCGACCTAAGTGTGTGCTCCGTGTATGGTGTGCATGACAGTCTGTTTGGCAGGTGAGATGTGAAAGTATTATTCTTCGTGGTCTTATTTAGTAAAGTTGGTAGGAAGTGCTGTCACTCAGCTCTGAATGATCAGTTGCCCAGACACCTCATGAAAGAAATTTCTTTTAAATTATGTAGCATATAGTAAAACGTGATTTAAAATCGTCTTTTCTATTTAACTTTTTCAGGCCAAACTGTTTCCAGATTGTTGTCCAGCACTTTAGTGAGGAACAATACATATTCTACTTTGCGGGGGAGGCTCCAGAGCATGCACAGGTAATAAGAGGGCTATCACCGTCACTAATAAATGTCTCATCACACATGCACATCTATTTTCCAGATGCTGAGTCCAAAATGCTATAACTGTGTGCTCTGTCTTGAAAATGACTCGCACCGCTGTGAACTTCTCCTGTTATTTATAAAAAGAAAATATGTTTCCAGCCCAAACTGGTTCTTCATCAGATACAGAGGATCGCTGGATAGTTAGGAACAGAGGTAATCAGGACCTCTGTATGTGACGAAGAGCCAGTTGTTTTATTTTTCATGAAGCAAAGTACAAAAAGTGTGGACAGTTTACAGTGTTGCGAGTTCTTACAGACAGAGCCCATAACAACTGTGTTTTACAAATGTTCTGACGATGTTCTGTTTTTTCAGGATTGGATGAAATGCCTTCAAACTTTCTGCAGTAACTTAAGGAAAACCACTCAGCCAACCTCCAACAAGAGGCTTAGACAGGTACATATACAATCAGCCAGCGTGTGTTCATGTAGGCAAAGTAAAGCAGTAGGTGATCAAATCCAACAAGCCGGTAAAAAGGTATTTATCACTCAGGTGTAAGACGACCAGCAATGACTAATTGCAACTTTTGGTAGTTTGAGAGGTCCCATGTTCAATATCTGAAACAGCTAAGTGCATGTATTAAAAATACACACACACACAAAAGACTTAATTTACCTTTTATCCTGGCTGACTTGACACACATTGAGCAAGTTCATTGCACTTCCACTATAAGACAAGTCAATCTTGTTGACATAATTACACCATTCCCACACTTAGCTTGACTCAATTTTTTGTTTTGAAGGCTTCATGCCTGGCAATCCCTTAAATAAGTTTTGTAAGTAATTAAAGCTTTATTTGTGTAGCACTTTTTAAAACACAGTTACAAAGTCGCAATCACCTTTTTTTTTTTTGAGTTTGGAGTGAGGGATTGTTTTACTATTAAAGGCAATTAATAAGGCCTATGATAGTTTATGTGGTCTATATGTGGCTTATTAAACAAATGAGTAACGATTAGCATTTCTTAGGTAAATATATGCATATGCATTTGTGTGCTAAATCCTTTAATTATTTTTTTTTTCTCTTAGGTGAGCAGCCTGGTGCTGTATGTGGAGGAGGCCCACAAGCTGCCGGTGAAGTATTTCACCAACCCCTACTGTAACATCTACCTGAACAGCGTCCAGGTGGCTAAGACGCACCCTAGGGAGGGACAGAACCCCGTCTTCACTGAGGAGTTCATCTTTGAGTGAGTCTGTCACATATCTGAATCCTCCCTTGGATTCTCCTGTTTTTTTCCTCCCTCTTTGTTTTATCCTCCTCACGTTCCCAACAACCCATCCTGCTTAGAATTAATAACATTTTCTCTACTTTACAGAATTACAAAATGTATTATCTGTTGTTTCAGTGACTTGTCAAGTGAAATCAACAGATTTGAAATCAGCCTGAGCAACAAAACAAAAAAAAGCAAAGAAAGTGACATTTGTAAGTACATCTGTACATTTTTAAACAACTTTAACCCGTAAGTCTCCGCATAGACCTTATCTATTTTTGTTTAATTTCACAACTCACATCTCTCCCACCTTTTCTTTCTGTCTTCATCCACATCTCACGCCTCCCTCTCAGTGTTCATGCGTTGTCAGTTGAACCGTCTGCAGAAGGGCCAGATGATTGATGAGTGGTTCCCTCTCAGCTCCCACGTGCCTCTGAAGGGCATCGAGCCGGGCTCCTTACGTGTACGAGCCCGCTACTCCATGGAGAAGATCATGCCCGAAGAGGAGTACAGTGAGTTCAAAGAGGTCTGTTCCACTGAAAAGTGGTTTTGATTGTAATGTCCATTAAATGTCTGCTGCTCAGTAATTCATTGAGAGAGACATTGATATAATTTGTTGTGTGTCCTCTGCAGATGATCTTGCAGAAAGAGTTCCATGTCATCTATGCTCTGGCCCATGTGTGTGGTCAGGACCGCACCTTATTGGCAAGCCTCCTTCTGCGGATCTTCAGACACGAGAAGGCTGAAGCCCCTCTACTCAGGACACTCAATGACAGAGAGATTAACATGGAGGGTAAGGAAGCAAGCAATAATAAACCAAACGGAAAGCATTGCTGAATTAATGGATCGGCATACCTTTTACCTTAAGAATCAACAATATATTAATGTTGATTCCTTGTAATATGAATGGGTGCTAAAACCTTCAGTCCTTCTGTGTAGCAACACCTCAGTTTGCAGTGGTTTACAGGGTTCAGCTTATTGTTTTGGTTTGTTCTCTGAGTTGCTTCAGCTCAGAAAAATGTACAACCATGTGCCCATACACTGGCATAACCTTCTCCGCTTGTGCACAATTAACAGATGAGGCCACAACATTGTTCAGGGCGACCACACTGGCCAGCACACTGATGGAGCAGTACATGAAGGCCACAGCCACACCCTTTGTTCACCACGCTCTCAAAGACACCATCCTCAAGATCATGGAGAGCAAACAGTCCTGCGAGGTAAAGACCTATAAAGGGTTTTTCTCTCTTACACACAGCAATACAAGTATCTAAGCTATTTCCCCCTGCACTGTGGTACAAGGTTAATACGTGACATTTATGTCATATCAGTGGAGTCGCTCAGACTGCAAGCCTGCCATGTAGATGCAAAGAAAAACAAAGGAGTAAGACAGCAACAGCATGGCTGATGTCTGTGTGGGCTTTAGTTGTAATGAATGTAACACTATATATATATATATATATATATATATATATATATATATATATATATATATATATACCCTCATACCCCCATTGAGATTAATGTCTAGTCAGTGTTTAAGCTATTGTGTTCTTAACTTGTGCAGCTCGAAGTTGAAGATAAGAAATATCACAAATGCATTTACCAGTGGCTGATCCATATCTAGCCAACACATGAACTGTATCAACATTACATGCAACATGTGATGCATGTTGCTGCTGTTGTAGAATACGATTAAATGCTTCTTATCTCATTGTTCACATTCATTCATTGTGAATTTGAATTCATTCATTTTATTTCAGTTGTTTTTTCTGTTTTCCCCCTGTCTCTGTCTCTAAGCTCAACCCTTCCAAACTGGAAAAGAATGAGGATGTAAACCTGAACCTGGCTCATCTCCTCAACATCCTGTCTGAGCTGGTGGAAAAGATCTTCATGGCTGCTGAGATCCTACCACCGTAAGAACAAACACACACATACTAACACTCGGTATTGTCCTGTTTTGTGGGTAGATCACTTAAACTGGCAGTTCAAACAGAAATACAAAGCCAAAAGGTTTAATAAACTCAAATAATCATTGTCTCTATGTGATGACCCACCAGGACATTAAGGTTCATCTATGGCTGTCTGCAAAAGTCTGTGCAGCAGAAATGGCCCATCAACACCACCATGCGGACAAGAGTTGTAAGGTAAACAAACACAAGTAATCAAGGTTGGACACACTTCTTTTGAGACTTAAAAAGTTGTCAACATATCCTTTGTCTGTTTCCTGTCCATTCGTATTACAACTTTAAGTTTAGCATGTTATTTAGTGTTTGTTCTTATTCAGTCCAACTTACATCATCCATTCTTCTTCCAGTGGCTTTGTCTTTCTCAGACTGATCTGCCCTGCCATCCTAAATCCCAGAATGTTCAACATCATTGCTGGTGAGCATTGGTTGAAAAGCACACAAAATCCCTGTTTGCCATGTGACATGTTACAATGTGTGTTTTGCACTACCATCTCTTCTCACAGATGCTCCATCTTCAGCAGCAAGCAGGACCCTCACACTAGTGGCTAAGTCTGTCCAGAACCTGGCCAACCTGGTTGAATTTGGTGCTAAGGTAGGGGTTATATACTTGAAACAATAGCATGCAGTAGAAATATTATTTTGACAGTGGCTATAAATCAGTGGAGTAATTTGCATTGGTATTATGTCCATTGTAAGTTATGATGATTGATTATGACAGTACTGATTCTACAAATGTTTTTTTCTATTTTCAAACAGGAACCCTATATGGAGGGTGTGAACCCTTTCATCAAAAACAACAAACATAGGATGATCATGTTTCTGGATGAGTTGGGGGTGACTAATATTCTTTGCCTTTTGATCAAATTATCAGAAGTCTTATTTTTCTTGGTGGACCCTGACTGCTGACTTTACTTCACAAGCTTAGAAACTTGTCCACTGTGTTTGTAGAATGTCCCTGACCTTCCTGAAGCCACAGAGCACTTTAGGACGGACCTGTCCCGGGACCTGGCTGCGCTGCATGAGGTCTGTGCCACACACTCAGATGAGCTCCGGACGCTGAGCAACGAGAGGGGAGCACAGCAGGTCAGAGACTGATATCACAGCTGTGCACACACAGGACGATGTATGCCGTCCTGCCTGTTTCAGAAGATTTATCTAATTCCTGTTTCCTCTCTGCAGCATGTGTTGAAAAAGCTACTGGCCATCACAGAGCTCCTCCAGCAGAAGCAGGCTCAGTATGCCATGTCCAACAGCAACAGGTAGTACTGCACTCCTCCTCTCCTCACATCTTCCCATCCATCCGCCAAGTCTCCTCCACCGGAGTGCAGCACAGAGGAGACCTAGCATGCTCTACCCTCATCACCATGGCAACCCCACTACCACCACCCTCCATCATGTCCTCCTCCAATAGTCCCGCCCATCTCCACCCACCTGCCATCTTGTCCTGTTTACCACAAGAGAGCTATGCAACAACAGCAGCAGCAGAGTACAACGACCGACGCAGTACTTAAAAACACAAATTTAAAAAAAACTTTCACCAGTGACTGACAGCTGTATGCACCGGAAACATATTTTCCCCTCATAAACTGTGTTCACGAGTCTGACTTGGGTACATTTCATTCCCTTCATCATGAGGGCCAAATATTAAGATTTCAACCGAGGTTTCTTTGTACCCACTATGTGTTTTGATAGCAAAGGTTGCCAAAGTGAATTCCCCCCACTTCCTGCTCAATATGAGGAAACTGACATGAAGAAGCTAGTTCTCAGTCCCCCTTGTAACTGGATTATGAGCGATAATGCTTTTTATACTGTAATTGACTGACTTCATTTTAAGGTTGTGACAATATCCGCAAAGTGCTGAAACTAGCATTTCTGTCTATTTGTTCTTTTTTCTTTCTTTGTTTTCTAGATTGGAACAAAGTCTTTCAGAAAAGTATGGTTATTTTATATTAAGAATAAATTCTCTTGCTGGAATCATGAGTATACAAGTGAGATGAGCTGAATTTTTTTTCTCCCTCTGATTGTATCAGCTATTATGATTATTTGGTAAAGTCTTTTTTTTGAAACTTCTCAATGCCAGACAAGACACATAATCAAAGAAACCAAGTAAAATGAAAGTGTTTACAGCAGTAAATGTTTTGAATAGTACAGACTGTATCAGACATGCATGCACTTATTAAACAGTTTTTATAAAGTAGATTATGGAGTCATTCATTGTCCCCTGACAAAGGTAGAGAAACGTATGCACACAGTATCATGTGTATTGGTTACGTGTAAAGATTTTTTTTTTCTCTGCATTTCTGCTTTATTGGATAGTCACAGTGGAGAGAGACAGGAAAGGCAGGGGAGAGAGAGAGAGGGGATGACATGCAGCAAAGGGCCCAGGCAGATTCAAACCTGGGCCGCTGTGGTAAGGCCTTAATAATGGTACACATTATTACACGTGAGCTAACGGGGCGCACCATATTGTTTTTAATCAAACAGAAACATTAAGACACAAAATGTAGAAAAATATCTTTATTCTTACTGCAGAACAAAGTTAAACCCCTTGTGTTGTAGAAAAGTAAATATAACATGTACACTTAAGCAAACTGTGTGATACTCAATCGTGTTTTCTATAAAGGCTTGGTCATCTAACCTTGACGACAGTTTAACTGAAATTAAGTAGTATAATAACTTAAAACTGTTTGAATCCAAACCCATTTTGGGTTAATGCTCATATCAGGTCTTCATCAGTCCATTCCTGCAATGAAAAAAAGTTACTTTCAGAAGGATTTTACAAGAAATATGTAGCTTAACTACGTTTAACTGAGTGGCAGCCTGTCATGCAAAATATTGTCCCACCTCTTCTGTCAAACGTGGTTCTTTTGCTACATGACCATCTTCTTCGTATCCCCTCTTTCGTTTGCTGCAATACAAAAATAATTTTACTAGGGGCAGTTAAGTCAACACGTAGCAGAACAGCAAGTGCAGAATTGCCTTTGTGAATATTTCATAATTGGATAAAAACTTATCTTTGCAAGCAGCAATTGTTGGCGAACTCTGTTCCTTACATTCAATACATACATTGTGAACCCCTTCCTTCAAGTCCATTTTCAACACTCATTTAGGTAAAGAATGTGGCATCTAGTTTCCACCTTCATGATCAACATTAGTAGTTGTAGTTTCCCCATGCCTCTTCATTTTCAATTGTTATAACATGTAACTTCATTTAGACTAGTTCACACCATGTGTGAATATATAAATAGACTGATAGCCCTGCTGCCAGAAGCATTTTAATACACACCAAAATTAAGTTATTCTCCAAGCATGTGCCTTTCACAAACATGTCCACTTTATCTTACAGGACAGAGTGCACCATCATGTCACTGGCTGCTGCCATCCAGGTAATGTGAGTTTTACAGATTTCCACCTGAGAATCAAAGTGTGGCAGCCAGACCTCACCACACAGCCAGCCAGCCAAAGGGAGGCCTCACCCCACGAGGTGCATGACCGAAGACAGTTTGTATTTATAAGCATGTGGCCTAGATTCCTGGCAGTTCAAACACAATATGGCTGTTCTCCATGGGAAACCATTTGCTGCATATCTGAAAACTGTCCTTCCAAAGCCCTTCCCAAAATGCTTCAGACACTGAGTGTGTTGAACTGAATAAAATTTGATAAGAATCCTTGTCAAGTAAGACCCTGAAGAGAGGATTTCTATGAAGATGGACCTGAGATACAGTTAACTGCACAAGTGTCTTCTTTTATCCTGGTATGCCTGCCACTCCCGCAGAAGTTTGACTGGGTATGGTTGGTGATCGACATGGAACCGACATCCCGATCAGCCACTCCTTTCCATGGACAAAACTTTCGAGGATTACAGGGGAGGCACTCCACAGCATTGAAGTAGCGTTTTCTGCCGTCATCAGGGAATTTAAACATAGCACCTCTCTTCAAGATGACACAAGCCTTAACTCCCTTTCTACACACCATCCGCTCGCCCACATCACCTGATTTTATGACGAGCTCTTCCTCCAAACCATTAACAACTTCCACCGTCTTTGTGTAAGAACTACCACGCAGCACTGGAACCACTTGTTACATTTTTATATGCTGCTTTGTTTGTTGATATGATATACTTAGGCTTGTATAGAAGTAAAAGGTGTTTGTGTATGACATAGCTGAACACAGCAGAAAGATCTAAGTCTAAGAGTTTGTAGGAGATATCTTTACACTGTCCTGTGCATGTCTTAACCTTGAATGGATCCTGCTATAGTGTGTGGGCCTACATATATGCTGCTCTAACAAACATCCCCTGAACTCCCTCTCAGCCTTGGGATGTGAACGAAAGCTTTCATGCATTTGCAGTCTCTCTTGCTCTCCCGCCATCACAAATGGTGTTTCAGTACACCTCTGCACCGACTGTTTTCATATAGATTCATCTTGAGAAGTCATGCCATGCACAGATTTATCAACTTCAAAGTCATGAGGGTTGGCCTCGTGTGCCTCCTGATGATTCAAGCAGCCGCAAAGCCTGAATCTGTGCCTGTCATAGCTCATGAGTTTACCAAACTGTTTACTGTAGTTGCACTTAAGATACCACGGACCTCACCGACCTCACCAAGTGTTAACAGACAACTAGCGACAGAGAAATGAATACGAATGAGCCTAAAAGCCTCCTCATCAGCAATACCAATATCAGCTGCGCTACAAGGTATGGATGATGTAGGTAGGAATGTGGTGTGCTGTTGTACTTCCTTTCTGTATTTCATACAGCTGATGATTTGTTCCTTTTTATTTTTCTACCTGATACTGAACCTTGAACCTTTTGCATCTTAGATACGACAACCTGGCTAAAATAAAACTATTACTATATGACAACAGAAAGCTTGAGTTGCTTACTTGGGTTTGGGGGAGAGAAATGACCAATGTACTACACTACAGTAAATTTAGTATTTTAACATTATTAAATGTTGAAACTAAAAAGTTGAAACTAAAAATGTGCCCAAAATCACACTACACTAGTTCTGCCTTAATATAAGAGAAATTAATTTGGCTTCTCAACTCCACAATAAAGTCACATATTGTGACTTTTAATATGACAGTGTATAGTGTGAAAATATATTGTGAGTATTGGAAAGTATCCCGTAAACAAGCAGGTCACTTCATCTCCTTACTTGCTTGAACTGGCAAATTCAGCATGAATCCTTTCCAACTTCTGTTTGGAAACATTCACCTCGTCCGGTTTGGGAAGTTCATACTTCTTTAGGAGGGTTTTCATCCCTGGACAAACAGAGAAGACATTTTCTTAAATCTCAGATAAGGCTTGTTCTGTGTGCCACACTACAGTTAAGCTCAAAACAGCTCAATAGCACCATCTTGTGGTGCCAAATTGTAGGTGCAGTTTACTCACGTCTCATTGAGTCATACATCTTTGAGAGAGTCTCTTTATCCCCTTTCAGTCCCAAACATTCAGTCAGGTAGCTAGGCATTTGAAACAATAAACAAAAAGGGACAGTTTTCCATTAACACATTAAGAGAAAACAATAGAAAAATCTGCAATTTTTCTTCAGTTACATTTCAGTTCAAGGTTTTTGTTTTTATTCTGGTAGAACATTTCCCTTTAATTGCTATACAAACAAATGGATAAATGGTGGTCAACCAGTCACTTCTCATATTCTGTTTATAACACATAAAACCTTGGGCACTTTGGTGTGGTGTATTTCCCAGGACAAATCTAGGGAACTACACCAAATATATTATATGCCATATCTACCAAACATGTTTCACGAAAGTGACGAAAGCTACAAATTCTCATCCGATTATTTAAGGAAATCTAATACTATTTATTACTACTAAATTACTTCAAAATCTACTTTTTAAAATTCCAACTTGGCAATGTTCCTTGTTTTAACGTGAGCACGCCTAATGACCCACCTCTCCATGTTGAGACCAGCTCTTGAGGCGCTGTTCAGAATAGCTGTTAGAGCGATCTGAGAGGGGGGAAACAGCAGTCCTGCGTCTGTCATGGTTGCCTGTGTCAGAAAGTCATCAGCACTCTTCCTCAGTGACTCTGGATTCTCCAGCATAGGGTATCTTGTCTGAGGGATGAAATGTATGAAAAAGAAATAATTCACTGCGACAGGACAAATAATTTGAACTACTAAATGAGCTAATTAGCACTGTGACAAGTTTATGAGTACAGGAGTAACAATTTAAGCTCCCCAGGAGTCCACCTACCTTGAGGTCAATGAGCAGGCCCTCCATGGGTCTGTAGGGGTTGTGGACCACCAGGTGAAAGTTGAGTTGTCGGATCAACAGCAGTTCATACTCCAGGATCTGCTCCAGAGCCCTTTCCTGCCCGGCCGGGGTCTCCTGCACAAGGTTGCCCACAAACTGGGTGCTGGACACGTTGAACTCATCCACTTTACAGGACAGGTATGCGCACGTCAGCCTGAAACAGGAAGGTCAGTTTGAAATAGGTTGGCTAGACTGAACAATATATTTTTTCAGCAATTTTGGTGATGTATGCATACCTTATGCAATAGTTGGATTGCTAAGGATATAAGGCAAACACCACTGTTCCTTTAACAATTCCTAAGAGTCATTTTCTTTTATCTAAAAAAAGTGACATTGTTAATACTTTATTAAACACTGAGTTGATCCTGGATTGATGGGTAAGTATGAACTGAACAAAATAGCGTCATGTTGAGTCAACATCAAGTGTTAAACTGACTATTTATCCATCTAACATCACTCTACTTATATCTACAGTAAAGATTTTTTCTCCCAAATGTGCAGATGTGGGCAGAGATTTATTGGTCTGGAACCAGGCTAAAGCTGGGAGGATCTGATAAAATATTGGGAACTGGCATGTCACATGCATTTTAAACTACTGATAAAAACTTAAAGCACTGATAATGGGTTGGTAACATGATGTATCTGCTGATGTTAACTGAATAATTGGATCTACCTAAATAAGGTCCATCAGTGCTCCTTTCTTACCATGACCTGCGTTACTCACATGATAATCCTAGGGTGGTACTCCATAATGGAGTTGTTCAGGTAGAATCTTCTGAAGTACATGATGGCTGTCCCCTGCACAGGTGAGACACACACGGGTCAGATATATACAGTATACAGGCAGTAAGGTCATATTGTTCTGACACAGACAAAAAGAAAGCTCATACATACCACAACAGACTTGGGCATTGCAGGCTTGAAAGCATTGCAGAAGTCCAGCATCCTCTTCTCATAGTGTCTGAATAAAACGTCTTCCTCATGACGCTCCAAGAACATGGACTCACTCACCCCAGGCTGATCCACACAGAGAGACGGGAGGAGGTAAACGGTCACACAGTGGCCTATTGTCCTTATCTGGTATTATCTTTATGTACTAGCATACTTACCTTCCCACTTTCTAGTATCTTGTTACGGAATTTCTGATTCGCCTTGAGTCTCATTTGCTCAAGTTCGTCTTCCCTTCTAAAAATCCAGTATTTTCTCTGTGAACTGTTGTGGAACATAACTGCTTCTGCAAGAAAAGTGGGGGCAAAACAGTTCAATAAATGGCGAAAAACCAAGAACGGTGACAGAAAATACTGTAAGAGTTAGCCTGCTGCTCAGTGTGACAAGTTTGCGCTAGCATCAATTAACTTAACGTTACTTTAACATATAGCCTACGCTAGTCCATTCAAAACCGGATAACACTGACGACGACAATGATGTAGTGAGGCAGTAGGCAGCTGATTAAAAAAAAAACAGGTTCCTCTTGAAACTCACTATCTAAAAATACAAACACCAGCAGTAATAAAACTGATGCGTGTCGCCACTCTTTTGCGTTGGCGTTGTCCCCTTTTGATGACGCGCCACTACCGTAATTTAGGATACAGTGCGCAAAAGTACTTATCAGTAGGCTTCTCTCTCTTCCCCCTTCTCTCTCACACACAGACAGAAAATGAAAGAGTCATGTTTTCTTTTCTTTTCTTTAGGTTTAAAGAGGTATCTCATTAAATCAACATTTACCTGTGAGTTTACAGCGGTGGGTGGCCGGTTGCATTTACGTGAGATATCTAATTGTCAAACCAATGTAATGACAGAGGATTAAAAAAGGTTTCTGGCGCCAACACTATTATAGCCTGTAGAAATTATTGTAGTTCTGAAACACATTTAAGTAATATATAGGCATATTTAATACTAAATGTATTACCTTTTAACAAAATGCACCACGTATGCATAGGGGATCCCACAGGTTGAGCCAAAATAAAATACAATAGATAGCCTAGCCTATATAAATGAGGTTTATCCACAAAATTATATATATAGATATTGCGTAGCGTGTTACACTAGCTGTCCATAGTTTTCAGGATTTCCCCCATATTTGATTTCCCTCCACTTTCTTTGATTTCCCACCCTCAGCTCACTGACTACCTGGACGAAACTTCAGAATAACTGAGCTGGTTCATGTCCATGTTAGTCAAATGCCTCGATTTGGATCATTTTATATGGAAAAGCATAACAGAAATTGAATCACACAGTATATTTAGACGGAGCCACTCAACCCCCACCAGTGTTTCCGTATACGGTAATTTGCATAAACATGAGTAATTTATGAATAATAAATGCCCTTGCATTCAGCGGGAGCCGTTAATTTGCATATCACCACAGCTACAGTTTTACTTCCTTAGTGCGGTGTTATCATGAAGCCCTTCAAGCCTGCATAAACCAGAATCAAAGAAACAGTGCTTTAACAGGTATGTGCCGAGGACCGTTTTAATATCTTATATCTTATATAATCTCTTTCTCTACAGGAGATTTGAACTTTTATGTCTGTGCTCTGTCTGTGTGATAGGCTTGTAAAACGCTATACTTTCAATGCGCGCCAGGCTTGCATCTACAGTATCCATCGCTCGGTCTTGCCCTGTAAATTGCATAAACATGAAGTGCCGATGCATTATTGATGAGACCATTGCAACGTTTACTGTATGTGCGCCCATGTGTGCGCGCACTGATAGGGCGTATAATGCTTGCGTGCGTGCGTGAGTGACTGTGTGCATGTACGTCTGTGTTGTCAATCTAACCAAACACCTTTCCTTCTGCTATTTCGCATAATTCCACAGTGTGGTGTAGATTACTTATTGCTGTCTTTTTATCTTGTGTTAGAATATCTTAAAACATATGTTGTTGTTTTTTTACATTGGTGTTGAATTTTCTATTTAGCCTATATTTCTGTCAGTAATGTAGCCTTCAGTCTCTTTATTTACAGAATAAATGTATGGATGCTATTGACACCAAGGCAGCAAGTAAAACTGTGTGAGTGTCTGTGAGAGGTGGTTCGGAAGAGAGAGACAAATTGTTAGGTCAGGCTTGTGTGTCTCTGTGATTAAAGGTTGTTCTTATATAATATGACAGGCAGTGTTTTATGGGAAATCAGACTTGGGTGATTTTGTGGCATCACCAGATCAGCTGAATGATCTTTGAGCCTCCCTGATCAAGTTAGTCTCATCCACCCAGAGTCAAGTCTGCACTCCTGTCTGTTATATTTCAGCTGCATATATGAAAACCTTTCCAGGCACGGTGAAATTATTGCACTTCATGGACACAAAGTCAGCTGTTGACCGTCAGACTGATGCTGTGTGAAGCATCACCATGGCTGTACACAGCTTTGTAAACTATTCATGATGATGATAATGTTGTGGAGGAGGAGGACGAGGAGGAGAGGAAGAATCTAGAGGAGGAGGAGGAGGATAATCCCCACCCTGTGGCCCATCTCCCCACTATAACTATGAAGTTACTTTGTAGTATGAAAGGAAATCATTTCGAAATAACCTTGACAACGATGCAAATGATTTCTCTGACCAATGAGCTCGCTAAATCTCTTTTTCCCCTTCTCTGATATTCCTCATTTTTGCTGTAGCGTTCAATCCATTTCAGCTTCACACACCAACAAATACAATTAAATCCTCAAACTCCCTATATGTGCATATTAATTATTCTGTCCTCCATCCAGCACATACGCCCCCCTCCCCCAATTGCGCTGCGGTTGCCCTGGCAACCAGGGGTGGCAATGCTGATGTCAGAGAGTCCTCCAAGGACACTTATGCAGGCGCTGGGTCAGGTGATATGTACTGCTGCTGGGCATCGACTAACACCCAAGAACAAAATGGCCGCCGCCTGCCTCGTACTTTTTGCCGCATGGGAGAGTCTCTCTTTGAGCTTTTAAACAAAAGAGGAAGTGCACCTGTGCTTGCCTGATACCTTTTTGTTGATGATATGTGTGATATGGATGATGTGGGATATTCTCAGTGTGATTGGTGAGACCGAAGCGCATCACAGAGCTGAGCTGTCTGAGCCCCTCAGAGATCAGCTGCCTGTCTGAAGAATTTAGAAATCTGCCTGGCTATTTAAGTGCATTCACATCTGTGTGTGCCTTTGTGTTTGAATGTGTCCATACATTGGTTTCCTCAGGTTGGCATTAAGCAGCCAAGGTTTTTTTTTTTCTTATTTCCCCTCCCCCTCCCCTCCAGACACTCAACGCTCCCCCACCATCTCTCTCACTCTGTCTCTAATTGAGCTTTGTGTCTACTTCCATCTCCATTCAAATCCATAGTCATTTGCATACTGCCGCCGCGCGCCGGACAGCTCCCCAGCTGTACAGTACAGAACTAAATGAGGAACACAGACCCACTTTACGTGATGTGAATACTAAGCAGCGAGGAGAGGCATTTTCCTGTTTCCTGAAAATAAAGCTACCTGAGAGATGAGGGGTCGAGAGGAAGGAGGATGGTTGTATCAAATCAGTGCATGCAGAGCAAAACAGGCATTACCAGTCTGAAAGGAGATGCTGATGTAGAGGCAGAGTTTATTATTTTTAATAAAACAAGACATTTCAGAAGGTATCATACACTATAATTTGACATAAATGTAGCCAGATATGCTGTGAAATATAAAGGAAGTTGGTGATGAAATCCAGTTTTTCATGCACGTTAGTACAATTCTGCTTTCAGTTCATATCACAAAAATACTGCAGGAAAATATAGGATTTGCCCAGCTTTCTTGGTACCAGACTGACATGATAATTGCCCCCGTTTTGCTCAAATATTTGCTTAAATATAGGTTTAATTTGGACCCAGCTGCCCCCTGGCTTTTCTCTTGCTTCAGTCCTGCGGAGGCCTGATCCTGAGCTTACTTCACCAGAGAGACTTGCTCAGCATTGAGGAATTTTAGGGACATTTTGCTTGAGCGCGCAGAGACATGTGATTATGTTGTATTTTTGATGCACTCCAGCCACACTTTACAGAATGTGTTAAGCACACCCTTAATGGGAACCTTAAATCCCCAAGGCTGATTTTCATTTCTAGCATATTGGTAGGGAGTTGTGACATTTCAACTCATTTCAGGATTCAATCAAAGCCATAGCTCTAGGGAGAGCAAAAATGGCATGCTCTTTATGGCAAATCCAAACTGTCCTTGGTTTGCAATATGCATACAACTTCTTCCTCCACAGTAAGACCAGTGAGAATTGAGTGAAATTTAATGACCCATTTAACTTTACCTTGAAGACAAATGCAAACAAATGTTTCAGATTTTTTTGTTCCCTCAGTGAAATGTTTTATTTAGAAAACAAAGTAACTCATGCTCATTTGTAAATGGTTGCCAGGATTTAAATCACCGGGGAGTGAAAAACACACATTGTGCTCCATCATTCTGAGCACCTTAGTTTTGAATGAAATGTAGAGGACAGATGGAGATGTTAAACTGCAGCCATTCTGGTGAAAATCCAATCCTTCACAGTATGAAGCCCCAACAAGTCCTCCAAATGACCCTTTATATCAACGTGCAGTGTCCTCACTTTTCCAAATAGCCAGGCCATTTGGGTGAAATGGGTGCATGTATAGTGTGCTGGTAGAGTAATGTGTAGCCTGGCTGTTGGCACTGTTCTTGTTTTCTTACCAAAGAGCTGGAGTGTGTTTGTGTATTTGAGCATGAACATTTCCTACTATTTGGGCTGTATATTGTGTTGTTTGATTGTGTGGCAGATTTTTTTCTTTTTAAAAATTATTTATATATGTATAATTATATATAATTTATTTCTATCATATTTATATAATTTATATCCGATTTGCAAGGGTAAAAGTTCTGTTTGCAATTGAAAGTCATCCCAATGTCACAATGAATTAAACATTTTGGTTTAATTGTTACATTTAAAATATGTAGATGCAGTCTTCTTTACAAATATTTATCAATTACATTAGAAATTAGATTACCCCCCACCCCCACAAAAATGGACCACTTTTGCCCTGATAGCTACATTTTTAAATGGGCGTGTGCATAATCACTAAAGCAAAACTATATATCGTGTGTGTGTGTGTGTGTGTGTGTGTGTGAGAGAGAGAGAGAGAGAGATTTGTACATCAGTGTGAATTTGCTCACAGTGGGGGGTTTTGCATCTTAATCTAATTAAGAACTGGATGCCTGAATATAGACGAAGAATTATGAGCTTGAAATGGGGGAGGGGAACCGTGTTTGATCAAGTCAGGTTGCCCAGCAACCCAAGCCATTTATTTCAGACAAAAAAATTTAATAATCAGGTTGTCTGCATTAAAATGCAAAGGAGTCTGTCAGGCTGCACCTGAAGGACAGCAAAAATTAGGCAGAGTAATTTCTCGACATACAGGTGAATTGCTGACCTTCTGCAGTGAGTGCCTGTCAAAATCAACACTCAAACACTGCAAATCAGCCAAACTAAGCTTTTACATATAGCTGTTGAAAACTGAAGTGAATAAAATTAAACTGGCATGTGCACACAGTGTATTTTTCTCATTTTGAATCTTGTTAATTGAGCAAGCTCAAGTGAGTCTAAACGCAGTCATTATGAATTAAACACCATGTTCATTTTCAATTTTCTACTCAGACAGGTTCACAGTTTGCATGCCTCATTTACTCCAGGAAATAAGACCAAATATAATTACTGACAGATATAATAACAGACAAAGGAAAAAAATGCCCAAATATGTCTGTCCAATGTTTCTTACAATACAATAATCATACACAAATACATATTTTAAATGAATAATGTTTCTATCCATATTTTTTCGAACTATAATCACAGAGCTTTTATAAAAACATATTTCACAAATATTAAGCACTAGAAGATATATTTTCTGACGCTCTTCGTTGCTTCTCTCATTGACAGTGTGAAAGCTGGATGTTGGCTGTTGAAGTGCTCCTGCTAATAATCACTGGCACCCTCCTCTCTTTTGTTTTCCTAATTGCTGCCATTCCTTTTGTTAGAGAGCATTCTTATAAGTGCATCAGTCCCTGCTGGAGAGCACTGAAGGCTTCCTGTGGACTTCCTGTGGACTTCAACAAAAAGCCCTGTCAGGTGGATCAGCCATTAGTCACCAGTCTACATTGTCTCTGACAAATCTGGCGTTTAAAGTACATGCATACTTCCAAAGCACCCTCTGTGCTCCACAAATTGCATGCATTTTATCCTGGAAATGTCATATGCTGGTTGATACAAAATGTTGATTTGAACCTTTGCTCAGCTAAATCTCATTTCATCAAATGTATGGCAATAGAAACTATCGAAACAAGTAAACTTAACTGTCAACAATGATTAGTATTATTATCTTATGGTACTGGTATGACTTGGTAATTTATTTCTTTAAATATTTTTTTTCCAAAGGAGATTTTTGTAATTGTAATTCTAAATTCATATTCACCCCATTTTTTGTGCTATGAAATAGCTTTATATTTATTCTGAAATGTGTTAAAAATTTTTATGTTGCTTGAAACATGATAATAATAATTATAATAATAATAGTGGAGCAAATTATTTTCCAGTCAAACACTCCCACTTTCTGTCTCTTTTAGTCTTTATCTGAATAGGTTAAAGCTGTATATATTTTTTCAACTTCAGTGTAATCTATAATAGATTTTGCTACAATGCCCTGATTAAATAATGCCCTCTTGTGGTCTTTGTGTGAGGAATATTAAGCGGAAGCAAATACATAATTAATATAATGATAACAGTACAAATGCATTTTTATGTGTTATTTCCTTTTACTTGATCTCCAAATATAATCCTATACTTAACATCACATTTAGAATTATGTTAACACATTCATTTCTTCTTTTAATACTGTTTCTTGAGAGTATTGAGAAGTTCATTCAAGAGAAACCCCAAACACACACACACACACACACACACACACGTGGATGATGGGAATTACTCTTTCTTTTCACTAGATGGGGTAAGAGCATAATTTAAAAGGCTCTGAAACTAAGCAAATGTTGCCCCACTGCACCTTTGCAAATTACAATTTCTTGATAAAACTGCACTTTAATTCTTTTTAGATTTTCTAGAAAGCCTGGGTCTTAGTGAGGTCTCCAAAGGAGGTGTTTGAATTTTAGTATTAAATTATAAATGAGTGTATTTGTAAGCTCTATGTGGAGCCTCTATGCGGTTTGAACAGGCCGACTGTGGGTGTTTGTATGTAACTAGTGTTTGTATTAAACAAAATAACTCAGATTTTTTTCCCCCACAGTACAAAGTTTCTGAATCTATTTTAGATTTAATTGCATTCTTTCCCCCATATATTCTGACTCAAAATTGCCTTTCTCTGTGATTAGTAAAGTTTTTCCTCTGTCCTTCTCCCCTTCTCCCCCCCCATACATTCATTTCAGAGTAGCATATCATTAGCTCATGGTTGTGTTATGGCCTGCTGTTGCTCCTCAGTGTGTCAGAATTGGCATGGGAAAGAGAAGGGGAGAGCTTAACTGCAAGAACTGTGAGGCTCTGTGGAGATGACAAGTAGCTCCTTGATTAACCCATAGGCTGGTTGAGCGGACACACTGTGTTCTTTATTCATCCCCCTTGTCCTTTTCTTTCAGAAAGAGACCCAATAGGGCCCAGCAGGTGAATGTAAAGAAACGCGAGAGGACTCCCCTCCGATCAGCCTTTTCAGACCCAGACAATGGGCCGGCCCACCTCTTGTACAGCTGCATTAGAACCCTGATTAAAGTTCTTCCTGTTAGATTATTGATTGAGGATACAGAGCTAAAACCAACAAAAACACACACTGCTGAGGCCTGATAATGACTGGGCCCCACCTACAAAGCACGGGCTTCAAATGATTAGTGGGGTTTTGTTTTCTTAGTAGGTGTGTGTTTGTGAGTGAATGTGTGTATGTGTTAGAGAAAGAGAGAGAAGTGAGGGAGGAGAGGTTGTCTAACCATACCAGGAGGTCTTCAGACAGATAGCTCTAATTAATCAACAAACTCTCTGAAGAAGAACAAAAACAAAAGACTTTCTTTCTTTCTTTCTTTCTTCGATTTCAATTAGCAATGACATTGTGCATTTGTGTTTATTTGTCAATAGCTTGATTACTGTACCACGGCCTAAAATTTTATAAATACGAACATGAGTTAATACCTAAAATGTATAGCCTATATTAAATCATTTGTTAAATCATATTACTGGTCAAATTTAATTTATTTTCCTAGTTTTCCTCCCGACACACCAGGATTTGTATATACTCTGATAATAATAAAGAAAAAAATCAGGGGAAAAAAAGAAGAAACAAATGGAGTAAGGAAAAATTGACATGTACGTTCGTAAAATACACATTATCTGAAGAGGTCAATGTGTTGTGCTATACATGTAGTCCGTTAATCATCGATAACTTTTTCGGGTAGTGAAAGAATAAAAATCGTCTCCCACGTATGCTTGAGGTCTGTTAAAACCTTCACATGCTTATCATAATCATGTTTTGAAGTGTGGAGTTTTAAACAGTCTTGTCATTGTTATGTAAACAGCCTTTTTTGCATGTTAATCCTTTTATGAGAGAACGTTAGGGGGACGCATGACGACATGGGAAATGATTTGTAGACAAGACGCTGAGAAGACTTTAACAATATGCATATGTGTGTGTGTGTCTGGAGAGAGTGAGGGAGAGAGGTTGTTCAAGAATCCATAAATATTGCATTTCTTTGTTTGACGGATGTGTGACACATTTTTATGTTTCCTCAACAAATTCCACTGTCATATTTTTCCTTTTGTCAGTCATCTCCCAAACAGCAGATCCTGACAATTATCCCAGAGAAACTCCTGATCAAAACCACCTTATTCTGTCTACTGCTCAGCTCCATCACACGCACTGATTCTGCATCACTCTCTTCTTCCCCTCGTACAATCTTTATTTGATTCCAGCTCTGTGTATTGCACCACTCATCAGTTCAAATGCAAAAATTACATTTACAAAGTGTTTGTGTCATCTATATTTCACACATTTTGTGATGTCTATTTGTTGATGCACAGCACAGTTATTACAGTGTTGCTGCAGAGTGAGGCTTTTCTCTGTTCTATAACGAAACAGCTAATTCACAGTTTGAACAGAGGAGGGCATTGTGCATTTGGCTTAATGTTGGCTGCTCTTAATTGTGGACTTGTCAGCAGAACAATGGTAATAATGGCTTGGAAAAGTCTTCTTAAAAATAATTTTTGGCTAATTGTTGATTGGGTTTACCTTTTCAAGAATAGTCGGTGTGGTATGAATTTGTTTTGGAGAACTGTATTT